>NC_091639.1:28290481-28593512 GCF_027580195.1 Bos mutus | reverse complement strand
ACATCATTAGTGAAACACAATCAAGACCAGTGTTGTACTGAGATCTGCCCTTGTCATCTGACAGCCACCAGGAAATGGCTTCTCTAAGTCCATTGAGAGAAAACTTGAAAATATTAGCATCCATGGCTGCAGGGAAGAAATTGAATGACTCCAAACAGATTGGGTGAGTCATCCTGAGGCCTAATAGGGGAATGGAAGGATTTATCCTAGGTGAAATGAAATCTCACTCCTATTGATTTTTCAGGCAGACAATGACAGGGGGATTTTTGTTTGTTTTTACTGTCACTTTTCTTATTTTTTGTATTAATATTTTACGTATGAAAGAAAGAAAGAAGCATACTTTATGCAAAAAGCTATAGGAACAAATGATGAACCATTAATTAAGTCAAAGTAAAATGGCTTCCTTTCTGGAAATGGATAGCTTCATTACACTGATAATTGGTAACACCATTTGGAATCTGAAGAAGATAAATCACATTAGAAGAAATATATTTTCAAAGTCAGTGATTTAAAGTGACAAGTTTGCAGCTGCAGCAACATATGGAGATCAGAATAATACAACTATCCAAGCACCAGTTTCCAAAGACGACAGAGATCAGAAAAATAATTTAAACTTTGAAACATTAGCATTAATTTTGTTCATATATTTTATCTACTGTTGACTTCTCAGGCAATATTAGCATCCCCATCTCCCTTGCTGGCAGTTTTATTTGCAAAACATCATGAGTTGTTTCATCATGAATGAAAGTTCTTCTGTTGAACGTTACACAGAGGGGCTTGAGTGTCCACAACACACTCAGTTGTGGGTACAGCCCAATAACAAGGAAGAGCACAGTCTTATCAGAGGGAAGAGGACTGTGTCTCTCAGCCATCCCAGCCTGTCTCCTGCCTTCTACTCTTAGTGCTTTGGGCCTAGCTGACTTCATCTTGTAAATTTCCTATTGATGAACTTATAATTTAATCAATCTGCTTGACTCTCTACAAGAGTGTCCTGATCACCCTCCAGACTTCTCCCTCTCTCAGGCCACAAGATTCTCCTCTCTAGGGCTCCCATATTGTTACCACATTGACCTGCTGAATTCTATTTAGGGTATTTCTAATGGCTCTGGAATCTGGGGTTTGAAATGCTATGTTTAGGGCCATGGCTAGTACAGAGTGAGACCACAATAATTAGGGGGAGGTTGCATATAATGTTGATAATTGCATATAATCTTTCAGTCAGACTATATTTTGTTTTCAGAGATAGTCAAAGAAAGGAAAACAGGTGATGTGAGACAGTTTGGTAATGGAAGTCAGAAAGCAAAGAAGGTGGTCAGTCAAACTAGTTAGCTGGAGGCATGGATTTTAATTCTCAGATAATAAGGACCCTTGGCACAAACTAGAAAAAGAGAGACAAAAAAAAAAAAAAACAAAAAACAAAGGAGGCTGGCTGAGGAAACTCTGAAAATTAATAATTTTTAAGTTTTCAATTTCTGTTTTAACATATTTTTAGGAGATAAGAGTTCTCTAAAGATTAAGTGTTTTTCTCTACTTCAACTTTTAGTCATGTAGTCTCCATTTAAAGTAACGGGATATACTCTGCATTATGTAAGTCATCTGAAATAATCAGGAGACTACCTATGCACTATGCAGCTAAATACTTGACTATTTACAAGATAGATTTGAATTGTATATTTTATTCTATGAGAAAAAAACTCTTCCTGTCAACAAACATTCTGTATAGGTTATTGAACATGTATCATACTACCCACTGCAGATTGGTTATTTGCTAAAGATGGCTATTATTTAAGAATTAAATATGCAGCTGAATGAATAGGGAGCAAGGAAACACTGACATTAATTAAAGGTTAACTTGACTCCTGTCTAACAATGGATGAAAATAAACAAGAACAGACAAGGATATACACGTTTATGAAGTATCTACTCGGCAAAAGATAATGTGTTTCTGGTCTGTTTCTACAGACTGTCACATAAAGTAGGCAATATTATCCACACCTTACAGAAAAAATCCGGGTAAGACCACAGAGTTTTAGTAGTAGAGCAAATATCTGACTGAAGTCAGCCCACAGTAATACCTTAGAAAGACATATAGAAGATGAGACAAGGGACTGAGTTGGAGGTTATGTTACTAGGATCAGAGATCACTTCAAGGAAATGCGCATGTCAGTACTGGCCTGTGAATAGTTGTCTAAGAAGAACTCAATCCAGAACTCATATCTGAGTAGAGGGCACATGCTAGGTAGTGGGGGTTTTGAGGGTACAGGGATGTTATAAATCCTTCACAACCAGAAAAGCTGAAATTATATAAAGAGGGTGGAAATGCAACCAATAGATTACACAGCTGGTGGGGAAAAGTAATAACTGGGCCAAAAGACCATATAAATAGTAATATGTAAATAAAATTGATCTGAAGTCTGGTGAGTAGAATAATGCCCCCCCTCCCCAAAATGCTCATGTCCTACTCTTTGGCACCAGTAGATATATTACCTTAAATGAAAAGAAAACTGTGTAGGTGTGATTAAATTAAAACCAATCAAGGTTAAATGGTCTTTAAAAATTTTTAAGTATAGTTGAGTTACGATGTTTCAGGTGTACAGCACAGTGATTCAGTCATACATACATATATGGCTTATGCCTCTACACTTCCTAAATTCCTAAATGTTAAAATAATGCTTGAGCATTTTTCTTAACTGCCAGAATATGACTTTGTAATCCACTTTATATTCCAAACTGTAATTTAATATTCATTTTCACAATTAGGGTTTTGAGGTTAATATTTTTTGGCAGCCTTTTCCAACACTGATGGCAGATTAGAATCACCTGGAGTTTTTGAAAATATAACGCTCATCCCCACCACTGACTAATTAAATTGGAATCATTATGGGTGAATCCAGACATCTCATCTTTTAAAAATTTCCCCATGTCACTTTAGTGTAAAGCCCAGGCTAAGAATCAGCACTCTATAGTCTTCTATTTTTCAGAGAAAGTGCTTTACATTGAAACCAAGTTATGTCTTGACTATGGCTTTTTGTATTTTATCCTGATTTTTCATAATCATGGTTAATTAGGTGAAGAAAAAAGACACTCAGTTCTCTTCTGTCATTTTAAAAAAAATAAATATTTTCTAAATTAATCTTAATACAGTCATTAAATAGCTTGATATTTAAATAGGTTATATAATGTAGGGAAAAAATAATGCTTTATAAGCTCCTCTGTACTATTAGAATTCTTGATTATATTGGACAAATTCATCTGTGAGTTCATAAAGTTTCAACAGTGTCAAGGCTAAGGAGCGGTTTGGGGGAAGAATGCTTCTTCTTGAACATAATTTCCATCATCCATCCTACCCCAAGCCACTAAAAATTGATCTATAAGCTTAGTAACAACAGCATGTCTGCTATGAAAATATAATTTCAAAATAAGTCCTTATTCCAGCTTTCCAAACAAACTGCCTTCTCCAGGCTCCTTATAGAATCAGATTTTGATAATCTTAACTTACTCTACTTCTTCTGATTTAAAAAGAATGTTTTAGAGCTATTCTTTCCTATTCCTATAAATAGGAATGACGCTGTTTTTACAGAATTTGGGGATCCTTGTTTCAAATAGTTCTTTAAAAGTAATCTGCAAATGGCCTTTGATTGTCCTTTTCAACAGGGGAGACCTGATATTTCCTGCTTTGAATTAATAAGAGAAAAGGTCATATTTGCTGTTGTAAGCTTCCCCTCTCTTCTCTAGCTTCTTTCAGAACTTTATTATCCATAAAGATAAGGAAAAGTAACAAAGTTGATGACACAAATCTGCATAAAATCTCCATATTTATTTTCTGCCTGATGAACCTTGAATTTCAACTGTTTATTCCTTCAAACCAGATGTTTCCTTTAAATTTGTAGCTGTTTTATAGAGAACCTGATATTTTCCTCAACACATATTGCGTTAGTTTTATACAAAACAGAAACAGTTAAAAACCTAAATTCATTTATTTGAAAAAAGTGTACTGACTGTAAATTATTCTATGCTCCTGGGCTAGGCATTAGATGATATAAATATTTAAGAAATTATTTAGCATAAAATTTTGAATAAAACAAATAGAAGATTTCTTTGGGCAAGGGATCATATAGTAAATAAAAGATACAGGCATATGAAGCAGGGGAAATCACAGGAGAGTAACAGAGTGCTTGGAGTTGAGTTTTAACTTGATCCCTAAAACCAGAGAATTTTACAAGGCAATTTCTTCATGGCAAACCTAGTGGAAGTGAAAGTCAACTCCCAAGAAAAAACCGATTTTGATGGTCTCCTAAGATTTATGATTTTGTTTTATAATTCTGTGATTTTTCCTTGTGGAGGAAAAAAATCTGTTCCCTTTGGCATCCTCATTGAGGAGACCAGGGTCCATTCTGACCCTGCACTGCATCTTATGCATGTATGCAGTCACAAGATGCTTTGAGAATATTAAACACTTACCTCTGACAAAAGATAAAAAAAAAAAATTTATGCTTGCCACTTTAACCAAAGAAACACAAACCATAGCAGTATCTAGAGCTTTATGTTCCAGATGGTGATGAATCATTGGTGGAGCCCCTAGGGTCTAATTGCACAACTTTCCTACATACCTATAAAGCATCAACTATGCAGAACAAGTGCTTTCTCTTAATTGTTTCTCCTAGGAATTTTAATATAAATAGAAGTATATTATAAAACAAGCATTGTTTGAATCTGAAAACTCTAGTTATAGCTAATAAAGATATATATTGGCTGTCTATATACAGATATATATTTGGAATACTGTGACAGGACTGTTCGGTAGCAATGAAAATTTTTTAGATTTCTATATTGCAATATTGAAAAAAATTATCATCAATTGTGGTGCTTACATAGGTTATATATAATCTAGGACAAATGTTAATGTTTTATAACCTCTGCAAATATAACATTTTTGATTGCATACAATATTGGAAAATTTAATTCATACTTATATCAAAACCTGTTATGATAGTTACTTATGTATCTCTTAGAGTTTCCCTGCCAAGGTAACATTATGAAACTTTTTAACTTTGTAGACCCTGGTAAGGAAAAGCACAAAAACTGAAATGAAAGGAACAATAAAATGTATATACCATCCAAATGACACTGATTTCTTACTCATCTCTCCTATTACAATGAAGGAAGTACTTCTGGGCTTCCTTGGGGACTCAGTGGTAAAGAATCTGCCTGCCAATGCAGGAGATACAGGTTCCATCCCAGGGTCAGTAAGGTCCCCTGGAGAAGGAAATGGCAACCCACTCCAGTACTCTTCCCTGGGATAATCCTATGGACAGAGAAGCCTGGAGGGCTACAGTTCATGGTGTTGCAGAGTCAGACATGATTTAGTGACTAAATAACAACAGCCACAAAATTCCTCTCCCACTTAAGATCAGTAGGTGATTGACTTCTCAGTTATTTATCAAATGCACAGAGATAGAAGTCTTCTCAGGATGACAGGGGTTGTGAAAGTTTTCGTTAAGCAGCTCCCTGAACTTTCTTAAGTTTCAAACACACTTGCACATCACCTGCTTCTCACAGGACTCTAAAGGCTCTGAAGACAAGCACAGAGCCCTGCGTAATTTCATCTGTGGGGCACACGAGCAAGGCCAGAAGTGCAGAGACAGCACAGAGCCTCAGCTGTCTTCCCTGAAATTTGCCAAAGCCACCATCTGTAACCCTGAAGCAGCTGCTGAACTAGCCTTATCCACACGGAAGTCCCCTTACCACCAATAAGGGATCTCAGTGAAAAGATGAGACTTTGTGGCTATGGGTCAAATGAAATATTTCTGGCTTGACTCTATATTACAGACTTGCTTCTCGGCACTTATTTTTTTATTTCACTCTCATTGCTGTCTCTCTGTCCTCCAAACAGTTCACAGGATGGAGTTGAAACTGTCATTCTGGAATCAAGGACAGAAGTGAAGGCAGTTGTCATGTGAATTCTGAAGCTTCAGTGTCCAGAGATAAGTCTCTTGGGCCGGGAAAGGACATTTAGAGAAAGAGGGGATTAAGACTTCAGGAAGTATATGGGAAAGAGAAGCAGTGTCTTGTTCTGCAACCTACTCACATAACCTTTCCCATGAATAAGGCCTGTTAAACTGATTGGATCTCGAAAAGGCCTCATTCACTGTTTTTTTATTTTTTTCTTATGACTTCTGTACAGAACAAACACCACAGAGAAACCAACAAAATGCTGGGTTGGTTATTACCTTTAAAAGTCATTCTAAGAAGGGTGCCATATTATTCAGGTCTAAAGTGACATAGTCACCTTAAGGCTCCAAGGAAATGTCAGGCACAAACAATCAGGACCAGAGAAGATGAGCACTCTCTAGTATCTTTGCAGCTTTTCTCTTAACTCCATGATAGAAAGTGTATCCAAAATAAATGATCAGGGACTAGCAAAGAAAAACTAATTTTCTACTTTTGGTGCAAGAATTTGGTAGTAGTGGTTATGACACAGGGGAGGCAATAGGGTTTAGTTGAAATCATTGTAACCATTAAGAGCTTAATGCCAAGTAGATAATATTACATTTTTAGGCAAGTGAGCTTTCATTTTTAAGATTTATAGATTTTTTTAAAATATAGGAGACCTTTAAAATTGGTCTTTATGTCAGTATAATTATCTATTTATTTACTTTCTCCTGCTACAGCCATCTGTGGACAATATTGGGGAATGAATAGGAATGAGTATTTTTTCTCCTCTGTTTGGTTGTTTTACTTTCCCTGGGACAAGCTTCTTATGCCATGGAATTTCTCACCAAACCCCCACCAAAATTTATCCTTCTACCCATTCCTACTAAATGGGAATTATAATTGTTAACAGTTCTCAAAGCTTTGGCTTTCCAGTAAGACTTATAGTCTGCTATTATTATTCATGCAGTGCATTAAACATGCTTGCCCTTCTGAGCACTCCTAAACTTATTTTTATAGATGCTGCTGGTCTTCTGTAGTATCTCATTAATGGACACTGCAAATAATCCAAGACACATTTTAGTTTTTATTTCTGATGGAAAGTAGGGCTGTGTCTTGTAAAGCTATCCTTCTGTGGTTTAAAAAATGGGAAATGGAATTTTATGGAAAAAAAATCAAAGGGAAAAGAGAGTTTATGTAAATGGTAATGATTTTGCACTTAAGACAAAATGGGATAAAAATCTATAAATTTCCTTTTCCTTATGATAAAAGGTTAATGTTTCCCATTTGACAGATGTCAACCTATGAGATAGAGTATGTGATTCATGCGGGAAATTATTAATTGAGGTCTCATAATGTAGGGCACCTTTACTATTGTGATGTTAGCACCTCATTTCTTGAGTTCTTACTGTATGGCAGGTACTGCACTAATACCAAGATTACTATAAAAATTTTAAGATGAAGGTGCTATTAATGTTTTTACAGAAGAGGAATCTTAAAATATTGTAGAACTAGCAAGTGGCAGAGCCAGGGTTCAAATCCAGGTCTGTCAGTCGCAGAACTTGTTTTCTGATCCAATTTCCTGTCCTGGATTGAAATTCTAGAAAATGTATAAGAGACAATATTTTTATTGAAGAATGTTGTATTAATTTCTGCTGTCCAGAAAAGTGATTCAGTGATTATACTGAATAAAGTAATAAAAATATAAGGGAATTTCCATGTATTTGATTGCTTCTATTTTCTTGATGAAGTAGGAGGCAAGAGTTTGGTGGGGACATGACTAGAAGAGTTTGGTAGAAAATTAAATGTGAAATAACTACTTTCGGAATTGAGAAGCATGAATAAATATGTGTGTGCCAGGGTATGTATGTAAATATATACGTTTTAACAATTTTAGTTGCTTGAGTGTCAGTGCAGAGTAGGTAACTAGTATGTTTAAGGAGATCAGGTATTTTCCAGATGAGTAAAATGGAGAGAGAAGAGAATGATGGACTTAAAGACATTTTGAAGGGAGGATTATCAAAATGGGATCCAAACTATTCAAGGGGAAAAGTGAGGTCACAAGAAGGGAGAACCAATAAACTTGAGATCTTTGAAGATAAAGAAGTGCTGAAATTGGAGTATTTGTCTGAATGAGCCAAAAGAATATAAGTGATTTTCCAAACATTTGATCCTTGAGATTGTGATTGCAAAAGAGCTTTTGATAGTGACAAGGCCCAAGATGTGGTAACAGCAGCAAATGGCTAAGCTGGGATGAAAGAAAAATCCTTAGATGGTGAGGAGACCAAGGGATTCAAAGGCCAAGCTGTTGGGTATTTTGAAAGAAATTTCCAGTAAGATACAGAAACATAATCTAAATTTGTTTCATCTATTGGGTGGGATTTTGTGCTTCTTGGTAAGAGGATGGAGAATAATTTCTTAAGTTTTTCAGGCAGTTAGAGGTTAGCATGAGGACCCTAGAGACCAGGCAGTAAGAAATAGAACAGTATCATGAATTAGGGTGGTGATATGAGAGGCATCGATCACTGACAGCTTAGTTTTTTTGTTTGTTTTTGCATTAAGACAGCACCTCCAGAAGTGTCTGTTACATAAATGCCCACCCACACTGAAGGGAAAAAAAGAGCAAAGCAAACATTGATTTTTTTGCTTCCCTACTAATTAGTTTCCACCAGAGTTTTTCTGGTGGCGTATACAAAGAGCCACGAAAAAGTCTAAATCTTGAAAATTCACCCAGAGCACTATACTAAAAAAACAGTGATTTTTGTTGTTGTTTAGGACTCGATAGTGCACACTGATGCAAGGTGATTGAGGAGTTTGGGAACTTAATCTGTAACTGGAGTTCTTGGCTAGTTTCCATATGAGAAGAAACTTCACCAACATCTCACTATACATTTTCCTCAGAGATCAATAAAATAATAAACTACAAAAATACAGCCATTAAAGTGCTGGGTTTGCCATGAAAGTATAGCGTGTTGACAGGCTGGACTTCAAGTCCCTTGGCTCCAATCAGGCATAGCCAAGGTACCAGAGTTGCGACCGATGACAAGGTGATATGTTTTTTTTTTTTAGTTGTTGCCCTTGCTGCTGTTTTTTTTCCCTCTGAGCTAAGGACTGTCCTAGGTCATTTCATTCTTGTTGCTTCAGGTTTCTTTCTATATTGCTTGCAGAAATCCAGCTCCTCCTTTTCTTTAAAGGAAAAACTTTTGTGAGGGGGTAGATGACAATTAGAGAAAAAACATTAGTCTTGTGTCCCTGAGGTGCTGCTATTAAACATGACAGGGTAGTCTCTACCTCTATTTCCAGTCCAGCTGTTAGTGATCCTAGAGGTTTAGTTTCTCTCAGCTCCTTTTTAACAATCGATATGATTATTTAAAAATGCCTTTGCAAATACAATGAATTCCAAAATATTGTGAGCCCGTGAAATATCTTGAGTAACAGAATCTTAATTATACCAGTGTTACAGATGGCCCCTGTTTTCCTGAAGTCACTTTCATGTATCATAACCATTCTGTATTGTCCTGTATCAAATGTAACTAATGTAAAATGCTCTAAAATAGGACAATTTGGCAAAATAATCAAAAATGTGTAATGAATATGAAAAGTTTTGCTCTATCCAGATGGCTGCATCCATGCTTATTGTTTTTTGTTTCCCAAATTCTGTCTCCTCTGCTGAATTTACCAGAGGTTTTCTGTCTGAGATGAAACCAGCGTGGAAAAGAGTAGACTCAGGAATCAAAAATGAAAAACAAAACCTTGTTATTTGATGAAGTCACACCTTAAACATGTCATCTGGATTGTAAGGAACAGAGGAAATAAGCAAGAGGCAGAGCTGAGTTCCTTAAGTCACAGCATAAGAAAGAAAAACATGTTAACTCCCGTGAAAGCAGGGGTTTCA
This sequence comes from Bos mutus, assembly GCF_027580195.1. Lineage (NCBI taxonomy): Eukaryota > Metazoa > Chordata > Mammalia > Artiodactyla > Bovidae > Bos > Bos mutus. The sequence continues at coordinate 28,583,686 of NC_091639.1, read as the reverse complement.
GAGCCCTAACTTAAAAAATTAACACTGGTGGTGAGCCTCGCTCATCTTCCTTTATTTTAAAGCACAATGGATGGATGAGGATTTGATGATGTTGTCCTTTGTGTGCTTTTATTAACTAATTAGAAAGAATACTTTTTTAATTAGGGAAAATAATGTTTATCACACTATTCTTGGTGAAATAAAATGTTTTCTTTATAACCTTTCAATGTCTGAAAAATCATAGACATAAACAAAACTAATCTTACAGAGCAAAAGGTAAATCATCTCTGTCCAGCATTCCCAGATGGTTTAGTAGATACTTGTGAAAAGAAGAGAAGCAAAAAGCAAAGGAGAAAAGGAAAGATATAAACATCTGAATGCAGAGTTCCAAAGAATAGCAAGAAGAGATAAGAAAGCCTTCTTCAGCAATCAATGCAAAGAAATAGAGGAAAACAACAGAATGGGAAAGACTAGGGATCTCTTCAAGAAAATCAGAGATACCAAAGGAACATTTCATGCAAAGATGGGCTCGATAAAGGACAGGAATGGTATGGACCTAACAGAAGCAGAAGATATTAAGAAGAGATGGCAAGAATACACAGAAGAACTGTACAAAAAAGATCTTCACGACCCAGATAGTCACGATGGTGTGATCACTCACCTAGAGCCAGACATCCTGGAATGTGAAGTCAAGTGGGCCTTAGAAAGCATCACTACGAACAAAGCTAGTGGAGGTGATGGAATTCCAGCTGAGCTATTCCAAATCCTGAAAGATGATGCTGTGAAAGTGCTCCACTCAATATGCCAGCAAATTTGGAAAACTCAGCAGTGGCCACAGGACTGGAAAAGGTCAGTTTTCATTCCAATCCCAAAGAAAGGCAATGCCAAAGAATGCTCAAACTACTGCACAATTGTACTCATCTCACATGCTAGTAAAGTAATGCTTAAAATTCTCCAAGCGAAGCTTCAGCAATATGTGAACCGTGAAGTTCCAGATATTCAAGCTGGTTTTAGAAAAGGCAGAGGAACCAGAAATCAAATTGCCAACATCTGCTGGATCATAGAAAAAGCAAGAGAGTTCCAGAAAAACATCTATTTCTGCTTTATTGACTATGCCAAAGCCTTTGACTGTGTGGATCACAATAAACTGTGGAAAATTCTTCAAGAGATGGGAATACCAGACCACCTGACCTGCCTCGAGAAATCTGTATGCAGGTCTGGAAGCAACAGTTAGAACTGGACATGGAACAACAGACTGATTCCAAATAGGAAAAAGAGTACGTCAAGGCTGTATATTGTCACCCTGTTTATTTAACTTCTATGCAGAGTACATCATGAGCAACGCTGGACTGGAAGAAACACAAGCTGGAATCAAGATTGCCGGGAGAAATATCAATAACCTCAGATATGCAGATGACACCACCCTTATGGCAGAAAGTGAAGAGGAACTCAAAAGCCTCTTGATGAAGGTGGAAGTGGAGAGTGAAAAAGTTGGCTTAAAGCTCAACATTCAGAAGACGAAGATCATGGCATCCGATCCCACTACTTCATGGGAAATAGAATGGGAAACAGTGGAAACAGTGTCAGACTTTATTTTTCTGGACTCCAAAATCACTACAGATGGTAACTGCAGCCATGAAATTAAAAGACGCTTACTCCTTGGAAGGAAAGTTATGACCAACCTAGATAGCATATTGAAAAGCAGAGACATTACTTTGCCAACAAAGGTTCATCTAGTCAAGGCTATGGTTTTTCCTGTGGTCATGTATGGATGTGAGAGTTGGACTGTGAAGAAGGCTGAGCGCCAAAGAATTGATGCTTTTGAAGTGTGGTGTTGGAGAAGACTCTTGAGAGTCCCTTGGACTGCAAAGAGATCCAACCAGTCCGTTCTGAAGGAGATCAGCCCTGGGATTTCTTTGGAAGAAATGATGCTAAAGCTGAAACTCCAGTACTTTGGCCACCTCATGTGAAGAGTTGATCATTGGAAAAGACTCTGATGCTGGGAGGGATTGGGGGCAGGAGGAGAAGAGGACAACAGAGGATGAAATGGCTGGATGGCATCACTGACTCGATGGAGGGGAGTCTGAGTGAACTCCGGGAGTTGGTGATGGACAGGGAGGCCTGGTGTGCTGTGATTCATGGGCTTGCAAAGAGTCAGACACGACTGAGCGACTGATCTGAACTGATCTGATCTGTGTACAGTTTCACCTTACAGACTGGACCTCGATCTAGACTTGCAGAACCTAAAATATTCATAAGTAGAGATGCTGCCCTAATAAAGTAGTAGCATCCAAAGCAAGAATTTGTTGTTTTTTGTTCACTAAGTCACATCCAACTCTTTTGTGACCCTATGGACTGTAGCCCACCAGGCTCCTTTGTCCATGGGATTTCCCAAGCGAGAATACTGGAGTGGGTGACCATTTCCTTCTCCAAAAGCAAAAATAAGTTTGCAAAATAGGCACTTTACTTAATGTGTCTTTTTTGTCAAAACAATGGATGAGAAAGCTGCCAATTCAAAATCATGGATAGGAAACACAAGATCATTCAGTTCAGTTCAGTTGCTCAGTCGTGTCCCACTCTTTGCGACCCCATGAATCGCAGCTCGCCAGGCCTCCCTGTCCATCACCAACTCCCGGAGTTCACTCAGACTCACGTCCATAGAGTCAGTGATGCCATCCAGCCATCTCATCCTCTGTTGTCCCCTTCTCCTCCTGCCCCCAATCCCTCCCAGCATCAGAATCTTTTCCTATGAGTCAACTCTTCGCATGAGGTGGCCAAAGTACTGGAGTTTCAGCTTTAGCATCATTTCTTCCAAAGAAATCCCAGGGCTGATCTCCTTCAGAATGGACTGGTTGGATCTCCTTGTAGTCCAAGGGACTCTCAAGAGTCTTCTCCAACACCACAGTTCAAAAGCATCAATTCTTCGGCGCTCAGCCTTCTTCACAGTCCAACTCTCACATCCATACATGACTACTGGAAAAACCATAGCCTTGACTAGACAGACCTTTGTTGGCAAAGTAATGTCTCTGCTTTTGAATATGCTATCTAGGTTGGTCGTAACTTTCCTTCCAAGGAGTAAGCGTCTTTTAATGTCATGGCTGCAGTCACCATCTGTAGTGATTTAGGAGCCCCCAAAAATAAAGTCTGACACTGTTTCCACTGTTTCCCCATCTATTTCCCATGAATTCATGGGACCAGATGCCATGATCTTCGTCTTCTGAATGTTGAGCTTTAAGCCAACTTTTTCACTCTCCTCTTTCACTTTCATCAGGAGGCTTTTGAGTTCTCTTCACTTTCTGTCATAAGGGTGGTGTCATCTGCATATCAGAGGTTATTGATATTTCTCTTGGCAATCTTGATTCCAGCTTGTGCTTCTTCCAGCTCAGCATTTCTCATGATGTACTCTGCATATAAGTTAAACAAGCAGGGTGACAATACACAGCCGTGACATACTCCTTTTCCTATTTGGAATCAGTCTGTTGTTCTATGTCCAGTTCTAACTGTTGCTTCCAGACCTGCATACAGATTTCTCGAGGCAGGTCAGGTGGTCTGGTATTCCCATCTCTTTCAGAATTTTCCACAGTTTATTGTGATCCACACAGTTACCCTTGGTAAAAGTAAAGAATGAATTTGCTCAATACTTGCTAACTATGTCTGTTCAGCCCCTCATTATATAAACAAACTTTTGAGATTAGGGGCAATATTTGAGATTTCAATCCAAATTATGCTGTCCCAAGTCTCTTATCTTTATTAAAAATTTTGTTTAAAAGGTTAACATACATTTTCAAAGAAATTGACTTTATTACATAACTATGCTGACAATATTTTTTATACTTGCAGTTGAAATGTAGTATACATAAAGAGACATGCACATATCGTAAATGTATGTCTTGCCAAACTTTCACAACTGAACACATCCCTGAAATCAACTCTCAGATTAAGAAACATATTATTGCCAAAGCCCCAGAATCTCCCTTCTTATACACTATTCTACTATCCCTGACTTCTAAAATATAGATTAGTTTTAACTCATTCTAGACTTTATCTGGGCTTCCCTGGTGGCTTGGATGGTAAAGAATCTGCCTGCAACGTGGGAGACTTGGGTTCACTCCCTGGGTTGGGAAGATACCTTGGAGGAGGGCACAGCAGCCCACTCTAAAATTCTTGCTTGGAGAATTCCTGTGGACAGAGGAGCCTGCCAGGCTACAGTGCATGGGGTCGCAAAAAGTCATTAATGACTGAGCAACTAAGCACAGCACAGACTTTATCTACTTAGTCATATTGTGTTGTATTGTACACTCTGTTTTGTGTTTGGCTTCTTTGGCTCAGCATTGTCTGTGAGGTCCATTCACAGAGTTGGACATTTGTTCTAATTCCATTAGGGCTATTAGAAATAGTGCCACTATAAACATTAGAGCATCTGTCCTTTGGTTAGTGTATATATGAATTTCTGTTGGGTATTACCTAAGGAGAGTAATTGTGGATCATATGATTACTTGAGTAAATAATAACAAAGTGGTTGTACCAATTTATAGTTTTACCAGTAGTATATCAGAGTTCTAGATGCTGCACATTCTCAGCAACACTTGGTATTTTCCATTATTTAAATGTAAGCTATTCTGATATGTATGTGGTAGTACCCCGTGGTTTTAATTTGCATTTCCCTGATGAGTACATTTTTATTTGTTTATTGTTCTTTGGTCATCACCTTTTGTGAAGTGTCAGTTCAAAGTCTTTTATAGAGTGACAATATTTTTATAATACTAAATGCAGGAGAGACTATAATATTTGAAATTAAGGTTTTACTTTCAAATGGAAGTTCAAAGATTGTTTCAGTTCACACATGTCTCCATCTACCTCAAAGGGTTTAGCATCTGATACAGGAAAAGTCTTTTGTTTCTCAGTGCTGAAAGTAGAAATTTGCATGTGCCGGAGGGAAAAGACTGAAATTTTGCTTCAAGGAAAAGAGTGATTCTTCTGAAATTTCTTTTAATATTTATTCCTCTGAAGTCCCCTCTTTTCCCCTAAATTAATTTGTGTGAGAGAGAATTACAAAACTACCTCCCTTCTTTCTCTTCAATATAATGATGTGATGAAGTACCTATATTTTAAAATAGCCATCTTGTTAAAGTCAAAGATGCAAAATGGATAATCAATTATTTTGATAATTTCTAACTTCATCTGAAACTGTTTGTGTGTAGTTGTTATATTTAGCTCTTACCATTGGTCTTGGGGCAGTGCCTGACCTACCGCATGTATCATCTAATTTAATATTCCCAATAAATGTTACAAGTGGGGCTTGTATTACCCTCACTTTGGAGATAAAAGTAAAGAAGGCTTAAGGAAATGGCAACGCACTCCAGTATTCTTTCCTGAAAAATCCCATGGATAGAGGAGCCTGGCAGGCTACAGTCCGTGGGGTCTAAAGACTCAGACACGACTGAGCTACTAAACCACCACCAAGGAGGTTATAAACTTCTGCAAAATCATAGACATGATTAGAGGAGGAAGCAGAATTCCAAGATAGCTTTAAGGTAACAAAATCAATACCTGCTAACTACTCCTTGCTGTCCTTTGTGACTTGCATGGGGTGTAGCTTCTCAGATCAAATCAAACAGTGAAAATACATGTGCCTTAATTGGGTCTCGCTAAGTCAACTTGGATCTCATTTTGCTAAATCTAATGGACTTTTTTTTGTTTTTTGCTCTCATCTTTCTTTACATCACAGCAGCACTCACTGTTATTCCATCTCCTTGAAATACTGTCTTTCTTCGACGTCTCTACATTTTCTTGCTTTTATTAGTGAAACTTAATGTCCCTTTTGTAGGCTTATCTTCCTTCTCAAACTTCCCTAGACCAGATCCCCTCACGATGGGCTCTCATATCCAAAGAGACTTCTACTTTGGGTTATTGCATGTATTTGGTTAGAGATGCCATTTTCAGTTCAGTTCAGTCGCTCAGTCGTGTCCGACTCTTTGCAACCCCATGAATCACAGCACGCCAGGCCTCCCTGTCCATCACCAACTCCCGGAGTTCACTCAAACTCACGTCCATCGAATTGGTGATACCATCCAGCCATCTCATCCTCTGTCATCCCCTTCTCCTCCTGCCCCCAATCCCTCCCAGCATCAGTCTTTTCCAATGAGTCAACTCTTCGCATGAGGTGGCCAAAGTACTGGAGTTTCAGCTTTAGCATCATTTTTTCCAAAGAACATCCAGGACTGATCTCCTTTAGGATGGACTGGTTGGATCCCCTTGCAGTCCAAGGGACTCTCAAGAGTCTTCTCCAACACCACACTTCAAAAGCATCAATTCTTCGGCACTCAGCCTTCTTCACAGTCCAACTCTCACATCCATACATGACCACAGGAAAAACCATAGCCTTGACTAGACAGACCTTTGTTGGCAAAGTAATGTCTCTGCTTTTGAATATGCTATCTAGGTTGGTCAGAACTTTCCTTCCAAGGAGTAAGCGTCTTTTAATTTCATGGCTGTAATCACCATCTGCAGTGATTTTGGAGCCCAGAAAAATAAAGTCTGACACTGTTTCCACTGTTTCCCCATCTATTTCCCATGAAGTGATGGGACCAGATGCCATGATCTTCGTTTTCTGAATGTTGAGCTTTAAGCCGAGTTTTCCACTCTCCTCTTTCACTTTCATTTGACCTACTCCAACACTTTTTATACCCTCTTAGCATATCTTTGGGAAACTGCTCTAGGGGAGCTGCCTTTGGCTTTTGTGCCTCTTCATTTTTCTCTGAGGTTCTTTTCAACTTTGATGGTTACCTAACTCCTTGTTAGGGCCCAAAACTCTCATTTTTTAAATGACTCACCCTGGGGGTTGGAAAGCACTAGTGGTACTTTTGGCCCCAGAATTTAATACAGTTCAGCCGAAGTCTAATTTTTTTTCCCACATTGATTTGATTTATGATCATTTGTTTCACTCTTGTCAAACAAGAACTCATTTGTCTAAAGTAAAATGATGTTCTGTGCCAGAAGGCAGAAGGTACTCTTGGCAAATGTGTGCTTGCATCAGCACAAAGTTATGTTTCTTTTATATTCCGTGTATAGTTTTAATATGGGTTCTTATTTAACTTGCACAATAAACAAAGAAGCTGGAGAAACGCATCAACATGAGCTAGACTGGACATGAATTAATTATTAAGAGATCGTGAATAAGGAAATAGCAGAAATAGTTGCATATGCTGAACTTCATGTTGAGTCTCTAGTTGTAATGACTATGTTTTTGTTAAGGTACCTCGTTAAAGGTTAAATTGTTTGCTTTTGTCCTCTTCTTAACACAGACAATACCTGAGTACCCAAAAATCGTCTTTGGTTCACCAAGGGCAGCCTCTGTTAGAAAGTGAGAGAGAGATAGAGCAACTGGACCTGTGGTAGCCATATTGAGATGTGTAGGATGAGCTTTTTCTAGGAAAAGGGGATAACATACATTAGGATGGTTTGCGTTCTGAGGAGTTTATTGAAAATGATTCCCAACTTCTAAAGTATTCCCAGGGAAATGGAAAAGAGGATGGTTGTTTTTATCTCGGCAAGAGTGAGTATCAGAACCAAATCTGGCATGCCATCCTGGGGCTAATGTATAATCCCTGGAAGTGACTCTGCATACAAATTAAGCATGGGTGGATGAGGGTATATTTTCTGTGGGCACTAACATTTTCTACTCCACTGTGCCTGCTTTAGACTAAATGTTCCCTCCCAACCCCCAATTCACACATTGAAATGTAATTCCCAGTGTGATGGTATTTGTAAGTGGGACCTTCAGGAGATGACTAGGTCAAGAGGGTGAAGCCCTCATGAATGGGATTATTGCCCCAGAGAGTTCTGCCCTCTTCTGCCACGTTAGGACACAGTGAGAACTTAGCCATTGATGAACGTGGAAATAGGTCCTGACCTGTTAATCTACCAGTACCTTGATCTTAGACTTCCAGCCTCCAGAATTCTGAGAAATTTCTGTTGTTTATAAGCCACCTAGCTTTTAGCATCCTATTATAGCAGGCTGAATGGAGTGAAATATAACCCTTCCCCACCTTCTCTTCCTTGTGTCTTAAATGCTTTGCTCAACATGTAAGTCAACTTCTACCAGCTTTTGTGCACTGGACCTGATTTCATAAGTCCAGTCTCTACTCCATGCCAGTATTTTCCCATGATTATCATTAGGATGACTATATATGTTTTTCTAGGTCAGTCATGATTTATGCCTGTGGTCCCTCTATATCCTGCCCAGTGTAGCAACTGTCCCATATATTTGGTGTTTTTAGATTCCACAAAAGTAAAATTATGCAAATTTTTTTCTTTCTTATGTCTAACTTATTTTATTCAATGTCCTCCAGGAACATCCATATCGTTACCTATCTAAAGTAAATCTATGAAGATGTCAATGTTTTCAATTTTGTTATTTATGCTATATCTCACGCCAACATGCCTACAAGTACTTATTTCTCCATCTTTTTTCAGTTTGTCTTAGAATCCATCTGCAATGCAGGAGACCCTGGTTCAATTCCTGGGTCGGGAAAATCCGCTGGAGAAGGGATAGGCTACCCACTCAGTATTCTGGCCTAGAGAATTCCACGGACTGTATAGTCCATGGGGTCACAAAGAGTTGGACACGACTGAGTGACTTTCACTTTCACTATTTCCTTTCATTTCTTTCAAAGATGTCATTATTATATATTTTGATTGTACACATGCTGAGAGACAAATAATGGGGAAATTTTCCATGGGAACAAAGGCAAAGATTACCGAAAGCTGATAAAAAATTTTCTTATGCTAATTGGCTCTAAAAAAAAAAAAAACAAGTACTAATTATGACAAGTAGCTAAACATAGTTTTAGGAGAAGCATTGAAAGACTGTGAATAACATTGTGACAACAAAGGAAGAAATGAAAAACACTGTTTATTTTATTAGTGGTCTTTATTTATAATGGCTTATTCTTGTAGCAAATATCATTAGAAATTGCTTTCCACAAAACCATTTTCTTAGATGATTATATAATTCACGGCAATAATGTTTGATGGGCTAGCAAGGAAGAACTATTCTGAAAAAGATTAGGACAGGAAGTGCTGTTTCTAGCCTTACTCTTTGGAATAGCTATCTCTTCTAATGAAGAAATAGCCTAGTGTTAATTCTTTGTCAAGTAATTCACACTGAATTACACAAAAAAGTTATAATCTAAAAAAAGTAGCTTCTATTTCAATCTTTTGTACCTCATTAGTCTCTGGCTAACCTACATAACCAAGAAATAGAAAAAATTACTATTTTTTAATCTTCTAAGCTTGCTTTCTTATATATATGTCAGGTAAAAAATGATCGTAGAGAGGTCAACAATATATTCTTTTGAAAATTTCAAATATTTTACTGTATATAGGACTTCCCTGGTGGCTCAGATGGTAAAGCATGTGCCTACAATGCGGGAGACCCAGGTTCAATCCCTGGGTCAGGAAGATCTCCTGGAGAAGGAAATGGCAATCCACTCTATCCAGTATTCTTGCTTGGAAAATCCCATGGACAGAGGAGCCTGGTAGGCTACAGTCCATGGGGTCGCAAAGAGCCAGACAAGACTGAGTGACTTCACTTTCACTTTATTTTCATTAATATTATTTCATATAGTATACACACACATATATATGTGTTTATATATATATATGTACAATTTGCATACTTCCACAGAATTGGTATATATTATCAAGGACTTGGTCTTTATAAATCAAAAATCTTCCAAAGGGAAAAAGATCATGATTATTTAGATGCAAGAAAGTGATCTTTCTGTTTAATTCATGACTGTCTAATCTAAGTTGAGCTTGGCTTCAGAGTTAGAGTCTAGGTTCCTATAAGGTAGAAACCTTGTCGCATCTTTCTAAACCCAGCACCAGTGCTGAAAACATAATAGAAACTAAAAACTTTTGCTTGATCTGAATCAATGTTCTTTATATTCAAGAAAGATGAGGTGATCCTGTACTCTCTCTGCTTTAAGACTACACTTTTACTTAGGGGAGGAGGCTGTATGTTGTAATCTTGGCATCTCTACTTTACTGTGTCCTGAGACTTTTTTAATTTTTAATTATTTTTTGTATGAAGACAGATGGCCCACTTCCTATCCTTAGATCTTATTATTACACCATGATGATCTCCAGTGTGGTATTTGAAATCAGGATTTATAGGAAGGTGATCAGTGATCACTATGACAAACATGTATATATGTATACATAAAGATAGCATATTCAAAAGCAGAGACATTACTTTGCCAACAAAGGTTCGTCTAGTCAAGGCTATGGTTTTTCCTGTGGTCATGTATGGATGTGAGAGTTGGACTGTGAAGAAGGCTGAGCGCCCAAGAATTGATGCTTTTGAACTGTGGTGTTGGAGAAGACTCTTGAGAGTCCCTTGGACTGCAAGGAGATCCAACCAGTCCATTCTGAAGGAGATCAGACCTGGGATTTCTTTGGAAGGAATGATGCTAAAGCTGAAACTCCAGTACTTTGGCCACCTCATGCGAAGAGTCGACTCATTGGAGAAGACTCTGATGCTGGGAGGGATTAGGGGCATGAGGAGAAGGGGACCAACAGAGGATGAGATGGCTGGATGGCATCACTGACTCAATGGACGTGAGTCTCAGTGAACTCCGGGAGTTGGTGATGGACTGGGAGGCCTGGCGTGCTGCGATTCATGGGGTCGCAAAGAGTCAGACACGACTGAGCGACTGATCTGATCTGATCTGATACATAGAAAGAAGGGGGGTAGGGGAGGGAGAATGAAGCTGGCAGTACAGAAAGTAGTAAAGTTAAAAGGGACCATACGGCTCTAGTCATTCAATGGTCACTTACTGAGAACCTGCTTTACATGGACATTGTGCTAGCTGCTTGGGAAACATCAAAAAATCTAATCATTACAATCCATACGTGAAAGTGAGACAGACACAATAGGTGAATAAGAACAGGCCTCCACATAGTAAATGCCTAAAAGATATTCTATGAAGTATCAAGAAAGAAAATACATTTGAAATGAGGAATTGCAATAGGAGAAGATCTATTAGATTGGAGGAAGTTGGCAAAAGCAAAGCTTTTCTGAAAAAGAACTCTTTAAGCTAATATCTGTAGGCCAGACCACACAGGGAAAAACACTGACTGTCACAAATATCTTGATGTTTGTCCAGGCTGTGTTTCAACTCCTTTCCAGGGTCCAGGGTGCTCGCTACTATTGTGTGCTGGCATATGCTTCTCTATCTTAAGTCCTCCTTTGGCCTAAACTAGATCAAACAGATTTCTGCTATTCAAACCAAAAAACCTTAACTAACACACATTCAAAAGTTGCCTTGATACAAGATGAGGATTTATGTGATAGTAAACATTAAAATTCATTATTTTGGTCTCTGATCTTCTTGAAATTGATGCTGGAGCAGTAATGTTGAAAAATTAAAAATATGTTGAATATGCCTATATTTTTAATAGCCTCATTTTATCAAGATAGCTCATCTAAGTATTGATTTTATAGCCAGTCATAAACTTGCAGAATTTTTGGAGGCAGAAAAGACCTTGAGGGAATTTTCTTAATTTACAGAGAAGAAAACAGCAAAATAAGAACAAAATCCAGAGATGAGGCCGTAGTGGAGAACTAATTTATAGTATAGCCAAGACAAAGCATAGAAGTCTGACTGCCATTTTAATGTTTCTCCCAAAAGTGCTGGCTAAGTCACTCTGTAAAAATTCATAGGTATATCTAAGGAGACTGATGACTTTTTGACTGTATCCCAGCTTTTTAGACAGAAAAACAAGTCTCTAGCAAATGGATACCTACTACAACAAAAATGTTTGGAGGAAAGGTGCATATTATAACAGAATCTAGCTAGATTCCTTGCAACATTGTTTGACTATAAAAGTTATCTAGGTTTCAATTTTCCCTTCATTGATAGCACTTCCAGTTAAACTAGAGTTAGATCATGAAGAACTGGGCAAGCCAGCAATAATCATCTTAACCAACTTAAAATGTCTGTTAAGTAGTGTATTCAGGGCATCTTCTTGGATGCCCCCAAGGCCAAATGATGGCATCAAATTGATTACATCATTCTTTGGCAGTAGAAGCTGAAGGACATTGAGATCATTGCAGCAATACCCACTGCCAAGATGGGACCAGCGGCTCTCTGGCCTCTTTCAAGCTCTTTCTTAAGGTACAACATAAGGAAACTTCGAGCCCATACAGAACGGTTAAATACTGGATTCTTATTCAAGAAGACAGTAGTTCATCATTACAGCAGGAAAAAACACAAATTTCCAGTTTGTAAATACTTAGTAGAAATAATTAAAATAAGATTTAAGAATGTATTGGTTAGAGAAACATATTCAAATGTTTTTGAAACAGAAAAAAAGATTTTGAATATTTTATTGTTCATAATAGATGTTTTACTAAGTGTTTATATATCTATATAATCCCTTGCTGCTGCTAAGTCACTTCAGTCGTGTCCGACTCTGTGCGATCCCATAGATGGCAGCCCACCAGGCTCCCCATCCCTGGGATTCTCCAGGCAAGAACACTGGAGTGGGTTGCCATTTCCTTCTCCAATGCAGGAAAGTGGAAAGTGAAAGTGAAGTCGCTCAGTCATGTAGTCATGTCCGATTCTTAGCGACCCCCTTGACTGCAGCCTGCCAGGATCCTCCGTCCATGGGATTTTCTAGGTAAGAGTATTGGAGTGGGGTGCCATTGCCTTCTCTGATGTAATCCCTTAGAAAGACATTATAGCCTTTATGTATATATTGGCTAACTCAGCTGGAAGATAAGTTTTTCAACCAAGTTTCAATACAATCCTTAGTAAGACATCTAAATCAAAGAAATTTGAGGGCAAAAGCTAGTTTAAAGGAAAAAAAGACTTATTTTCTCAGAATATAAAACCACTTCTCTTTTCAGCTTAGCATGGATCAAAATACTCACTTTAATAATATGTAAACAGGTGAACCCAGATTAATGCTCTCTACTTTGAGGAGTTCAACTCCTAAGTCCAGAGCTGTACAACTGATGAAAATGGAAAAAATCCTTCCTGTGGTTACTTGCTTTTGCTGCCTTTATCAAATGTAATAACCTTTTTCTCCTTACAGGGTAAAAAATAATATACATAATCATACAGAGGGCTCAGATAAAAAACTAAAGTCTAAAGTCCTTTTCTTAGTCTATGCTCAGGTTCCTTGCACAACTGCATGTGAATTGTTATACATCCTCAAAATGGTCTCTTAATTTTTCATTTCCATATAATCAGATTAGAATATTATAAGATTAAAAAGTAATCTTTGTTTTAAAGTGTATGTGGTTTAATTATCTTTGGACCATTAATCACTTGCTTTATATTATTTCCTGATGATGTCAAACTTCTTTGTTTCTTGTTAGCCTACCTAAGAATTCTGAATCATAATAGTGAAGACCAGCAATCTAGGTAGTAATTTTCTTATTATTGAGTTTTAAGAGTTCTTTATAGTTTTGGATACCAATCCTTTATCAGATGCACCTTTGCAAATATTTTCTCCCAATCTTTGGCTTGTCTTTTAATTTTCTTAATATTATCTTTCCCCAAGAAGACATTTTTAATTTTAATGAAGTCCAGTTTATCAGTTATTTCTTTCATGGATTGTATCTATAAAGGCATCACCATACCCAAGGTCATATTTCTGTGTTATTTTCTGGGATTTTTATAGTTTTGTGTTTTACATATAGACCTATGATCCATCATGATCTAATTTTTATGAAGAGTCTATGGTCAGAAGGTAAAGGATCTGCTGGAGATCGGGCTTTGATCCCCAGGTAGGGAATATGCCCTGGAGAAGGGAATGGCTATCCATTCCAGTATTCTTGTAGGGAGAATTTCAGGACTGATGAGCCTGGTGGGCTACAGTCCATGAGGTTGCAAAGAATTGGACACAACTGAGCAATTAACACTTTCACTTTCACTTTTTCAAGGTCTATGCTTAGATTCACTTTTTGCTTGTGGATGTCTGGTTGTTCCAGAACCATTTGCTAAAGAGTCTCTTTGCTCCCCTGATAGCTCAGATGGTAAAGAATCTGCTTGCAGTGTAGGAGACCCAGGTTCTATCCCTGGGTCAGGAATATCCCCTGGAGAAGGGAAAGGAAATCCACTCCAATATTCTTGCCTGGAGAATACCATGGACAGAGGAGCCTGGTGGGCTACAGTCAACGGGGTCACAAAAAGTCAGACAGGATTGAGTGACTAACTCTTTGCTCCATTATTTTGCTTTTGCTTTTTTTGTCAAAGATAAGTTAATTGTATTTATAGAATCTGTGTCTGGACTCTATTCTGTTCCATTCATCTATTTTGTCAATAATACACTATATTGGGGCTTCCTTGGTAGCTCAGTAGGTAAAGAATCTGCCTGCAATGCAGGGGGCTGTGGTTCAATTCCTGGGTTGAAAAGATCCCCTGGAGAAGGGATAGGCCACCCGCTCCAGTTCACTTGGGCTTCCCTGGTGACTCAGATGATAAAGAATCTGCTTGCAATGTGAGAGACCTGGGTTTGATCCCTGGGTTGGGAAGATCCCCTCAAAGAGGGCATGACAATCCACTCTATTACTCTTGTCTGGAGAATGCCCATAAACAGAGGAACCTGATGGGCTACCGTCCAAGGGATCACAAAGAGTTGACGTGACTGAGTGACTAAGCACAGCACAGTAGCATACTGTACTGACTACTATAACTTTATAGTAAGTCTTGAAGTTGGGAAACATTCCTTTAATAGATAGAACCTCCTTTTCAGAAGATATGAGTGGATAGGTGAGAGGATAAGAAAGGAATAAGGTTGAAGGATTGGGATGAGTATGGTGAAATCTGACCTACAAAAGTTTTGTAAAAGGTTTTTCTGAGTTAGATTTACCTATATTAAATGAGGGGAAATTCAGGCAGCTGAAAACAACAGAAGCTGTGGCTTTTACAAGTCTTTTATTTCAAACTCTCTTTGGATTTAAAGAGGGGAATGTCTACAGGTAGAGGTGTTATGGTTGCCATAGCAAAATGACAGATTTATTCTAGATATTTATAAAAACAAGATTTATTTCTCTAATCTTGGTTTCTGTAGTTTTCCCAGAGGCACAAAAATATTGAAAAGATGACAAAATATTTTTGGAATTCTCCTATAAGACTAAATAACAATTAAGCTATTGAAGGGACATTTAAAAAGAAGAAAGAACTTAGTGATATCTTATACAGGAAAAAAATATCTACTCTAGGGAGATAAATCATACTGTATATGTAGCATAAATCATAGCTACTTTAACAGGTTATTTAAAGGGTTATCTTACTTTTTATAATAAAAAATAATTTTCATATTAAGACATCATTTTGAATATATAAGCTGTTTCCATCAAAGGTGGAAGACCATAATCTCAAGAAAATTCTATATTTGGAAAATATGCTAATCACCTAATATAGTTTGGATATATCAATCTAGAAGAATTATGTAATTTCTAAAGAATTTGTCTTAGGCAATTTGAAGGTAATCAAAACTTACAACTGAATAACCTTACTCGCCATCTTTCCTTCAAAGACATCTTCGTCTTCCTTCATTCCTAAGATATGTATCCTGTGTCTCCAGGAGCTGACCCCTTGTTTTATTCTCCATTTATATTTTCTGTCCCTGGGCTTGTTTGCTCAAAAGTTTTCCTGAGGAAGTTTTCAAATGCTATCTTTATCGGGTATCAATGACCTTTATGAGGTGGTTGCTTAGACACACAATTTCGAGATTCAGTAGAATTATCATAACATAGAGGACAGAGGTAAGAAGCAGATTTTTAGATTGCAAATAGTACATTGCTCAACACAAATCTGATAATACAGAATAATTAAACTCTTATGAACAAGAATAGAACTTCCCAGATGGTGCCAGTGTTAAAGAACTCATCTGCCAATTCAGGAGATATAAGAGATGCCAGTTTTATCGATCCCTGGGTTTGGAAGAGCCCCTGGAGAAGGACATGACAACCCACTCTGTTATTCTTGCCTGGAGAATCCCATGGACAGAAGAGCCTGATGGCATTAGTCCATGGGGTCACAAAAAGTCAGACATGACTAAAGTGACTTAACACGGACACATGAACAAGAGATCTGATTCCAAAAGTTTAAAGATGCCAATTCCATTAGGAAACTCATTGCATGATTAAAATTTTCTTTTTCAAGTATAGTTATTTATTTTGTGATGAAACTGGTAACACATGTTAGTAGCTTATTAGCATTCACAGGACAGTGAAAATAGAATTTAGCCAGAAGTTTATTTAAGATTTTAAGTGTACCTAAGATTTTAAGTGTACATGAGTGATAATTTACACTTAAATTCATGAAGGTATCACTGCTTTTGCAATGAAAAATTGGAAAGTAGCTACTCAATTTTGCAAGTAGAAAACTTCAAAAAGGGAAGAGTGTCTCCTAAATATGAATTTCATGGAGAAATATATTTTTATTAAAATAAATCACTATTCTACAATATTAAATACAATTAAACTTATTCCAAAATTGTTTTTATATTCAAATTTTACTTTGAGAAATTTGAATGACCTTGTATAGCTTCATTCAGAGAAGGCAATGGCAACCCACTCCAGTACTCTTGCCTGGAAACTCCCATGGGCAGAGGAGCCTGGTAGGCTGCAGTCCATGGGGTCGCTAAGAGTCAGATACGACTGAGCGACTTCACTTTCACGTTTCACTTTCATGCATTGGAGAAGGAAATGGCAACCCACTCCAGTGTTCTTGCCTGGAGAATCCCAGGGACAGGGGAGCCTGGTAGGCTGCCGTCTATGGGGTCGCTGAAGTGACTTAGCAGCAGCAGCAGCAGCAGTACAGCTTCATTACTTGTTTCTCAAAAACTGCTGTAATGGAGTTTCTTTACTTGGAGGGCATGGATAAACCAAATACCAATTAAGAATCTTTAGATATGGAAGATACCAGAGCCAGCAAAAAGAGCCACCATGCCACTTCTGAAGCTAATCAGATCTTAGATTCAGGATTTCTTCAAGTTTGTACAGCTTAGAGCTCTAGACACTTACAACAGAGCTCTTCTGAGAAAGAATTCTCAGCAATACATACAGATTACTGTCTCTCTCCTCCCTGAAAACAAACCCTGAGTGATCTTAAGTGCTATCCCAGGGCTGCATTAGCTAAGAAAATCATCTGATCTAAACCAAACCAAGAGGAGAAGGTAGCAACAGCATGGGATGGTTGGATGGCATCACTGGCTCAAGGGACATGAGTTTGAGTAAACTCAGGGACGTAGTGAGGGACAGGAAAGCCTGGCATGCTGCAGTCCATGGGGTCTCAAAGAGTCAGACACAACTTAGCTACTGAACAACAAACCAAACCAAGCCCAAACAAACTGAAACTTTAACAACAACAACAGTAAGGGTAAATGCAATATAATCATGGAAGGATAAATATCTGGGTTATTGGTGCATACCAAGCTTTCTTTAAGCACAATAGGAGACTGGTTTTGCTAATCCAAAGGAATACCCTGTGTATTTATAGCTTTACACGTGACGAGAAATCTATTCAGAATCTCATGAGGGTTTCTTTATTTCTGTGTTCTTACATCTTTACCCTTCACCCAAAAGTAGCCAGTCGTTAGGGGCTGCTTGTCTCAGCAGAGTTTGGAGATGTGAAATGAAATATAGAGACTGATTCGGAACACTTGAGTTTCTGCCTGTTTTGTGGAACCCTATACTTTTTAGGGTGGTTTTGTTTTGCTTTAATAATTAATCCAAGAGAAAGGTTGATGAAATGCTGGCAACAGAAATGAAAGGATACATTTTTCCTCAAACTCGGAGGGTCAGAAGGCACAAGAGATAGTGACCCCTTCCTTTCCCACATCTTCCACTTCTGCTCGCCAGCTGGAGCCTTGTACCCTTAGTGGACTTCAGAAGTCAAGTGTCTTGTGGTCCTGTAAGGGAAAGAAAGAAAGATAGTGCTCAGTCGTGTCTGACTCTTGTGATGCCATGAACTGTAGCCTTACAGGCTCCTCTGTCCATGGGATTCTCCAGACTAGAATACTAGAGTGGGTTTCTATTTCCTTCTCCAGGGGAACTTCCCAACCCAGGAACTGAACCCAGGTCTCCCACATTGCAGGCAGATGCTTTACCAACTGAGCTTCGCATGGGTGGTAAGGAAAAACAGCGTTCAAACCTGTCTTCAGACCACACTCAGAAATGACCCCTGTGCATAAAACATCTGACCTGGGCAAAAAGAGTCCCCAGTAATCAGTATGGACTGAAGACCCAGTCGGGATTGAGGGTGGCACTGGAAAAGATGCTCTGTGTAAACCCTGCAGAGTTCTCGCTGTCAAAGCCCGAATTTCCCACCGTCAAAGCCCGAATTTCCCACCATCTCAGAAGTCCTAGCAATTTGAAAGATGATTGTTTTCCTTCTCCAATATATTTTTTGTATGGCTCATTTTTAAAAAGTTCTCCATTCTCTTTAGATTTCAGTGGTGGTGCTAATGGTAAAGAACCCACCTGCCAATGCAAGAGATATAGAAGACCTGGGTTCAATCCCTGGGTTGAGAAGATCCTCTGGTGAAGGAAATGGCAACTTGCTCTAGTATTCTTGCCTGGAGAATTCCATGGACAGAGGAGCCTGGGGGCCTACAGTCCATAATGTTGCACAGAGTCAGATACAATTGAAGTAACTGAGCACAGAGGGATGTGATGAGGCCTCAGAAGCAGATGGAGTTTGAGTCAATAAAAATGCTGTGATCATTCCTGCTTACATGAGTGTCTTGAATATTATTCAAATTTTCATTTGAGCATCTATATATCTATCCAGATATAGGGCTTCCCATGTGACACTAGTGGTAAAGAATCCAGATATAGGAAGATAGTGATGATATATGTATTTAGATAAGTATATCAATATGGATATAAATTATACAGATATATTTGCTAATTTCAAATGCCTAAATAATATCTCTTTAGGGGTTAGCCTTTAAGTTAAAGGAAAAGTATATGTGCAGTATTACTTTTAGTGTCATCTATTATTGTACATTCAGTAGATTGCCCCATACTCCCTGAAATTATAAACCTTAAATTGTTGTGGTTGTCTCACAAGACTTCCCACTTGTTTAGTTTTTGTCCTGGTGTTCCCCTCTCACTCCAGCTGGCTAAGGGAGTATGACTGAAGTGCCAAGTTTCCCTCTCTAAGAATAGCCTGTGTTTCTCTAGTTCATGTGGGATAGGGGGTCCAAAGAACTTGAGCCCTGGAACAAGTCCAGGCACAAACCCATGCCTTAGTAGCACTAGCTCTCAAATTACCTTCCTGAGTTTTACATTCTTCTATTGTTACCTAGATATTCTGCAAACTGATTTTTGTTAGATGTGCAACTTCTCTTTAGACAAACTGTCCCTGACTTGCATTTTTTTCTTTTTCATCTGAGTTAAATTAGAACAAATATTTTGGTCAATTTGTCTTGAAAATGAAGCTCGAGTGTAGTGAAAAGAATACTAAGCAAACAATCTTGAAATTTGTTCTTTAGTCCCAGCTTGGCTATGTGCTAAATTTATGATCTTGGATAAATTACTTAGCTTTCTGACACTCAGCCTCTAAATCGATAAACTGCTAAACAAAGGTGAGTTATTATCATTGCTATCTCTTATTGCCATCTATTAAAATATGAACTAAGTCCAACCATTCCTGAGTTCTGAATCCAATGTTCAAGCATAGATTTGAGATGTGAAGCCTGATTCTAACTGAGAGAAAATTTAATTCCCTTTTTAAGTGTAATACTTATTTTAAATCAATTTGTAGTTTTAGGATTTCTGGTAGTGTTTCAATGTTCATCATTACTTATAAACACATTGCCAGTAGTATTTCCTTACCTGGATAAAATGTGGGAAAAAACAATGATGCCCCTAAATTTCAATTAGAAAAAATGGAACAATTATTTGACTGCACAGCTGTGTCTGAATAAAAGTAATGTATTACTGTAAGGAAAAGATATTTATTATCTCTCCTAAAAAAGGATGAACAACTGGATTATAACTACCAAAGAGAAGTAAGTTTGGATAAAGTAAATTGAATTTACATGCAAGTAAGTAAAGTCAAAAATATTAAATGTCCTCAAGTGTCACTAAGATTATCAAAGCAAGCCAAGAGGTAAGAAAAAAAATTATATTAGGTCCCTCCATAGGAGTGAGAAGACTTTTATAGGCTGGTGACTAATATCATAAAAGCACTCTACACAAGATATAAAATGATTTTAAAAAATCCACTTTCATTTTATTGGGTAAAGGAAACCATAATGCTGAAGTTTATGAGCACCTTTGAATTATTGTTGCTTTGCCTAATTGGTTTTACAATTTACATTTGCAAATATCTAACATAACAGTCTTCACAGACATCACTTGATGTCAAAACTGTAGGAAATAGGGCAAAAGAGAGTCTTTTTTGATCATCTGTATTGTTGAGTTGTTGCTTTCAGGATCATCATCATCGTGATTCCTCAGCATCTAGCACTTCCTTGAGGAAAACTTTGTGTCCTGGTTCACAAACACAGGGGAGCTTTGAGGATTGCTTTCCCATAAACAGTTCTCAATAATCTGTACATTCTCCCAATAAGCCAACTTTTTCTCTATTTTTGAACTTATTTTCAAAATGTACCTTCATAGCATGGGGACAGTATTATTACTTTAACTAGTGAAGTATAATATTCACATTAAAATTTGCATATATTACTATACAGATCACAAAATCTTCACAAACTGAACTGAGTGCCAGATGGACAGATTATCATCCACACCAGGAATACTCTTGTGATCTCCTTGTTACTGCCCGACCTAAACAAAGGTAACAAGTCTCCAGACTTCTAACATATAGGTTAGTTTTGTCTATTGTCATACTTTATAAAATCGCAATCATACAGTGTTTCTTACCAACTGATTTCTTTCATCCAAGTATCTTTGTTAGGTTTATCCATACGCTTGGGCATAGTTGCAAACCATATATTCTCACTGCTTTATAGTAAACTGTATGAACAGACCACACTTGACTCTGTTGAATATTGCATTAGTCTCCAGTTGGGACCATTATGAAAAGGACTACTTAAAACATTCTAAAAATCACAATCAGTAGGTATATGGAAACATTTCTTTTGGGTATATGACTCATAGGAAATTGTCACTTTTGTGAATCATGAACAGTTAAATGGAATATTGGCAATTTCATAGGATATAATCGAATGTCCAGACAGAACTGTACACATATGTTTTTCTGTAGTAGATGCTGCCAAAGAGTTTACTAAAATTATACCAAATCACCTGCTAACTGGTAGAGAGTTACTGCGTTATTCCACGATGTTTTAAATTCAGTATCTTTTTGTTTCTTAAGTGTTCTGATAGATATATAGTGATATCTCATTGAGGTTTTAATTTGCATTTTACTAGTGAAGTTAAGCCTTTTTAAGTGTTTATTGACAATTCAGATATCCATTTTTGCGAAATCTCCTTAAGTCCTTTGTATGGAAGTATTTCAGGTGCTTAAATGCAGACAGACATATGTTAGTATAGTGTTTGACTATTGTATTCAAGTATTGCCCTCTGCATACACTCAGCCTGAGACAGATATGAACCATCAAAAATAAGTAAATTATACTTTACATAGTAAAGCTTACTAAATATATATTGATGTATAAAATAACTTGTTTCTCTTATGTATATTTTATGACCTATATTTCTCAGTTTTTATTCTATTTTTATTGAGATATAATTCACATAAAGCACTTTATAAGTTTAGGGTATGCAACATAATGATTTGACTTATATGCATCATGAAATTATCAAAATGTTTAATGAACACCCACTATCTCATATATATACAAACATAAAGAAACTACAATCTATATTTTTCTATGCTGTTCTATTTTGTCTCATGAAGTGGTTAAAAAGGCTTATTTTAACATTGAATATGTAAGTTGAAAAAGGCAATGCATTTTAAACTTTCAATAAGAAAAAATATTCTTAGAATTTGAAGAGATGTTAGTATCTAATTCAGTGAGTTTGTCAGTGGCTCAGATGGTAAAGAATCTGCCTGTAATGCAGGAGACCCAGGTTTGATTCCTGGGTCAGAAAGATCCCCTGGAAGAGGACATGGCAACCTACTCCGGTATTCTTGCCTGGAGAATCCCCATGGACAGAGGAGCATGGCGGGCTATAATCCATGGGGTCGCACAGTCAGACACTACTGAGCAACTAACACTTTCATCTAATTCTGTAGTTTTCAACTCAGACTACACAT
The DNA here is from genome assembly GCF_027580195.1 of Bos mutus. NCBI lineage: Eukaryota > Metazoa > Chordata > Mammalia > Artiodactyla > Bovidae > Bos > Bos mutus. The sequence continues at coordinate 28,561,430 of NC_091639.1, read as the reverse complement.
TAAAAACCACCTGAGCATTTTCAAAAAATGCTTGGTCTTTATCCCAGATCAGTTATTCCAAAATCTTTGGGGATGGGATCTGTACTTGACTAATTTTTTAAAGAGACTCATGTGGTTTTAATATCTAGCCATTTATGAAAACCAGTGACCCGATTCAACCCTCTCAATTTACAGGGAAGAAAATTCAGATCTAGAGAAGTTAGGTGATTTGCTCAAAGACTCATTTATAATTTCATATAATTTATTTAGAAAATTTTTGAGTTAAAAATAAAACCAAGGTATATGACTTTGTGTTCTCATTCCAGTATGCTCTGTACCCCACTTGGCAAGTAGCATGTTCATACCATGAATACCATGAATTGTGAAGGCCAAATGAAATAGCTTACATATGTGATGAGATAGTGCTTTGTCAGTTGGTTGTTGTTCTGTGGTCTTCTATTTTGTATTTTATGCTTCCCTGAACTATCAGAAGTTTGAGTGACAAAGGGGTCCAAAGATTGTATGATGCTATAGACACAAATGTATTATCTGTAGAGTTATATCAACAGAGATGCACATGATAATTCTCACATCATTGATAAATTCTAAAAGATAAATCCACCCAATAGAAATCATTAACAATGATATTAATTCATAATCAAATATATACTAAAAGATTAAAGATGATTAATAAAGTTATCATGATACAAATAATTACTTAGTATGTTCAATATGCTCCCATGTACTTAATATGTTCAACTAAGAAAGTCTTTGAGGCTACTTGCATTCTTTTGTAATTCTATGTTATCTCCTGTGATTTCTCTGGAAATTTATCAAAATAAAATTTGAGAACAAACTTCACTAAATTCAAAGAAAATTGTGCACTTGACTTTCAGATGCTTGAAAGGCAAAGAAAACTGACATGAATTGGCTTCAGCAATGAAACAAACCTTTGATTTTTGTTTTAACTCCACTAAATTTCTTGGTGACAGATGTTAACAGCAGAGAATTATTAAAGTTTAATGGAAGGCAAGACAATTTTGCATATTAAAAATACGGATCTGTAAAGGGGAAAAAGTTGCTTACAGGGTAAAGTGCCAAGAAAGTCATTTCCTTTAGCAATATTGCACCTTCTATCATAATAATATTTTACATGTTTCAGCTTTTATTACTCCTCATAGACTTCAGTCTTGTTATAAAGATTCGTGCAATAAAAATATATGAAACATCACTCTTCTTTTTCTTTTCATCAAGTTTATTTAAAGGAGACTCTCCAACTATTCCACGGATCTTACAGAGTTTGCTTACACAAAACCTTTGACTGTAACTTTGATTTCTGAACTTTTGGGGAAAGATCATTTAAATATGTTTGGATTTTAGAACACTTGGTTTTGAAAAAAGCTTTTAAAAGGTCATCTTAGTCTTCTTCTGCTGGATCACTTCATCATATGAGCTATAAAATTATTCTAAAGTTATTCTAATTTTACCTTCTCTGATAGTCTTTGTTTTCTAAAGTATTTAGATACTGTTTTCTAGCAGTATTTTCTCAGATATGCTGAGAAATGTACAGGGGGAATGAGGGTCATATACTTAAGTATTTCAGAAGTACTGGTACTTTTAAAAATTAAAACAGAATAAAAACATGAGAAAAATAAAATGAGCACAAACAATAAAACTTTTAATTCCACTTGAGATTATTATGTCACAAAGCAATTGAGGATAGGTGTGAGGCATAAAAATGTTATCCTAAACATTGGGGCTTTCCAGGTGGCTCAGTGGTAAAGGAGTCACACGCCAATACAGGAGAATTGGGTTCAATCTCTGGGTTGCGCAGATCCCCTGGAGGAGGGCATGGCAACCCACTCCAGTATTCTTGCCTGGAAAATCCCATGGACAGAGGAGCCTGGTGGGCAATGGTCCTGGTGGGCAAAAATCACAGAAGAGTCAGACACAACTTAGAGACTAAACAACAATGACAAACATGATATTTATTTTATGTCCTTTCCCCCATATATATTTCTGTAATGCTTTGCCATTAGATGGTTTCACCAGTATTCAAAAGGAAAGGCTGACAGGAAAGAAATACAAGAAAATGCATGGGAATGTGTACACATGGGAAATAGATGAACAGGGACAATGAAAAGGTAAAGACCTGTGTACATGTAGGGCTGTAGACAGAAGTGAAATTTGGGAAATGTAGGAATAGGCCACTGCAGTCAGTAGAGAGGATATGTAAATAGGAAGAAAAAGCACAGTAATGGAAAAGTATTAGGATTTAGGGAAAAAACAGGTAGAAATATATTTGAGAATTTGAAATACTTCTGCTAAGCTTAATAAAACAAGCTTAGCTTCCTTCTTGCCAAACTTCAAAAATATAATCTTGGCTGGAAATCCTCCTTTGCATCTTGGGAAATTTTGCTTCTCCTGAATCGTTAATTTGACCTCAATCACAGGGGAATTTCCAGAGAACAGACAAAAGATTTATTGAGGAATCCGTTCACTAGTCCTTCTTTGCTTGTTTATAGCAGAATATATCCTCATCTCCTTCCTTTTGATAGAAATGTCTTTACCCACAATTAGCAATATTGGTCAGGATTTCTTGAGCAGTGGGGATTTTTATTCTCTCAGTGGAAATCTGATCCATCAGAAATTACCCGATACTTTTCTGGTTAAATTTTCTTACAGTACAAGCAGTTAAATTCATGTCTCTCTTTTTTTTTCCCCCCTTAAATGTTTGCTATGTTATTGCCAAGTTGTGAGTCACTAGAATAGATTATGGAAATTACAACAGAGCTCATGAAGTCAAAGACTGGCCATTTGAGATCATACCAACAATCAGGTCAGATCAGTTCATGAGTTCATTAAATTATGGAACTTCATTTAACTGATATTATTGAGTGACTAGGGCTTCCCAGGTGGTGCTAGTGGCTAAGAACCTGCCTGCCAATGCAGGAGACATAAGAGATGCAGGTTCTATCCCTGAGTTGGGAAGATCCCCTGGAGGAAGGCATGGCAACCCATTCTGGTATTCTTGCCTGGAGAATCCCATGGACAGAGGAGCCTGGTGGGTTATGGTCTATAGGGTCCCAAAGAGTTGAACATAACTGAAGTGACTTAGCATGCATGCACTCATTGAGTGACTATGAGCCAAGTACACCTAGATGCTGAGAATGCAATGGAAAATAAGATGGAAATATTTCCTGCTCTTATGGGCTATATCTTTTATCTAGGAAAGTCATACTGTTAAGTAAGTAAAGCAGCATATTATTCTTTCTTCACAGGTGGCTCAGTAGTAAAGAACCTGCCTGCCAGTGCAGGAGCCTAAGGAGACATGGGTTCAGTCCCTGGGTTGGGCAGATCCCCTGGAGGAAGGCATGGCAACCCACTCCAATATTCTTGCCTGGAGAATCTCATGGACAGAGAAGCCTGGCAGGCTGCACAATCCATAGGGTTACAGAGAGTTGAATACAACTGAAGCGATTTAACATGCACATGGCACAGCAGGTCAGTGGTTGTCTTTGAAAGAGCAGTTTAGGGTAGAGTGATATGGAAACTGAACTGCGTGAATGAAATTTAGAGTTAGAAGTGAGTGTGCAAGCTCAGTCGTGTCCGACTCTTTGTGACCCTGTGGACTGCAGCCCACCAAGCTCCTCTGTTCGTAGGATTTTCCAGGCAAGAATACTGGAGGGAGTTGCCATTTCCTGAGTTAGAAGTGGGTAAATGTAAATGGCATGGCCACATTTATTCCAGACACCTTCATTAAGAGATGAAGGAAGGCAACAGAAAGAAAATTACATTGGTGGCTAAGCGTAGTGAAGGGAAAACATTTTAAATTTTTTACAATTTATATATTTATTTCTTACTTCTCTGATGGATTCTTATTTTCTTCTCAACGTAATGGTGCTATTCTGAGTACATTTTGAATATAAATTTTGACCTCCAGTTTCATTAAATTTTTGTTTCTAATGTAATGTGATGACATTTTCTATGAATTAAAATGTTTTAACTATTATATTGTCTGATAAGATTTTCTTTCTTAGCCTCTAGCTTTTGATTTAGAATTACTTTCCATATCTAGATGTTTCATATCTAGTTAGATTTGTTATAGATTGGTTATTTGTTATATAGATTTTCTATGAAAAAAAAAAATGAAAGTGTTAGTCACTCAGCTGTGTCCAATTCTTTGTGACCCCATGGACTGTAGCCTGCCAGGCTCCTCTGTCCAAGGAGTTCTCTAGGCAAGAACACTGGAGTGGGTAGCCATTTCCTTCTCCAGGAAATCTTCCCAACCCAGGGATTGAACCCGGATCTCACTGAGCCACCAGGGAAGCCCATAGGTTTCTATAGTTTACATTTAAGTACTTAGTATATCTGGAATATATTATTTTGAGCTTAAGAAGATCCACTGGAGAAGAAACAGGCTACCCACTCCAGTATTCTTGGGCTTCCCTTATGGCTCAGCTGGTAAAGAATCCACCTGCAATGAGGGAGACCTGGGTTTGATCCTTGGGTTGGGAAGATCTCCTGGAGAAGGGAAAGGCTACCCACTTCAGTATTCTGGCCTGGAGAATTCCATAGACTGTATAGTCCATGGGGTTGCAAAGAGTCAGACACGACTGAGTGACTTTCATTTTCACTTCATATCTGGAATATATTATTTTGACCGTGAGATAAATTAGTGATATTACTAGTTTCAGAGTCTGAAAGTTTTCTTATTCATCTTCCTTGCTCAACTGCTTTCCTCAAGGCTTATTTTCATAATAGTGGCTGGAAAGCGCAGCATAGAATATTTTAGCAAATTTCCTTGAAACCAGAAAACTCAACTTCTGACCAAACAGATTCAAGCACACAACTAGGAAGGCACAGCTACCTTTACAAAAATGGCAAGACCTAGCTAGGGGAAAGACGTTTATAGTTTTGTGTGCTCTCTTATCATGCCTGGATGCCTAGAGTTGCAGTAGCCATTTTGTAACCATGAATATACTCATGTAAATTTCCCTAGCAAACTTGGAAGAACAGAAAGCTAGGAGACTGTGTTTCTATGACATTCCAAAGCATCTGCTTCAGCCTGTACTACTGACATTAAACCTCTTGCTACATGATTCAGATTAACAACTACATATGAGGTTTTTCTGTATTTGTGTCCAAAAACATTTCTATCTGGTACAGGTTCTGACTCTGTTTTCTTCTGTACACATAGCCAATTATGTCATAATAATAATTGTTCCTTTCCTGACTAAATTAAAATGACCTCCTTAACATGGATTACTGTCGCATACACATAATCTATTCCTGAAATCTTATTTCAATTTTTCCCTTGTACTTCTAGGCTAATACCATGTCAATTTAATTTTCATAGCTTTAATGTTTGTTTTTATAGTAAATAAATAAGTTCACACACATAGTCTCCATTTTTATACATTTCTGTGCTTTTCTTGGAAAGTTTTTCTATATGAACTTTAAATCATTTCACAGCAAAAAAATAACCCATTTGGCTTTGGATAAATTAGGAATTGCATTAAAATAATTTTGGAAACTCTGATGGATTTATAATTTTATTATATTAGAATTGGCTCTTCAAAGTTGTGTTTTAGGTCTTAGAACCTGAGAGCATATTAACTTTCCATTTAACTCATTTCTTGTTCTAGGTTCCTTGAAATAAACTCTTATATTCTTGATGTAAATTGAATGCCTTTCTTGTTAAATTCAATATTGCTTATTTTATAATTGTCCATTTTATGACTAGAATGCTTTGCAATTTCCATTGTAAAACATTCACTCATTGATACATAGGCAGATAAATATACAGATAGATAAAAAAATGCGTTTGACAAGTTCTGTTGGGTTTTCTACATATACCATCATTTGATCAATTCAAAGATAGCTAACTATTGTTTCTTGTATGTTCCAGATGTTTACTTTAGTGTTCTCACTGAAAACTCCAGTGCAATGTTAAGTAACAACAGTGTGTAATGATAAACTTAACTTTTAATTTTTCCTGAAATAATATTTCTTTGGATTTTGAAATATTTGCAGTTGTTTTTAAATAGACGTCATTACATCTACTAAATTGCATTTATGAATATGTTAAACATTCTAATTCTATCTACTCATGTGTTACTTAGACTAACAGGCTGAATTTTGTCAAACTGTTTTTAGATCATTGGTAAGGATGAATGAATATTTCTCAATTTTTAAAAATGTTTTAAAAGAGCAAAATAACATTATGCATGCAAAGAGACATTGATAAAGCAAATTAGTGCTACTTGCAACTCTATAGCAGCAAATTTGAAACACTAAAAAGTGGATTATCTTTCTAGCAAAGATGTGAATTAACATAATGTTAAACCCTAGAACAAGTAGCAAACAAAAAATTTCGGTTATTTCATAGGGGAATATAAAGATGATTAAAGATCTTTATTGTAAAAGATAAAAGAAAACACTAGAATCAGAATGGTCATATATGAGTTCCACCTGATTTTAAAGAATGTATATTTTTATTACAGAAAATAAGTACATTTTAAATCATATTATAAAACTAGAATACACGATACAAAATCTGATAATGTCATATAATAAGTTCACAATAAAAAATTACTATTCAGTTCAGTTCAGTTCAGTTCAGTCACTCAGTCATGTCCGACTCTTTGCAACCCCATGAATCGCAGCACGCCAGGCCTCCCTGTCCATCACCAACTCCTGGAGTTCACTCAGACTCACATCCATTGAGTCAGTGATGCCATCCAGCCATCTCATCCTCTGTCGTCCCCTTCTCCTCCTGCCCCCAATCCCTCCCAGCATCAGAGTCTTTTCCAATGAGTCAACTTTTGCATGAGGTGGCCAAAGTACTGGAGTTTCAGCTTTAGCATCATTCCTTCCAAAGAAATCCCAGGGCTGATCTCCTTCAGAATGGACTGGTTGGATCTCCTTGCAGTCCAAGGGACTCTCAAGAGTCTTCTCCAACACCACAGTTCAAAAGCATCAATTCTTTGGTGCTCAGCTTTCTTCACAGTCCAACTCTCATATCCATACGTGACCACTGGAAAAACCATAGCCTTGATTAGAATTACTGTAAAAGAAGAAAAATCTGAATAAAATCACAGCAAATAGAATCAAACGATGTGACAAAAATATTGTTCTGCTAACACATAAGACTTGTTCTAGGAGAAAGAAAAAGAAATTACTCAGTCCCCCAAATGCTAATATAATTCATCACAATTACAAATTGAAAAATTATCTGTATATTATGTTAATCACATCAAGGTGACCACATGAGCTTTACCTGATTATGTACCTAGAGATTTTGCCTCTTTATTAGACCACATGATTAATAAAAATATGCTAACGGTCAGAAAAATGTTGGTAGTGATTTGCAGATCGGTGCAAATTTTTTTTTTTTTTAAATTGGTCATGTCCCTATTTGTGCGTGCTCAGTTGCTTGTTGTGTCCGACTCTTTGCAACTCTACGGACTGTAGCCCACCAGGGTCCTCTGTCCATGGGATTCTCCAGGCAAGAATACTAGAGTGGGTTGCCATGCCCTCCTCCAGAGAACTTCCCGACCCAAGGATCAAATCCGTGTCTCCTGTGTCTCCTGCATTGCAGGCAGTTTCTTTACCACTGAGCCACTGAGGAAGCCCAGACCTGTCCCTACAATGCATACTTATTGATGGAACTGAGCCCATTTGAAGGTACAAAATATATTTTTTAAAATAAATTTATAGCAATTCATATTCCAATGTAAAATATATGAGACTAGGATCTTGAGAACCAAGATTTGAAACCCAGTTCTTTCACTAACAAGTGATGAGAACCTAGACAAATTATTCATTATGTAAGCTTCAGTTTCTTCAAACAAACAAAAATACTAGAGTTCACATATCATAGGGTTGTTTGCAAGGGCAGCATGAATTAAGAAATGTTAAGATTTTAAAACAGTGTCTGGCTTGTAGACTATAATTACAAGTATTAGTATTTCTACCATTACCATTGCCATTCACCATCAGTACAACTGCTAACCCAGTGATTTCCACTTGTAATCCAGTGAGTGATGTAGCATTCAGGAGACACACCTAGAAACTCACACAAATCTGATGAACAGTATATTCTTTAAAAGCTCGCCAATTCAGGAGACACAGGTTCAATCCCTGGGTCAGAAAGATCCCCTGAAGAAGAAAATGGCAACCCACTCCAGTAGTCTTGCCTGGAAAATCCCATGGACAGAGGAGCCTGGTGGGCTACAATTCATGGGTTTGCAAAGAGTTGGACACAACTTAGTGACTAAACAACAACAACATACTCCTTAAAACATTCAACTTTCAGGTTTCGTAAAATTTTCCTATAGTAAAGAAACCATAAAATTGATAACTAGGGAAAACATATTGTATAGCACAGGGGAACTCTACTCAGTGCTCTGTGGTGACCTAAATGGAAAGGATATCTAAAAAAGGTGGAATATCTGTAAACATACAGCTGATTCGCTTTGCTGTACAGCAGAAATACAACATGGTAAAGCAACTATACTCCAATTAAAAAAAAAAATAATGGATCTAGGAGATTATCTTGAAAATAGAAAAAGAGAAGTTTTTAGAAGAACTTCAGTTCAGTTCAGTTGCTCAGCTGTGTCTGACTCTTTGCGACCCCATGAATCGCAGCACGCCAGGCCTCCCTGTCCATCACCAACTCCCAGAGTTTGCTCAGACTCACATCCATTGAGTCAGTGATGCCATCCAGCCATCTCATCCTCTGTCATTCCCTTCTCCTCCTGCCCACAATCCCTCCCAGCATCAGAGTCTTTTCCAGTGAGTCAACTCTTTGCATGAGGTGGCCAAAGTACTGGAGTTTCAGCTTTAGCATCATTCCTTCCAAAGAAAACCCAGGGCTGATCTCCTTCAGAATGGACTGGTTGGATCTCCTTGCAGTCCAAGGAACTCTCAAGAGTCTTCAACACCACAGTTTAAAAGCATCAATTCTTCGGTGCTCAGCTTTCTTCACAGTCCAACTCTCATGTGATTAAACATATAGCCAGTTTATTTTAATTAAATATTTTGCTGGCATCTAAAGCTATATTTCTCTGCTGTGAGACTGGTTTTGGATATTTTGCACAAGTTGAATTTTTAAGCTCTACATTATACTCTCTAACATATTCTAGTTTCCTACAAGACTTGGACTACAGCATCCTAACAGTTTTCACTTTCACTCTGCTCTTATTTTCATAAATAAATGTCATCGTAAAAGGTATACACACTTCTTATTTAAATAAAATAACTGGATTAGAGCTGTAATTAGTGATGTTGTAATCTTTCTCAACTATCAAATAGTACTCAATATCCTTTGGGTTACTTCCATGATAGCAAATATTGAATAAAAATAGCTACTTGGACATGAAGAGTTGATGTGTTTTCAGATATTGGAAATTTCTGGAATCTTGAAGTCAACAGAGGCTTATATTTTATGTAATGTAGGATTCAGTTCAGAAAGCAACCAACCTTATTCCTGCAGTGTTTTCACTTGGGACGTTAAATTGGTCATCACTCAAATTATTATTTAAGGCTAAATTGCTTCACTCAGTTACATCTTATTCCCTAAATACTGCATCCCTTACTTAACATTCTTAATTCCTATAGTGCTCCTGCTAATACTCTAGCTTATTGCTTATTCTTTTCTAGTCTTATACATTATTGCTCCATTTTTTCTGTTTATACATAATCAATCAAAGGGATTTATTAGTAGTGCAATCTGCCTTTTTTCTAGTTATATTTAGATCACCTATCTGTATCTCTATATTTGTCATGATCAGTCTCTATGTCTAAAAATGTTTTTAAAAGAAAACAATTGATCCTGTTTGAATTTTAACTCAGGTAGAGGTTGGAAAAAAATTCAGACAGGTAGCACATTCAAAAACTTGTATTTTAAACATACACGAACAGTTAAAAATCCCATAGCCTAATAGATACATAGTGTTTATTGGGTCTTTTGACATTATCAATGAGTGAAATTAAGTGAGTTGTTGTTCAGTAGCTCAGTTGTGTCTGACTCCTTGTGACCCCATGGACTGCAGCATGCCAGGCTTCCCTGTCCATCACCAACTCCCAGACCTTGATCAAAATCATGTCCATCCATCTGGTGATGCCATTCAACCATCTTATCCTCTGTCACCCCCTTCTCCTCCTGCCTTCAATCTTTCCCTACATCAGGGTCTTTTCAATGAGCCGTCTCTTCACATTAGGTGACCAAAGTATTGCAGCTTCAGCATCAGTCCTTCTAATGAATATCCATTATTGATTTCCTTTAGGATTGACTGGTTTGATCTCTTTGCAGTCCAAGAGGCTCTCAGGAGTCTTCTCCAACACCACAGTTCAAAAGCATCAATTCTTTAGCTCTCAGCCTTCTTCACTGAGCAGATTTCACATCCATATATTACTGCTGGAGAAACCATGGCTTTGACTGGACAGACTTTTGTTGGCAAAGTAATGTCTCTGCCTTTTAATATGCTGTCTAGGTTTGTCATAGCTTCTCTTCCAAGGAGCAGGCATTTTTTAATTTCATGGTTACAGTCACTATCTGTAGTGATTCTGGAGCCCAAGAAAATAAACCACTTCAGCATTCTTGCCTTGAGAACCCCATGAATAGTATGAAAATTATGAAATTAAGGGAGAAAAGGAATCAAATACTGAATACACCACTTAACTTTGGAATCATTGTAACGAATATGTATCTTACCTTGGCTAAGCTTCAGTTTCTTTATCAATGTAGTTCAGTTCAGTTCAGTTCAGTCGCTCAGTTGTGTCCGACTCTGCAACCCCATGAACTGAAGCATGCCAGGCCTCCCTGTCCATCACCAACTCCCGGAGTCCACCCAAACCCATGTCCATTGTGTCGGTGATGCCATCCAACCATCTCATCCTCTGTCGTCCCCTTCTCCTCCAGGCTTCAATCTTTCCCAGCATCAGGGTCTTTTCAAATGAGTCAGCTCTCTGAACCAGGTGGCCAAAGTATTGGAGTTTCAGCTTGAACATTAGTCCCTCCAAAGAACACCCAGGACTGATTTCCTTTAGGATGGACTGGTTGGATCTCCTTGCAGTCCAAGGGACTCTCAAGAGTCTTCTCCAACACCACAGTTCAAAAGCATCAATTCTTTGGCACTCAGCTTTCTTTATAGTGCAACTCTCACATCCACACATGACTACTGGAAAAACCATAGCCTTGACTAGACGGACCTTTGTTGGCAAAGTAATGTCTCTGCTTTTTAATATGCTGTCTAGGTTGGTCATAACTTTCCTTCCAAGGAGTAAGCATCTTTTAATTTCATGGCTGTAATCACCATCTGCAGTGATTTTGGTGCCCAGGAAAATGAAATATGTCACTGTTTCCATTGTTTCCCCATTTATTTGCCATGAAGTGATGGGACCAGATGCCATGATCTTAGTTTTCTGCATGTTAAGTTTTATGGCAACTTTTTCACTCTCCTCTTTCATTTTCATTAAGACGCTCTTTAGTTCTTCTTTGCTTTCTGCCATAAGGGCGCTATCATCTGCCTATCTGAGGTTATTGGTATTTCTCCCAGCAATCTTGATTCCAGCTTGTGCTTCATCCAGCCCAGCATTTGGCATGATGTACTCTGCATAGAAGTTAAATAAGCAGGGTGACATATACAGCCTTGACATACTCCTTTCCCAATTTGGAACCAGTCTGTTGTTCCATGTCCAGTTCTAACTGTTGCTTCTTGACCTGCAGACAGGTTTCTCAGGAGGCAAGTAAGGTAGCCTGGTATTCCCATCTCTTGAAGAATTTTCCACAGTTTGTTGTGATCCACACAGTCAAAGGCTTTGGCATAGTCAATAAAGAAGAAGCAGATGTTTTTCTGGAATTATTTGCTTTTTCTATGATGCAACAGATGGCAATTTGACTCTGATTCCTGTGTCTTTTCTAAATCCAGTTTGAACATCTGGAAGTTCTCAGTTCATGTGCTATTGGAACCTAGCTTGGAGAATTTTGAGCATTATTCTGCTAGGGTGTGAGATGAGTGCAATTGTGCAAATAGTTTGAACATTCTTTGATGTTGCCTTTCTTTGGGATTGAAATAAAAGCTGACTTTTTCCAGTCCAGTGTCCACTGGTGAGTTTTCCAAATTTGTTGGCATATTGAGTGCAGCACTTTCACAGCATCATCTTTTAGGATTTGATACAACTCAGCTGAATTACATCACCTCCACTAGCTTTTTTCATAGTGATGCTTCCTAAGACCCACTTGATTTTGCATTCCAAGATGTCTGGCACTAGGTGAGTGGCAGATAACTACCATCGTGGTTATCTTGTCATGAAGATCTTTTTTGTATAATTCTTCTGTGTATTCTTGCTACATCTTCTTAATATCTTCTGCTTCTAGTAGGTCCATACCATTTCTGTCCTTTATTGTGCCCATATTTGCATGAAATATTCCCTTGGTATCTCTAATTTTCTTGAAGCTTTCTCTAGTCTTTCCAATTCTATCGTTTTCCTCCAGTTCTTTGTATTCATCACTAAAGAAGGCTTTCTTACCTCTCCTTGGAATTCTTTGGAACTCTGCATTCAAATGGGAATATCTTTCCTTTTCTCCTTTGCCTTTAGCTTCTCTTCTTTTCTCAACTATTGTAAGGCCTCCTCTGACAACCATTTTGCCTTTTTGCACTTCTTTTTCTTGGGGATGGTCTTGGTCACCGCCTCCTGTACATTGCCATGAACCTTCATCCGTAGTTCTTCAGGCACTCTGTCTATCAGATTTAACCCCTCAAAACTATTTGTCCCTTCCACTGTATAACTGTAAGGGATTTAATTTAGGTCATATTTGAATAGACTAGTGGTTTTCCCTACTTCCTTCAATATAAGTCTGAATTTGGCAATAAGGAGTTCATGATCTGAGCCACAGTCAGCTCCTGGTCTTGTTTTTGTGGACTGTGTAGAGCTTCTCCATCTTTGGCTGCAAAGAATATAATCAATCTGATTTCATTTTTGATCTTGTGGTGATGTCCACGTGTGCAGTTTTCTCCTGTGTTGTTGGAAGAGGGTGTGTTCTCTTTGCAAAACTCTGTTAGCCTTTGCCCTGCTTCATTTTGTACTCCAAGGCCAAACTTGCCTGTTACTCCACGTATCTCTTGACTTCCTACTTTTGCATTCCAGTCTCTTATGATGAAAAGAACATCTGTTTTGGAGTCAGTTCTAGAAAGTCCTGTAGGTCATCATAGAACCATTCAAGTTCAGCTTCTTCAGCGTTAGTTGTTGGGGCATTGATTTGGATTGCTGTAGATTGGGTGGTTTCTTGGAAATAAACAACGATCATTGTGTCATTTTAAAGATTGCACCGTAACACTGCATTTCGGACTCTTTGTTGACTATGATGGCTACTCCATTTCTTCTAAGGGATTCTTGCTCACAGTAGTAGATATAATGGTCATCTGAGTTAAATCTGCCCATTCTGGTCCATTTTAGTTCACTGATTCCTAAAATGCCGATGTTCACTCTTGCCATCTCCTGTTTGACCACTTCCAATTTACCTTGTTTCTTGGACCTGACATTCCAGGTTCCTATACAATGTATTTTTCTACAGCATTGGACTTTACTTCCATCACCAGTCACATCCACAGCTGGGCATTGTTTTCGCTTTGGCTCTGCTTCTTCATTCTTTCAGGAGTTATTTCTCCACTCTTTTCCAAAAGCATATTGGGCACCTATCTACCTGGAGAATTCATCTTTCAGTGTCATATCTTTTTGCCTTTTCATATTGTTCATGGGGTTCTTAAGGCAAGAATACTGGAGTAGTTTGCCATTCCTTTCTCCAGTGGAACACGTTTTGTCAGCACTCTTCACCATGACCTGTCCGTCTTCGGTGGCCCTACATGGCATGGCTGAGAGTTTCTTTGAGTTAGACAAGGCTGTGATCTATGTGATCAGTTTGGTTTACTATAGATTACTTTAATATTTGCTAAATCTGTTAAAGGTATACACCTAGTTTTTTTTATAGCAGCCCCATAAATTGGGTATTACTATTTTCATTCACAGTTAAAACTGGGTCTCTAGATGGTTAAATAATTTATTTGACTAAACTAATACATTTAAGGATGAAGATTCAAGCCCATGTCTTTGTGTGAAGTACAGTATTTTTATCCTCTTGAACATAGAATACATCAATGGTCTAATTGAAAAATAAGATCTTTTTCAGCAATTAGTCATAGCAATAAAATACATTCCCAAAAATACTGCTACAGTTTTTTGTACTTATCATGAAAGAACACCTATAAACATATAAAAGACTTGCATAGCGATGTGGGACTTTTTGTGTATTCCAGCTCACCAGTGTTTCCCACTACTGAATCGGAGTCAATTTTCAGTCCTCATCTGTTTGGCCTAAACACAACCTTTAACACCTTTGAGTATTCCTTCCATCAGTAAGCACGTTTGTTACCTGAGTTCTAAATAGCCATAGTCTCTTCATTTCCTTCCTATCCATCTGATCTATGGCCTCGATCTCTGCTAAGACTGAAGACCCTTAAGATTCAGTTTTTGAACTACTTCTCTCCAGTTTTCAATTATAGCCCCTTTGGGGACCTGTTTAATCTCCATAAATTTTATCTCTTGCTGATGAGTTACAAGTTTATTTCATCAGTCTTGGTGAAATTCTCTTCTGAATCTATACTTTCTAAATCCAACTGTCTATCTGATGTTATCTCCACTTGTTTCTAATAGAAATTCTGGAGACATCTAGACATCTCAAACTTAATGTGTTTAAAACCAAGCCTTGTCATCTTATTCCTTGATACTGTTTTACTTATAACTTCCTATTTTAATTTCTAGCAACTCCACCCTACAGTACCCTAGCCAGAAGCTTTCCTTTCTTTGGTCCACATGCTAAATTCTCTTTATTATTCATTAACTCTACCTTTCAAATATATCCAGAATGATTAACTAATCACCATACTTCCAAGCACCATCATCTATGTCATTAATTATTGTGACAAATTGTCAGCTGACCTTCCTAATCCCTCTCTTGTCTCCATAGAGTCTATTTTGAAAACATGCCATTAAAATTTATGTCATATCCCTCCTCAAAAACCTCTAATGGCATGCCACTTTCTTCCAATTAAATGTGGAATCACAATAATGGGATTGCATCTTGACATAATTTGTTGCAATTATTTTACATCTTGCTCTGTTCTACTTGACTGCTTCTTGAGCTTACCAGGAACATTTCAGTCATGGAGCTTTGCACTTCTGTTCTCTGCTTGAAATGTCTTTCGCCCAGAAATCCATGGGACTTGTTGCTTCTGCTCTTTCAAATCTTTCCTTACATCAGTCCTACCTAGGGTGTCCATGCATTTACTACTGGAAACTTTCCCACAATTCTTTCAAATTCTCTATTTTACTTTAAAATTTATCACTTCCTATTGAACTATATAATATCATTATTTTTTTATGCTTCTTATCTCTCTAGCCCTTTCCCCTATTTGCCCAGTGAATAAATTTTTGGTGCTTAGAACACTGTTAATTTTTGTAACAGACTAAAAAAAATTGTTGAATAAATAAATAAATATCATGGTGGGATTCCAGATTTTATTGATTAAGGCTGATTACAAAACAACTTGAGGTACAGTAACTTGAAATATCTTCTTCTTCTTAGGCAACACCATAGCTAAAATGCAAGTGTCACTACCAATAACTTTCTCTTAAAATAATTCTCAAATGTTTGACAATGCTAAAAATTCCAGTCCCTATGAGAGTGAAGACTCAAGAAAGACCCTCTGTTATTAATAAATACATTAAAATAATTTCAAAAGGGGTGAAATTGGAAATGGGAAAGACAAGGAGTAAAATAATATTGATAGAACAACCACATTTGCTGGTTCACACGTATGGAAAAATACTAGACATGACTTTTTTCCCCTTTTCACCTCACAGAAAAAAGGCTTAAGCCTTGAGAACATCAAAAAACTCCAAAGTAGGTCAACAAGTTCATTGTCCTTCAAGACCATTCTTTAGCTAATGCTCCAGCCCTTAGAATTGGCTGTTGCATTTGCCACTTGAAGAAGCACTAACATCTGCCTGCCTAATACTCTATCCTCCTCCAGCAGGTGAGCAGGCTTCCTAACAGCAAGCCTTGCTCTAATGAACAGAAGTTATATTCCCCAAGATGTTCATTTGGCAGGGCTATTGGGCTGTTCTCAGCAATTCTCCAAACTAGCATTTCACACTTCTTTAGCTCTGAAGAGGAAAAAAGAAAAACAACTTCAGTGTTTTGCAAAAGCAAAATAGAAAATGTCAGAGCATTAAGTGGCTACAAAATGAATTTCTAAGAGCTCTCTTGCCAGCTTGTTGGGACAAATCATCTAAGATGATACCACTTTGATTTCTGTACCTGGTTAAGTACTTTCAGCTTTCTGTAAGGTTTAGGCTACCTTAAAAAGTTCTTCCGTTTTGGGCTTGTTGTTGGTTCAGAACTCTTTTGGAGAAGATGGTTTTGCTTGGGTGAACTCTGAGGGTACGATTCAAATCGAGACTAGGTGTCTTCATGATTCTGCTGGGTGTATTATATATAAATAATTTACATACATCTTTAAAGTTACTGCTTCATTCAACTTACATTTCTTCCAAAGTTCTTTGGAAAATATTGATAAAGAGTGATATTAATCTTTTGTTTTCATTTTGGAACACTTTAAGTTATTTAACAGGTGCCAAAATTAGTGTCGATTTCTTAGTTCAATGTGCAGACAAAGCTACAACAAGTGAGAAGAAAGAAGAGATGAAGATATTTCTAGGGAAGTAAAAAATTATGTAACCTAAGCCACATTACAAAAGTTTAATAGTTAGAAAAGAAAGGCAGAGAGGTTTAGGATCTAGGAAAGCAGAGAAACATAAAACAGCATAAGATACAAGCATACCTCATTTTATTGCATGTTATATCATTATTGTGCTTTGGAGATACTCCTTTTTTTTAACAAATTGAAAGTTTGTGGCAGTGCACATTAAGAAAGCCTGCTGATTCATGTTAATGTTTGATAGAAAACAATAAAATTCTGTAAAGCAATTATCCTTCGATTAAAAAAATAAATAATTTTTTCAAAAAAGCCTGCTGAGGCCATTTGTCTAATAGCATTCGCTCATTTCATGTCTCTGTGTCACACTTTGGTAATTTTTGCAATATCTCAAGTTTTTTTTATTATTATTTTGTATGGTAATGTGCAATCAGTATTCTTTGATGTTGCTATTATAACTGTTTTGGGGCATCACAAACTATCCCCATATAAGACAGTGAGCTTGATGGATAAATGTTGTGTGTGTTCTGTTTGCTCTATCAGTGGGTCACTTCCCAGTTTATTTCAGTCTCCTTGGGCCTTTCTATTCTCTGAGACATGGCAATATTGAAATTAGGCCAACTAATAACCATACAATGGCTTCTAAATTTTAAAGTGAAAGGAAAAGTTGCACATCTCTCACTTTAGTAGTCTATGAACTATTCTGAATACTTCTTTCACAGATTTCTTTCAAACTTAGGCAGTTACTTTTCATTTGGGGTCAATCAGCACTGGGGCAAAAACACAAGGGGAATCTCCTGCAGATTTCTGGAACTCTTTCTATAAACAGTTACCTCTCTCTCTCTTTTTTCTGTTTTGTTTTTTGCTAAAATTTATAGCCTCCTCCAACTCTCATCTCCATCTCCTCAGCTTTATCAGATTGCAAGACTCTGCTTGTATTTCTTCTGCCTGTGCTGCAATCTGGAAAATAGCTTCAGGGAAATATGCTGGTCATTTCAGAGGATCCATTTTATTTTTCTTATCCCAGGAGTCACATGCTAACTGTTCAATATTCAATGAATGAACAGTATGGCCTTCATACATTGTCAAGTTTTATAGTAGTTTAAGATGGGAAGGCAAATTCAGTACCTGTTATTCCATTTCAGACAGAAGCAGAAGTATACAATGTTACTATCCGCCTGATCCTTTGGCCTAATGTCTCAAGTTGTCAGAAGTAGGTGAAGAATACAGGTGATATTTATCTCAGTTCAGTTCAGTTCAGTCGCTCAGTTGTGTCCAAGTCTTTGCGACCCCATGAATCGCAACATGCCAGGCCTCCCTGTCCATCACCAACTCCTGGAGTCCACCCAAACCCATGTCCATTGAGTCAATGATGCCATCCAACCATCTCATCCTCTGTCGTTCCCTTCTCCTCCTTCCCGCAATCTTTCCCAGCATCAGGGTCTTTTCAAACGAGTCAGTTCTTCGCATCAGGTAGCCAAAGTATTCGAGCTTCAGCTTCAACATCAGTCCTTCTAATGAGTATTCAGGGCTGATTTCCTTTAGGATGGACTGGCTGAATCTCCTTGCAGTCCAAGGGACTCTCAGGAGTCTTCTCCAACACCACAGTTCAAAAATATCAATTCTTTGGCACTCAGCTTTCTTTATAGTGCAACTCTCACATCCATACATGACTACTGGAAAAATGATAGCTTTGACTAGATGGACCTTTTTTGGCACAGTAATGTCTCTGCTTTTTAATATGCTGTCTAGGTTGGTCTAGCTTTCCTTCCAAGGAGTAAATGTCTTTTAATTTTATGGCCGCAGTCACCATCTGCAGTGATTTTGGAGCCCCCCAAAATTAAGTCTATTACTGTTTCCACTGTTTCCCCATCCATTTGCCATGAAGTGATGGGACCAGAGGCCGTGATCTTAGTTTTCTGTATGTTGAATTTTAAGCCAACTTTTTCACTCTCCTTTTTCATTTTCATCAAGAGGCTCTTTAGTTCCTCTTTACTTTCTGCCATAAGGGTGGTGTCATCTGCATATCTGAGGTTACTGATATTTCTCCTGGCAATCTTGATTCCAGCTTGTGCTTCCTCCAGCCCAGTGTTTCTCATGATATACTCTGCATGTATGTTAAATAAATAGGGTGACAATATACAGCCTTGACATACTTTTTTCCCTATTTGGAACCAGTCTGTTGTTCCATGTCCAGTTCTAACTGTTGCTTCCGGACCTGCATACAGATTTCTCAAGAGGCAGGTCAGGTTGTCTGGTATTCCCATCTCTTGAAGAATTTTCCACAGTTTGTTGTGATCCACACAGTCAAAGGCTTTGGCATAGTCAATAAAACAGAAACGGATGTTTTTCTGGAACTCTCTTGCTTTTTTGATAATCCAATGGATGCTGGCAATTTGATCTTGGCTCCTCTGCCTTTTCTAAATTCAGCTTGAACATCTGGAAATTCACAGTTCACGTACTGGTGAAGCCTGGTTTGGAGAATTTTGAGCATTACTTCACTAATGTGTGTGAATTCAATGGTGTTTACCCAATTTAGAAAAACAAGTTTTAGATATTTTGAGAAAATAAAGCTTTCCTCATAAGGTTAGTTAAAAATAAGAAAGTCACACAGTGGTATTTCAGAATTTGTGAGTACTGAAACTTACACAGAGAGAAGATAAATATATTTGTGTGTGTGTGTGTGTGTTTGTGTGTGTTTTCATGATCTACCTAAGATAGTTTATGGTTCAATATAAATACTTGAAAAAAATCGTTCTTACTCCCTGAAATGATTTGGATTGAGAAAAATATCATAGAGAAGTCTATGTATCTATAAGGTAATATAAATTTTAAATAAATGATAACTGGGAGTTGCTTAAGAAGAGAAGTTGTCTGTGACTTGGTAATATGGCTGAACTCTTGCTGGACTTGCACTTATATGTGGTGGGCATGGTTGGTTTGAAAGGGCCTCCGCTGGGAAATCTAGCCTCTTTCCATGCACTATTTCATCATCCTCTTGTTAGTATGAGCTTTTTCACATGGGGCCGTGGTTTCCAAGAACAGCAAGAGAATCAGGACTTCACGGTGAAAAATTTTTTCAGACCTTTGCTTCTGCCAGTATTTCTGATGTTCCCTTCCCCCACAAAGTTATATAGACAATCTCAGAGTCAGAGCAGGAAAAAGGATATACTATACAACCGTGGGATAAGTTTTAAATTTTTTGCACATTTTTTGCAGTCTATCAAATGTGTCATTCTATTGTCTTTTCCTTTAAAATTCTTAATGAAGGATGGATAAGGGATTATGGATCTTTAATGCAAAATGATTCACTTTCTTTGGAAGGCAATTTGGCAATATATGTTTACCTGTAAATATCTCTTCTAGGAAATTTTATTACAGATGTACTCACATATGCACATAAATATGTATAAAGTTACTTTTATTACTTTATTACAATTAATGACAAAAGGCAGGAAAGAATATAAATGTGGTTAACAGAAAGGGTTTAAATAATTTATAATACATTCATACAATGACATATTATACATCTGTTTAAAATAACTAAATGATTCACTATGCACTGGTGTCAAAGAAACTAGGGATTATAAATTGTTAACTAGAAAAGAAAAACCTATGGCACTGAAGACAGTCTATCTTTATATAAATGATATGAAGATGAAAACATATATTTGTATATGCAGTGCAATTTCTTGGGTGCAGAAGCAAGAGACTGTTAATTGTTGCTTCGATGGAGGTAACTTGGAGCAGCTTTTAATTTCATTATATATCTTTTTCATTCTACTTATATTCTTCACTAAGGGCACTGATTATCTTTCAAATGAAACTATCTAGTAAAAAAGACCGTCACTTTAAAATAAAACATTTGTTCAAAGAGTGCATGCAGTGGTAAAGAAAGGGAGAATAACTCAAAATGTCCATACTACAAAACAGACAAAAATACTTGATACAAGGAATGTACAAATACTTCATGATGGAGCTCCAGAGAAGCTAGAAACCACCGTCTTTGTTGGGGAATGAAGGATGACTTTCTGAAGATGGTTTTTAGAAGGGTCTCTTATGTTAGAGATGAGGCAGCAGACCAGAAAGTGGTAACAGTTAGGAGGGGCTGGAGTTAGTGAAACGACCTAGGACACGGAGCATGAGGTTATGAATTAGCACACAAAATTCTAGGCTATCGTGCTTCCCCCCTTTTTAAAACTTTGATTTTCCTTTAGGATTATTAACATGGTAGTCATTTTAGACTGGTGGGGAATATTTAGAGAGAAGAGAAAATTTTACAAATTCTTGTGATGTATTAGACTTTCACATGAGAACGCAAGCTGGCAAATAAGGCTGAACAGTACTGATACCTCTGGTGAGGTGAGGCTCTAAAACGGATAAAAGGAGCACTGAATGGGAGCATCCCCTGGATCAATAATCAAATTGTTTTTGCATTAAAACCTTGACCTTGGGTTCAGAGTTCAATCCTTCTCATTTAGCATTTGGTTGGTGGTTTCATGGCTAGCCCTCTGAGACCAGAGCATCAGAGTGAAAGGGAGAATCCAGACCTCTCCATTGGTATCCATAAAGGGAGAGCTGCTCTCTTGTTAATTCAACCATCAGAGAAAATTGGCAGTGGGTAGGGTAGAAGTGTCCCAGGGTTACCAATGCAGTTGTTTTCTACTCAATCTGCTGAGTCTGTGACTGTTATCTTTGTTCAAGTTGTGCTTTTGGGAGTGCTAAGGCAAACACACTAGCCTCTGGAACTCATTGCAATCCAAGTAAGCACACAGATGCTGAGTTCATTCCTGTATAACTCAAGGGAAATGGAAGACAGGAGTCTATGACTTTCCTCTAAAAGTTACAAATAGTATCAACTGCAACAGTAAACCTGAGAGGATGCTGCTCCTACAGAGGTTGACTTTGTTGACTGTTAACTGGGAAATTGTAGACATAGAAAGATTCCATTGCAACTAATTCAGCAAAGGATGCTTTTCTTAAAACAAAACAGCTTTAAACATATACTCAATAACTTATATAGTTAAAACATCAGCTAATGTGTGACTCTAGATGTGACAAAATTCTTGCTAGAAAGTTTTACAAGTCTTTTAGTTAGATTAGTTGTTTTCATATAATGAATCTTGTCAAAAAGGGCTACTCATGATATGATGTTAATTACTTCAAGGTCTAAACTTAGCAAATTAGTTTCAGTGATAGTAAGTATGGTAAATTTTGACTGAAATTCCATCTAGTTCTGAATTCTGTGTTTTATTTAGTCTCCAGTCATCCTTCCCTCCTGTGTGGGCATGTAAACTGGGATTTAGTTTCCTTCCTTTTAAGAAAAGAGATTTTAATGCAGTGAAGCAAAACTTTACAGCTCTCTTTAAAACTCATTAAAAACACTGATCTAAATTCAAGATCTAGTATCACAACTCTGGTAGGTCAAACATGGCTGTAAATTCTTTGCTGGTTTTTGCATTAAGAAGTTGAGTCTAATTTTCATTTCTTTGTATCTGGGCTGGCTTAGAGACATGCTTGACTAATAGTATGTGACAGAAGTGATATTCTTGTACTGCTGAGGTCAGGCTTTAAGAGGTTCCAGATTCCACCCAGGCCTCTGAGTTTACTCTTTCTGAGAGTCCTGAGAAGGCATGTAGGGAATCTAACTGCCCTGAGAGCACCATGCAAGAGAGGCCGCAAACAAGTTCTCCAGTTGGCAGTCAGTTTAGCTCAGCCTCGCCCCTCTGAGGGGCCAAACATTTGTGTCTGGATCTTTTCTGATACCATGGGATATCGCTGCTCTTATATGCCAGAAAATTCCAGAAGTGCAAAGTTGTTAATGCTCCCAAAAGTGATCTTTGAACAACTGAGGATCAGACATAAGATAAATGTTACAGGCTACTATTGGCCAGGTGAGCAATTCTACATGGTGTTCTGTACAATTCTCAGTCCTGGAAGGATGAAGGACTCATTACCTACAGTGGAAACCTTGTAATGTACCACTTCTTGCCTTCTCTCTCTCTCTTTCTCTTCCTCATTTTCACTTTTCTTGGGATCACATCTCAAATAACCTTCCTGCACGAAGTCCTTGCCTCTACAATGTTCTGGAGGGAGATAAAAACTAAGACTATGCCCTGGCATGACATTGCTTGATAAATAATTTACTCCATTTATGCTAAAACCCAGGCCTTCTACTGATTCAGCATTCATAGGGCTTTCGGTGGAGACATTTTTCAGGTAAAAATGAAAGATTTTCCACATAGTTATTAATTCTTTCTGACTCCAAATGACAGGACACCTGCATTTTGAGTTTCTGGCTAAGGTGAAGACAGGAATATATACAGTTAGATTTCATTTGACTAAATCTGTCAATCTCATTAAAACCCCATCACTGATAATGGAAATAAAAAGCTTGGGTATATACATTCTACTATAATAGTTCAAGATATAGTCTGTTCGTGGGGGCCATTATTAAACTTGATATAAATTAGATGGGCAGTGCTATTACAGTGTCAGAATGGGTGTAAGTTAATGCTTATAGTTCTATAATTTAACAAAGCATTACATAATTATATCAGATGGCACACACTCTAAAACCTGAGCTCCATTTCACTGAATTTCAAAGAACTGAATCATAAGTGGTATGATATACAGTCTGAGACCAAATTATAGGCATTTCTCTGTTCATGGTTAGTATACTAACTTACTTCATAATAAAAGAAAGCAGAACAATTATTCTGACATAACAAAAAGAATGATTATTTAAATGCTGAGTTTTGTATATGCATCAGCTTAATTAAAAAGAATAGTCAGTTTTCCTTCCAATCCCAAAGAAAGGCAGTGCCAAAGAATACTCAAACTACCGCACAATTGTACTCATCTCACACTCTAGTATAGTAATGCTCAAAATTCTCCAAGTCAGGCTTCAGCAATACATGAACTGTGAACTTCCAGAAGTTCAAGCTGATTTTAGAAAAGGCAGAAGAACCAGAGATCAAATTGCCAACATCTGCTGGATCATCGAAAAAGCAAGAGAGTTCCAGAAAAACATCTATTTCTGCTTTACTGACTATGCCAAAGCCTTTGACTGTGTGGATCACAATAAACTGTGGAAAATTCTGAAAGAGATGGGAATACCAGACCACCTGACCTGCATCTTGAGAAATCTGTATGCAGGTCAGGAAGCAACAGTTAGAACTAGACAAGGAACAGACTGGTTCCAAATAGGAAAAGGAGTATGTCAAGGCTGTATATTGTCACCCTGCTTATTTAACTTATAGGCAGAGTATATCATGAGAAATGCTGGGCTGGAGGAAGCACAGCTGGGATCAAGATTGCCGGGAGAAATACCCGTAACCTCAGATATGCAGATGACACCACCCTTATGGCAGAAAGTGAAGAGGAACTAAAGAGCCTCTTGATGAAAGTGAAAGAGAAGAGAGTGAAAAAGTTGGCTTAAAGCTCAACATTCAGAAAACGAAGATCATGGCCTCTGGTCCGATCGCTTCATGGGAAATAGATGGGGAAACAGTGGAAACAGTGTCAGACTTTATTTTTGGGGGCTCCAAAATCACTGCAGATAGTGATTGCAGCCATGAAATTAAAAGACGCTTACTCCTTGGAAGGCAAGTTATGACCAACCTAGATAGCATATTAAAAAGCAGAGACGTTACTTTGCCAACAAAGGTCCATCTAGCCAAGTCTATGGTTGTTCCAGTAGTCATGTATGGATGTGAGAGCTGGACTATAAAGAAAGCTGAGCACTGAAGAATTGATGCTTTTGCACTGTAGTGTTGGAGGAGACTATTGAGAGTCCCTTAGACTGCAAGGAGATTCAACCAGTCCATCCTAAAGGAGATCAGTCCTGAGTGTTTGGAAGGACTGATATTGAAGCTGAAACTCCAATACTTTGGTCACCTGAAGCAAAGAGCTGACTCACTTGAAAAGACCCTGATGCTGGGAAAGATTGAAGGCAGGAGGAGAAGGGGATGACAGAAGATGAGATGGTTGGATGGCATCACTGACTCAATGGACATGATTTGGGGTAAGCTCCAGGAGTTGGTGATAGACAGAAAGACCTGGCGTGCTGTGGTCCACGGGGTCTCAAAGAGTCTGACACGACTGAGAGACTGAACTGAACTGAACTGATAGTTTTCTCTATGCCCAGTAGGAAGAGCAAAATAAATAGTGGTGATCATCAGTGAGGTCTACAAAAATACCTAATTTATTATTTATTATATAATATTAATATATTATATATTAATAATAAATAATATAATTTATTATGATAATTTATCATTATTATACTCTGCTAATTTATTTAGCAGAGTAATATCCTCAGTCCATTTCAAAGGTTCGTGGGGATGAGTTCCTGTCATTTCACTCTTCTTGACAGAATTGGATATAATAGGAGTGGAGAATAAATAAGGGAAAGTTAAAAAATGCTCTCACATATTTAATGTCTTTCTCTTTCAATCTGTTACTCTATTTCTCTTTCACTCCCTCTCATGTGCACAAACACATGTGCACACATATACACAGACACATGCACACACAAAGCAGAGCCTAAACTAGGGAGCACAGTTATTTTCTAAATACACCAAACCAACCTAGTTTCTCATTTTCAGCTAAGTGTCCATGGACTTGGTAATTAACATTTGCAAAAGTGATAAATCCACCTCAGCTTCTCAGGTTAGTCCCAAAGTAATTGTTTTTGACATTTCTCTTTGTTCTGGTATTTTGGGGAGTCTGAAAACCTGAATTTAGGTCGAGGTGTGCTAAAGGCCATTTCTGACATTACAGATCCATGATTCTCAACTAGGGAAAGGTTAGTATTTTAGGTGGGATAATTCCTTGCTAAGTAGGAATATCTTGTACTTTTTGGATATTGTCATCTTTGATCACTGTCTCTAAATTCTTCAAGCCATTCTTTTTGTTTCTCCACATTACTTTAACTGTCTTCAGAACATTTGTCACTATTGATATCACCCTATTTTCATTTATTCTTAATTTTTTAAACTGAATTTTAGTTTTAAATTTTATTCATTCATTTTTGGCTGTACCGTGCAGGTATGTGGGATTTTAGTTCCCCAACCATAGATGGAACCTATGGCCCCTTTAGTGGAAGTGCGGATTCTTAATCACTGGACCTCCATGGATGTCCCAGTTCTATCCATTTTTATTGAAGCAAAGTTACTATTATTATTATTTTGCCATGATGTTACATGAGAATTTTCTGGGAATAAACTTTTTTTAAATGTTATATTCATATGGTATAAAAGACATAGATTCTGTGTAGGAAATTGCCAGTGAGTTTGTGTGTACTTAGTTTAGATATGTAGACTCAACTCTACCAGTATATTAGCTTAGTAGGAAATATAGGCTGTCATTATGGATTCAAATCCTGGCTTGACTTCTTACCAGCTAAATGAATGTGAAAAATGCTGCTAGCCTTTATGAACTCTACTTCTTCCTATTTATGGAACAGTTTTTCACTTGTCTAGAGATTCCCTGACTAAGATTCTTTGTGATGTTCATTGATATATTCTAGGCTGTGTCTGACTTGTAGTGGATGCCCAATAAATATTTATGACTAAGTATAGGAATGAGTCCTAACTAAAACTCAAAAGTAAATTTGAGTTTTAAAGGGTGTATGTAGGCCCCCAAAATCCAAATTTGACAGTGCTGGAAATTTCTTTTCCGTTCTCTAAATATGGAGACAACTTCAGTTGCTATAAAAGGACTGGAGTTCAGGGGTACCTTCTTGCCACTAGATGCTTTTTTATGACTCTTCTCTTGGAAGATGAAGCAATCAAACTCTCTTGAAAGTCATGGCCATAATTCAGTGAAGTTGAATGGAAATGCCTTTTTAGTATGAATATTTCTGATAGCTTTTGGACTGATTTGGTTTTCCTGTCCCCTGTTGATTAGTTATGGTGGCTCTATCTTCCAGTCATCTCTAGCTAATTGTTCAACCCTCATCCTAACTCATTAAGCCTAAGCATTGTGGCTACAGTCAATTTTCTCCCAGAACTGCGAGCAATTCTTCTTAGATACAGCCTAACATTTCGTACATTGACCCCCATAGAAATATTTTTCACAGAATCATTGCTAAAGGTGACTGATAATGAAGACTAATATCACTACCCTTCTCTCTGTGAAAAGCTTCTGCCTTGTAATGCTGGGAGCATTTTCAGAGATCTAGCATTCAGGGACTTCCCTAGTTGTCCAGTGGTTAAGACGCCACACTTCCGATGATGGGGGCATGGCTTTAATCCCTGGACAGGGAAGTAAGATCCTGCATGCCATGCTGCAGGGCCAGAGTGGGTAGAGGGTAGAATCTAACATTCAGTCTGCTTTCCCTTAGAGTCCTCAGGGTCAAAGAGTGGAGGGTCTTTCTTCTAAGATGTTCAGGACTACTTGACCACTCTGATTGTCCCCCAGCCTATAAGACACTGGCACCACATTAAGCAAATTAAGTAATATTACCATAATCATATAAAAAGAAAAGAGAAATGTAATAAACTAGTTCAACATGAACGGAGACAATAATAGTAGTGAGTAAACAGATTCTGGATGACATATGGAGGACATGCCTTGATTAGGAGAACACCATTAGTTGCCTACTATTTTCAAAATGCTTTAAAGATTAAATGGACACTGTGTGTTCCCAGCCATCTGCTATATATAAACATAAATACAATCATTAAGTGGGCTCTTGAACTTCAAAATCAACTATTTGAGAGGCTAGATGTCTGCATTTTATTTCTATTTGTTGCTGTGTTAGTCGCTCAGTTGTGTCTGACTCTTTGCAATCCCATGGATCGTAGCCCGCCAGGATAGTCTGTCCATGGAATTATCCAGGCAAGAATACTGGAGTGGGTTACCATGCCTTTCTCCATGGTACTATTTTAATTCATTCTCCAGCTTTTGGCTTTCAGCTGCTTTTTATTCACTCAATTATAAATGGTCGGTTCGCTGTGTTGTAGATATGTGTGCTTTAGTATGTGGCAATAACAATGAAAACACTTAGCTGCTAAAGATATATTTGTTCCACGGTGTTCTGACCCAGTAAAGAGGAGATAGTGTCGTATACAGCTGTGATCTACAGAGATGCTCAGAACATATGCTGGCATTTACGCATGGTCCTCCTGCTGGCAGAGAACAAGCACGAGGAAATGACAGATAAGCCCTAAAGGGGCCGTGTTGTGTTTGCCTGAATGTGTGTTAATGAGATAAGCCAATATCCCTCTACAGTAACTATGAGCGGGTGACTAAGAATTAACAGAGGAGTAGTTTTTTTTATAGGCTATTTTGGGGAAAGTTTGTGATTAGGACAATTAGGGCTTGACTTTTAGCATAGCTGTGGTTGAGTTAAATTGGCTGCAGCATGGAATTAAGACTCAAAGAAAGAAAGCGTCCTATTTATTTCTGGGAGAGCTAAGGAAGAAACTTGGCAAATTAAGAATAGTAAAAAAGAAAGAAACCAAAACTACCCATTGACCTAAACATTCTCTGACAATTGCTCAAATGCAGATAATGTTTATAGAATAGCGATGCTCAGTAGGAACAATTTAGAGTTAAATATTTCTGAAAATCCCATTGAATTCTGTGTTCTTATTGTGCAGAGTGATATAGACTTGAACAAATTTCCCTTGAGATTTACTGCAAATCAAAAATATGTTTTTTCAATTATTCCCTGATTCTTAGATACTAATCGAATTTTTGTTCAGTTTTAGTCTTAAGGCTAAAGAATCCCTAGGAATTGGCACCTAAGTGTATCTGGGAATTATAGAAAGGGAATAAGCTTAAATATACTTAACAAGTAATATATCTTAAGGTATGATAGAAGAGTAGGAATAAGCTCAAGTACATATGCAAGTAATATATCTTAAAGTATGACAGAAGAATACACATGGACAGGAATTTAATGAAGGAAACTTGGGTCTCATTTATCCATAGGAAAATGAGTAAAATTAAGGTTGGTACAGTGCTTTGTCATTTCTATAGTTTCTTTCCTTGCAAGTTATGACATTCACAGTAAACTTATAAGGTAAAAAGGACAAGTTTTATTCTTACCTTTGGGATCCAGAGGCTTTATGTGACTTGCCTAAGACACATTTTGTGAGGGCAATGAAGCCAATATTTGAACCAATTCATCCTTTTCCAGACTCTGTGATCCTTCCACCACCTTCCACTCTCGTTTCGTATAGATTGTTGGACAGATACTCATTCCGTTAGGCTCAATGCCTTAGCCATGTTTCAAAGAGAACACAACCCACTGTGTCAGGAAACTCCTGAAGCAAAGCCAACCTGTCTCTCCTACTTCAGGCATCAAGTCACTGGTGTCGATACTGCGTTTGCAGCAGCCGGCTGCCTGCTGAAGGCTTATGTGACTGTTGCAGCTCCGTTACCCACAATACATTGAGATACTGAATAGAAAACAGATGCTGTTTTACCACTTAACAGCAACTCCTGTCATAACAAGGTCTCTGTGCAGACTTTGGCATTGTGTGGTTTAATTTCTACGACCACAGGTTGGACATTGGTAGCTGTCTTTGTTGCACAGGGAAGACACCAGTGCGGTGGGCAGAGGCGGGGATGAGCCCCAGAGCCCCGAGTCCTCAGGTTTCCATAGTTCTCTGTCACCCACCAGGCTGCTTATAAATAATAGCAATTTATTCATATCAAGAGTCCTTCTTTGCTGCTGGCTACAGATGTTACGTTCATCCTCACTTCAGCTTGGCACTTGGCTTGTGCTGTGTTCTCACACATTCCCCCCACATCTCATTTTTGCTCTCCTCCTGCCCCCGAGGAAACCCTACTCTCTCTGAGACTTTAAAATTCTCTCCTTTTCAAATACCTCACCCTACAGTAATCCCTGTTCCTTTTTCATTGAGAAATATAATTGTGTTTCTAGTTCATAAATCTAATATTAGTGGTTTATTTTTTAAAATGTTTATCTTACATATTAATGTTTTTATTTGTTTTGTTTTATTATTCTTAGTGATCTTCTAAATAAATGATAAAATCTCTGAAGGACAAGGGAAGTCTTTTCTGAATATTGACTGCCTAGCTCTGTGCTGAATCTATCAAGGTCAGCAGGTGGACAATAGTTTTTGAATTATTTGCATGTTTAATCTATTTGAAGGAGATGAGACAAGCTGAGACCTGGGACCCTTTGCTGAAGTGCAGCAATGATTACACCTGGATAAACCTCTCTCGCAACAAAATACAAAGAAACTATATGGGACCAAATGTAACTATGTTCAGAGTCGGGGCAAATTCTGGACAAAAGATTGCAGATTGCAAAAAGACCCAGAAGCAGTAACTGCCAAGGGTCAAGAGTCAAAGTACGGTGCTGAGCATGCCCTCTGCACTCAGCACCACAAAGAGCTGGGCAAAACACTTAAACCAACCCTCTGGCCTGAATACAGGGAACAACTCTACCTTCACCCCACAGAAGGAGCCAGCTCTTCACACCTTTGAGAGTGAGCAAGGGAACATGGATCTTGTTCTCACTCCCCTCTCTTGCAGCAGGGTCCCCAGTAAAGTCTTGCTGAATTTCTTATCTAGACCTTAGTCAATTTCTATTGATTGAGGAAGGCCAAGAACCCTGGTGGGTATCAGAGAGATATCTTAGAATTCCTTACTGTGACCAACACATAGAGGTGGCTTAACATTTACTCTCTGAATTAGATTACATGTCTTTTCCAGTTGCTTAATACTAGCTTCATGGAATTTAAGCAGTGCCCCAGAGTCTTCATATAGATCCACTATTAAATTTCACTACTTTATGAATGCGTTACATAATATAAAGATCTATATTCAAAAGACTTTGATATAATTTTTGACATAGTAATAAAAATCACCAGATCAAACTGAATAAGTATAAACTTTTTCTTGCTGTGTTGTAAGATATGATACAATCATCTTCTCTTTTGTAAAAAACTTCTCCTCTTTCCAATTATGTAAATTATACTATTATATCCTCATTATGATTATTTAAGGTCTATCAGGAAAATAAAAAAAAATACTGTATTCACTTGTATTATAGTTATATAGCTAGATGGACAAATAAATCAATATCTATGCTGCTTTAGCCATGAAATGTTGCTGAATCAGAGAAAACAGAGTCCAAAAAGGCCCATTAGCACATAGTCTTATCCTCTTTGTCACTATAGGAGCCTTCACTGTAATCCATCCTCTAATGTGATGAGGAAATGAGTCAGCACTCTTACACAGAGGGAAGTGTTCCAGGTCTCCTTTTCTTGTTGATTTACTGTCAGCTTCTATTTGGATTAGACTTTGGGCCAAATACAAAACAGAACCATAGTCATCCCCGTAATGATCATTTCTAGGATCTCTGGCTGCTCATCACTCAGGGCAACAGAAGACATATGAAACAAACAAACCAAAAAGACAGAAGGTATCCCTAATAACACACACACACACACACACACACACTCTAAATCTTGGAGATTCCAGAGATGTAATGAACCATTTTAGAGGTACAAAGAATGATACAAAGAGAGAAAGAGAACTTTTTGCTAAGATGCTCTTATTCCAAGGTCCTAGACTGTAGAATACATTTTTTTGCTGCCCACTCTCTTACTGCCTTTCACCATAGAGGAAAGTAGTGCCTAGATTCGACCCAAGTGTGGCACATTTTATTTTCTGAAGATAGTCATGGTAATATTTCTAGTCTCACATGCTCCTTTAGATCATCATTGATCTCCTGAAGTGGAAGAGACCTCTTTTTCTTGCCCTTGAACCTGAACAGTATTTTTTAAGTCTCAGCAACTAAAATGTAGCTGAAGTGACAGTGCCTGACTTCTAAGGTTAGATCATGAAATGTTAGGACTTCCCCCTAGACCACATTCATTATCTCCCTCTTTCCCCTTCTCACACATAGAGCTTAGTCATCAAGCTGGGGAGAAGTTCACAATGGCCCACATGGAGAGACCCAAGTTGGAGGGGGGCTGGGACCCCATTCAAAACACAATGTCAATTGCCAGACTTGAGTGAATGAGCCTTCAGAAGAGTCTTCCAGCTGATAGTGGGAAACAGAATTATTTCTACTGATCCCTATCTAAATTCCTGATCAGTAGAAAGGGGATAATTTAATAAATGTCTGTATTGTTTCACTAGGCTTTCCTGGTAACTCAACCGGTAAAGAATCTGCCTGCAATGCAGGGTACCTGGGTTTGATCCCTGGGTTGGGAAGATCCCCTGGAGAAGGGAAAGGCTATTCACTCCAGTGTTTTGGCCTGAAGAATTCATGGACTGTATAGTCCATGGGGTGACAAAGAGTTGGACACGACTGATTGACTTTCACTATATTTTGGAGTAATTTTTGAAAAAAATTAGGGTATTTAAAAGTAAACTCAGAGAAGGCAATGGCAACCCACTCCAGTGTTCTTGCCTGGAGAATCCCAGGGACAGGGGAGCCTGGTGGGCTGCCGTCTATGGGGTCACGCAGAGTCGGACACGACTGAAGTGACTTAGCAGCAGCCGCAGCAGCAGAAGTAAACTACTATTGTAATGAAATCTGAAACATGTCCCACTGGAGAGATGTGACAGGTAGAGGCCAGAATGACTTTGAGGACAATGTTAGTGAAAGCCTAAAAGGCCTCGGAATGATTGTGGGAAGATAGATGATTTTCAAAGAGACTGTCAGGGAAGCCTTAAAAGTGTAGAAACGCTATTGCGGGATGGAGGGGAAAGGACACTTGTTCCACTGTGATAGAAAGTTTGTTTGCAGTAACATGGAAAATAGAAACTGTATCTAGTGAACGGATGAATTTAACTAAGGAGATTTTTAGGCAGAATTTGCAAAGTGTCTTCTGACTTTCCTCAATGTCTATGATAAAATGAGAGCAGAGGAGAGCTAAAAAAAAGAATTGTTCTGTTTTCAGCAAAACTTTAGAGGACATATAAAGAAGACAGAACTTGGGCTTGAAAATAAGTCTTTCTCATAACTTTCTCTTTAAGATTCTCAAAGTAAGAAAGGGCTTCATTGCAAAGACAAAATCTAGGATGGGTCTCTAAAACCTTTGGTTAAGATTATTACTGAACCAGTTTCTTTGCTCAGCCTGTGGCAAGCCAAATGCTGAGAAGCCAGGGTTTGCAGTCTAGAGAGAGATTTTACTGACAAGGCAGCCAAGTGAGGAGACTGGAGAACAAACCTCAGATCTGCCTGCCTGAATGTGAGAGGTTGAGATATTAATGAAATAAAGAAGTAGGGTGGTCTTAGGTGCAGGGAAAGGTGGTTGAAGGCAGGGCAAGGTGAACTAAGCAGTGTGCTGGGCAGGTGTATCTGGGTTACATTGTTCTTCACGGGGTGCATGTTCAAAAATGGAGGCATTTGGCATGATATGAGGGTGGAGTTTCCCACCTTCTGACAGCTAAATGTCATTTATCAGACAATTGTGCAGACCTAGGTTTAGGGTTGGTGGTTCCAAGTCTTAGCCACCTGGAACTGGTCAGGAGCTGACTTCAAATTTCTTAAAAAACACTTAAGCCCCCTTTACTACAATGACTCATACAACACTTGGAGGTAAAGGGATTGGTGAGTGAATTTTTAGAGAAAACCCCAACAGCTGTATTTACCAGCATAGTCTTTTAGTCATTAATACAAATACATATTAACTGACAAGGTCATTAGACATTTGATGAAAGCAAGTAGCCCAGAGAAAGAACAAATAAATACTAACACCTGAAGAATATGAAAATTAATGTAAAAGAAGAAAAGCATAAAAATTGGTATCTTTAGGGAAATTTTAGAGAACAGTGAGTCTATAAAAGAAGGAACTGATTTGAGAAAAAGAAAGTGACTGGAAAAATAAGAGCACATAACTGTAAAAAATATGTTAATGACCAACAAGAGAAAAGGCAAATAAAGAGAAAATACAAGAACAAAAATAAGTAGAAATCTCATAGAAGAGACATTTGAGAAAGATAATAGGAAAAATAATAGGTGATAAAAACAGTTAAGAAATGCTAGAATAAAATTCTGCAGAGAAGAAATTCTAATTTTTTAAGAGAGAAATTTAGTCTTAAGGGGAAAAAAAGCAAAAAAGAACCAAAAAACAAAAAGGCTCAAGATTTACTCTTAGAAATATCATCATAAAATTTCTAAATTATGGAATGAAAATGAAGATTCCATAGTTGCAAGGGGAGAGGATCAAGGCATAGTATACCATTCAATGAGAAAAGTACAGCTAGTGTCAAACTTCTCTGCAGTAGCACTGGATACTAGAAGACAATGGAGCAATGACTTTAATCCCAGAGTGTTCCGTACAGTAAAACTTCTGCATGTTAGCAGGAGAGAACAAAGAAATAGAGAGAGAGTAAGAGAGAGAGACTAGCATGTGAGTACTCCAAAAACCTCTCCTGAACATTCTCTGGGGAAAAAAAAAAAAGCATGAATATATATTCTAGCTATTAAAAAAAGCCATATGCAGTCTACTTTTAACCACTTAATCAAATGTAAGGAATTTAAATGGTATTTGTTTTGGATTCAGGAAATAGTCTCTAATAAAATAATTATTTGGAGAGAGGAAACCCTGTCTTTATCTGTAGCTCCAATCTCTTTTTTCTACAGGCACAGTTATTCATACTATGAATTCTTTACCAACTGAGTTACCAGGGAAGCGCCTATGAAAATGGTTACAAAATTATAATCTTATACATATAAATAGTGTTCCTATTTATAGAGGCATTGTAAAATGAAGTCAGATTTTATTTTAGTTATAGAACAAAAATAAAACACAATTATATTTTACTTTGAAAGTTGTACTATACCTGCTACAAGAAAGCTTGAGGGAAAGACTGAGGCAAATTGTAAGTGCAGATTTCATCTTTATAATGTAGATGAATGGTATTCATCAATATTGATTAACAAAGAGAGCTTTAATATACTTAATAGGGAAACCATTAGACATTAAATGACTAAAAATCTGAATAATGACAAAGGAATGAATCTGTTTTGAATGTACTAAATTTCTCCTCTTTCATATTGTAGAGACAGGAACAACTTTTTCTACCTAAGTGCACATTGCTGTCACTTAATAAATGTGGGTACAGTGGTCATAAAAATTAAATACTACATATGCCTTTGTTTTACTACACATTATCATTTTTGCTGGGTACAAAGTATCAAAAATATCAGTCTTGAAGTTGATTGCTTCCTATATACAGAGAGCTATGTTATGAACAACTGGATTCTTTTCTTCATGAACTGAACTGAAGAGATATTGATAAAACTATTGCTGCTGGAAATATAAGCATATCATATGTGAGTGAGTGAAAGTCGCTCAGTCGTGTCCGACTCTTTGAGACCCTATGGACTGTAGCCCCTCAGGCTTCTCTGTACATGGGATTCTCCAGAGAGGGATGCTGGAATGGGTTGCCATGCCCTCCTCCAGGGGATCTTCCCATCCCAGGGATCGAACTCAGGTCTCCCACATTGCAGGCGATTTCTTTACCAATTGAGTTGCCAGGGAAGCTCATCATATATGATTTTGTATATAATCATAAAGCAAAAATTTATCTGTATGTATGAATTAATAAGCAAACATATTCTCAAATCTTGTTTTTTTATCAATATAATTACTATGTTATTAACAATTACAATTAGAAAAATAATGATTAAAGCAATTTTATGTTCCCCAGGGTCATGCAGTTATTAAGGGCAGAATAATTCATTTTAGAACTTAGTCTTCTGGTATCAAAGAACTTATATTTTCAGATAAAAACTTTGTTATTATAAATATGATGACCCCTCAGATTATTATGCATAGAAAAAATAAATTGATGTAGACCTTAAAAATCTCAGTTTTAAGATACAATTGTGAGGCTGAAAAAAAAAAAAAAACTCTCTAATTACAATTGGAAAATAGAGGTAAAAATATAATCACCTGTAATCCCATATTCAAAGAAGAATATTTAACACCATAATTTCTTTCCTTCTAGCTTCTATATAGGGGCTTCCCAGGTGATGCAAGAGACACAGGTTCCATTCTTGGATCGGGAAGATCCCTTGGGGTAGGAAATGGCACCCCTCTCCAGTATTCTTGCCTGGAAAATTCCGTGGACAGAGAGGAGCCTGGTGTGCTACAGTCCATGGGGCTGCCAAGAGTCAGACACAACTGAGCACTAGCATTAACATCTACATAATGCATTTATATGTTATGCCATAAATATGCCATTGTAGACTAAGCCCTGACAGTGGTCTTATTGTAATGCAAAGTATGCCTTAAGCTTTGATTGCAGAGGCATCCATTTCAAAGACGGCTATCTGGAATAAACATGTTGCCAGCTTACAACTGGATAAAGAGCCAAGCTGTGCAGCCCCTGCCTCCCCTGTGAGGCTCCTTTGTTTTAGAGAACCTGATTGATTTAGATAACTGGACATTTGGGTCACTTGCTTTTCTCTTAAATGCTATAAGTTCTTGCATTTATGCTTTAAATTCACTAATTAAGAGCAAGCCCACAAAACCCTACTCCCCTACTCTTTGACCCCAATAAAAGAAGAATCCCAGGCACATGGTTTCTCTTCTCTACCGGTGATCTTGTTGATTGGCCCCAGGTGTATCCGTGTGCTTACCGGGAACTGTGAGTGATAAATGTTCTTTTTGTTTTTTTCAAAGTTTCCTTATGCTTATTGCTGAGGGCATCTTGCCGTCATTATGAGAATCAAGGGCTGGTCCAGCCATAAGATGGTTATTAAAAAACTGTGATCAGAATGAAACAGTCATTTTAATGTTTCTGTCATTCCTTTACATTTTATTCAACAAGAAAGATTTTTTGCAGCCACTGGATAAAATATCATCAGGGCTATGACATGTTACTCAATCTGAAGTTTCTTCAGTTTGCAGACACAGCCCTTCTTCATTAATACTTTGGGTGTCCTGTCCAATCAGTAAACAGAATTCTGAACTTGACTTGCCACCAATTCCTCTCCTCATTTCAGCTCAGGTACACTTCAGGTTAGAACTGTTGATTTGCAACAAAAAGACTGCCAGATATTTCTCCAGAAAAGATGGGTTTATTGGGAATCAGCAGAGAACTGAAATTCGGTGTCTGCAGCCATGGGTGCCAAGTGTGACTAGGTGTGCCAAGGGGGTGACGGGTGAAGTTCTGAGGCTAGAAAAATACATCTCCAGTACTTTCCTTAAGGCAACTCCTTACTTCACATAACCAGGCTTAGTATACCTTTATATGTTTTTCCATCACTCAGTCCATCCAGATAAAATAGATGACACGAGGAAAGAAGAGATAATACAATATTTAACAGACCTCCACTGTGTGGTAGAATTTAAGGGGCTTAAAATTATTCTTTACACTCTTGGTATTTTATATATAACTGTACTCATTTTAAATTTCATAAATAGTCACTTAGTCATAAATAGATATCATTAAACAAAAACCCAGTTCAAGCACCCATGTACACATAAATCCAATCAATGTTTATTATATATTCTTGGTGCTTTATTAGGCTAATTTTATGACTTATTTTTAATCTAAAGTTTTCTATTATTTATCCTCTGGAAAATCCAGGAGATAACACAAGAAACTGAGAAAATTTTTTTTTTTCTATTCATGCTACATTGAATTGGAGAAGCAAAAGTTTCTATGCAGACATGTAATAGACTGGAACTTTGGAAACATTAGCTATCATTGACTATCATCCCTGAGAAATGACTGTGCAGATAGTTTCACATACATATATGAGTTGTTTCATGTATATGTCAGTTCAGTTCAGGCTCTCAGTCATGTCCAACTCGGCGACCCCATGGACTGCAGCATGCCAGGCTTCTCTGTCCATCACCATCTTCCGGAGCTCACTCAAATTCATGTCCATTGAGTCAGTGGTGCCATCCAACCATCTCATCTTCAGTCATCCCCTTCTCCTCCTGCCCTCAATCCTTCCCAGCATCAGGGTCTTTTCAAATGAGTCAGTTCTCCATATCAGGTGGCCAAAGTATTGAAGTTTCAGCTTCAGCCTCAGTCCTTCCAATGAATATTCAGGCCTGATTTCCTTTAGGATTGACTGGTTGGATCCCCTTGCAGTCCAAGGGACTCTCAGGAGTCTTCTCCAACACCACAGTTCAAAAGCATCAATTCTTCTAGCGCTCAGCTTTCTTTAGTCCAGCCCTCACATCTATACATGACAACTGGAAAAACTATAGTTTTGACTACACAGACCATTGCTGGCTCAGTAATATCTCTGCTTTTTAATTTTTTTTTTATTTTTTGCCAGGCAGGTTTTTTTCAATTAAAATATAGTTGATTTACAATATTATATAAGCTTCAGGTATTGAACATAGTGATTTACAATTTTGAAACGTTATACTCCATTTATAGGCATTAGAGGATATTCGCTATATTTCCGGTGCTGTAGCTTATTTATTTTACACATGGTAGTTTGCACCTCTCAATCCCGGGCCCTTATCTTCCCCCTTCCCCCTTCCCTCTCCCCAGTAGTGAACCACTAGTTTGTTCTCTATTACCTGTGAGTGTATTTCTTTCTTGCTACATTCACTAGTTTGTTTTACTTTTTAGAGTCCACAGATGATATCACAATATAAGTGTAATCATACAGTATATGTCTTTCTCTGCCTGACTTATTTCACTAAGTGTGATACCATCCAAGTTCATCCATACTGTTGCAAATGGCAAAATTTTACTCTTTTTTTATAAGTCAGAGTCAGGCAGATTTTTTTCTTTCTACTCTACCACATCTAAAGCTGAGCAGCAATTTCTTCTCAAGACAAGGTTACTCTCTATTTCTTTTTTTTTTTAATTTAAATTTATTTATTTTAATTGGAGGCTAATTACAATATTGTATTGGTTTTGCCGTACATCAACATGAATCCACCACGGGTGTACACGTGTTCTCCATCCTGAAACCCCTCAGACCTCCCTCCCCGTACCATCCCTCTGGGTCATCCCAGTGCACCAGCCCCAAGCACCCTGTATCTTGCATCGAACCTGGACTGGCGATTCTTTTCTTAGGTTATTGATATTTCTCCTGGCAATCTTGATTCCAGCTTGTGCTTCATCCAGCCCAGCATTTGGCATGATGTACTCTGCATAGAAGTTAAATAAGCAGGGTGACAATATACAGCCTTGACGTACTCCTTTTCCTATTTGGAACCAGTCTGTTGTTCCATGTCCAGTTCCAACTGTTGCTTCCTGATCTGCATACAGGTTTCTCAAGAGGCATGTCAGCGGTCTGTTATTCCCATCTCTTTCCGAATTTTCCACAGTTTATTGTGATCCACACAGTCAAAGGCCTTGGCAAAGTCAGTAAAGCAGAAATAGATGTTTTTCTGGAACTGTCTTGCTCTTTTGATGATCCAAAAGATGTTGGCAATTTGATCTCTTGTTCCTTTGCCTTTTCTAAATCCAGCTTGAACATCTGGAAATTCACAGTTCATGTACTGTTGAAGCCCAGCTTGGAGAATTTGGGGCATTACTTTGCTAGCATGTGAGATGAGTTCAATTGTGCGGTAGTTTGAACATTGCCTTTCTTTGGCACTGGGTTGAAAACTGACCTTTTCCAGTCCTGTGGCCATTGCTGAGTTTTCCAAATTTGCTGGCATATGTAGTTATTTATAATAAAATTTTGTGCATACAGGTATCATTACATTGTAAAGCTGCTCAAAATAGAAAGTGAATTTCAAATTACATTAAAAAACTCCCCTCAGGTTGATATCTGTCATCACCATCATTAAGAAATTTGAACTCTTAGAAATTAGAATGAGTTGCTAAATTTCAGTTATTTCTGAGGGCTTTGCAAGACACATACAATTAAGAAAACAGCAGGGCATTTCTCAATTACCTTCTGCTTTCTTAAGTGAAATTCTGTCAGTCTACATAGCAATTATGCCTCTTTTGGATAACTGGATGAGCATACGAGTATATTTTTTTAGGATTGACATGCCCTATTTGGATGTAACTCATTTAAAAAATCATGGAAATATCAAATCATTTCTATTTTCAAGTTAAAACATGTTCGAGAATAAACAATGTTAGGCATCTGTGATGTCACCATTTATTTGAATCTTCTCTCAGTAATGTGTTCTGATTTGATTGTTTTAAAGATAACTTTAAGCACCATTATCAGCCATGAGACTTTTATGAAACTGATAATACCTCTTATTTTCAATGATGAAGTTTGATTATTTGGTCTCATGCCTTGGCCAGTTATTGCCTCAGGAATGGAGCAATACAAGAGTAAACTAACCAACTCCCCATATTATCTCTAGAGCAGTATATCCAATTTTGAATGTAAGACTAGGACCTAAGTCTTCTGAGTCAGTCTTTTCCTGTTATTTCACTGGAATGCTGGGAAACACACCATCATTCTCTTCCCTGCCAATTATGAACCAGGAAACATCATCCTGGGAATTTCTGATCATTACCTTTGCCTCCCAAGATTAACCACCACTAGAATAAGCCAGAGTTAAAAGAGAGTAGAGATAGAAAGAAACCAGATTTTTGGTAACATTCTTTTTTTGCCTTAAAAAAAAATGTATAGCAAAATATTTGCTTTAGAATACCGTGCTGGTTTCTGCCATACATCAACATGAATTAGCCACAGGTATACATATGCACCCTCCCTCCTGAACCTCTCTCCCATTTCCCACCCCATCCTATCCTCTAGGTTGTTGCAGAACACTGGGTTTGAGCTATTCTCACAGCAAATTCTCACTGGTTATCTGTTTTATATATGGTAATACATATGTTTCCATACTCCTCTCTCAACTCAGCCCACCCCCACCCTCCCACTCTGGGTCCACAAGTCTGTTCTCTCTGTCTGCGTCTCCATTGCTGCCCTGCAAACAGGTTCATCAGTACCATCTTTCTAGGTTCCATACCTATGTGTTAGTTAGGCAATTTGAATAAGGTAACCTGTTCAGTTCAGTTCAGTTCAGTTCAGTCGCTCAGTCGTGTCCGACTCTTTGTGACCCCATGAACTGCAGCACACCAGGCCTCCCTGTCCATCACCAACTCCCAGAGTTCACTCAAACTCACATCCATTGAGTTGATG
This sequence comes from Bos mutus, assembly GCF_027580195.1. NCBI lineage: Eukaryota > Metazoa > Chordata > Mammalia > Artiodactyla > Bovidae > Bos > Bos mutus. The sequence continues at coordinate 28,520,627 of NC_091639.1, read as the reverse complement.
ATGCCATCCAGCCTGGTAACCTGTTGCTGCTGCTGCTGCTGCTGCTGCTAAGTCGCTTCAGTCGTGTCCAACTCTGTGCGACCCCAGAGACGGCAGCCCACCAGGCTCCCCTGTCCCTGGGATTCTCTAGGCAAGAACACCAGAGTGGGTTGCCATTTCCTTCTCCAATGCATGAAATTGAAAAGTGAAAGTGAAGTCGCTCAGTCGTGTCCGACTTCTAGCGACCCCATGGACTGCAGCCTACCAGGCTCCTCCGTCCATGGGATTTTCCAGGCAAGAGTACTGGAGTGGGGTGCCATTGCCTTCTCCAGTAACCTGTGACTCTCATCTAAAACAATCAAGCCGATTAAAGTCTTTCCATTTCAGTAAATAGTATTTATATGTATTGAAATCACACATGCTTTGTTCACCTGAAAAAAAAAATAGGTAATATGGACATGCTAAGTCACTTCAGTCGTGTCCAACTCTGTGTGATCCCATAGACGGCAGCCCACCAGGATCCCCCGTCCCTGGGATTCTCCAGACAAGAACACTGGCGTGGGTTGCCATTTCCTTCTCCAATGCATGAAAGTGAAAAGTGAAAGTGAAGTCGCTCAGTCATGTCCGTTGCTCAGTGACCCCATGGACTGCATCCACGGACATATATAAATGTAATTCTTATCAGAATACATTAGGAATAGTACACATAACTAAGATCATGGCATCTGGTCCCATCACTTCATGGAAAATAGATGGGGAAACAGTGGAAACAGTGTCAGACTTTATTTTTCTGGGCTCCAAAATCACTGCAGATGGTGACTGCAGCCATGAAATTAAAAGACACTCCTTGGAAGAAAAATTATGACCAACCTACATAGCATATTAAAAAGCAGAGACATTACTTTGCCAACAAAGATCTGTCTAGTCAAAGCTATAGTTTTTCCAGTAGCCATGTATGGATGTAAGAGTTGGACTATGAAGAAATATGCTTTTGATCCTTTTGAACTGTGGTGTTGGAGGAGACTCTTGAGAGACCCTTGGACTGCAAGGAGATCCAACCATTCCATCCTAAAGGAAATCAGTCCTGAATATTCACTGGAAAGACTGTTTCTAAAGCTGAAACTCCAATATTTTGGCCACCTGATGTGAAGAACTGACTCATTGAAAAGACCTTGATGATGGGAAAAATTGAAGGTGGGAGGAGAAGGGGACAACAGAATGAAATAGTTGGACAAGAGAATGAAATAGTTGGATGGCATTACCATCCAACTCAATGGACACGAGCTTGAGTAAACTCTGGGAGTTGGTGATGGACAGGGAGCCCTGGCATGCTGCAGTCCATGGGGTTGCAGAGTCGGACCGACTTTAGCAAGATTGGTAGGGACACCAAATATTTATAAAATTAAAAAGCTATGAAATAGTGACACATAATTTTGGTCATTTACTCTCTTAAATTAAGAGATGACCTTAATTTTTCACTTAAATATATTCTGTAACTTCTGATACTACCTTTCATCCTGGAAAAGACAAATAGCAAATAAGAATAATAAATGAATATAAAAATTTTCAAACCAACTTTAATGTATAGGCATCAAACAAATGATGATTGAAAAATGGGAAAAAGTATTTTCTGATTCAAAGTGGCAGTACTTCAAAGTAGAGAAATGTCACAAGTTATATGATATTCTTCCTATGAATCAGATTTCTGCTTCCAGGGCAGCAACATCCAGCAAATTCACTTAGGGAATGAATCACAAGACCAAGAAAACTGCTGAACTTTGACATTTCAGTGCACTTTTCCCCCTTCACCTAAAGCATCCTCACTCAACTAGAGTTAGAACTAGCAGCATGGTAAATTATCTAAAAATGAGGACTTTTAGTAATGAAGAGGCAAACACAAGGTTAATCCAACCTTGTAAGTCCATATCTGGTCACAAATAAATGCCAGTGTCTCCTAGATATCAAAATCACACAGCCATAAATAAGTTAAGAGTCATCTCATTTAAAAATGGATTAATAGCACTTAAAGGATAGACTTTTAAGTGCACTATGACTTTATACTTTTAAACATGAAGTAAAAAATATATGGATAAATATAGCATTAAAGAGAATAAACATATTCCCTAGATAATGATTGATTATACTCAGTTTAAAAAAACATTGCAAATGATTAGAAAATAATAACTGATGGTGATGTTTTAGATAGTCTCAATAAAAAAATCATCATGTGTATTGAATTAAGTAATATATTAGAAGATGAGAAAATCAAACAAATCTATATCTTCTTTGTGGGTCTTCTTTGCCCTCAAGGATTGCTGAATTGATTCTTTTTACTGATCTTTTTTTCCCATAAACTGCTCTTGGAAAAGAAAGTAGGTAAAGGTATATACACACAGTGCTGAATTATGCTAAGCAATGATGGAGAAGAAACTTCTCCCTAGTTTTGCCTGTAACTCTAATCATCCTATGTAATTAGAAATGGCAGGATTTGTGAAATTTTCATATTTACTGTTTTAACATATTGTAGGTAATTCATATTAATTAGTAGTTTTTGATATTATTTTTAATATCGTCATATTCCTGGACTCTTTCCTATATTGTGAATAGATAAAAATCTTCATGCAATTTTATGTGGGATAAAATGGATGGAAAAGGGACTATATAGAGAGATCAGAATTAACCACATAAACACTTTTAGTCAGTTTCTATTAGAGAGTCCATACTATTGTGCCAGAAAAAGTTATAGGAAAACATTCATATAACAAATAGTGTTTAGTTTTTACTATGTACTTTGCTAGATGTTGGGAAAGTAAAAGCATTAATTGCTCAGTTGTGTCTGACTCTTTGCAACTCCATGCACTATAGCCCACCAGGCTCTGTCCACAGATTTCTCCAGGTAAGAATACTGAGTGGATGGCCATTGCCTTCTCCAGGGGATCTTCCTGACCCAGGGATTGAACCCAGGTCTCCCTCATTGCAGGCAGATTCTTTACTATTTGAGTCACCAGGGAAGTGTAAGGATGTTGGGAATGAAACACTAAATGATATGTGAGCTTTGACCTTGAAAGGCTTATAATCTGGTAGAATGAGAAAAAAAGTAAAGTGCAATAGGACCCAAGATAGATGTGGGCACAAAAAGTCTGTGGAAACAAAGAAAGATTTCATTGGAAAGATGACTCCTTGCTGAAATTTAAAAGTCAAGTAGTGGGATAGTTTGGTGATTAGGACTCTATGCAATTTCGCTGCCATGGCCCTGGTTCAATCCCTGGTTGGGGAACAGAGATCACACAAGCTACATGGCATGTCCAAAAAAGCCAAGTAGGCATTTTTTAGGCAGATAGAAGTAAAGAAGTGTCGGAGCCATGGGAAGGTCATTATAAGAGAAGAGAGTATGTAGGAAAAAAAGGCCACATGGCGATGGCAGTGCTTTTCACACAGTTGAGAAAGGTGGAACCCAGCTGTACATCTGAATCTAAGTGGCATCTGTATCTAAGAATTTATGTAGGTCAGAGGGATCATGAACTTTGGTGAAGTATTTCTGCCACTGAGATACTGATCTATAGATGGTAGCTGCTGACATACAAATGGAAGAAATGACGTAGAGAGAATATATTACATGAAAATAGAAGAGAGTCAAGCACAAAGTTCTGGAAGCACCAACAATCAGAAAGGGAGGTGAACTCACAGAGGAGAGTTTAAGAGACAGAAAATTATAAAGTGTCAAATGCTGGCAGACGATTTGAGTAAAAAGTGGTGAAGAACAGCCTTTGACAGGCAATTAGGAACTCACTGAAGTGGTACCTAAGTGTTGCGACCTGAAGTATAAATAAAGATGAAGAGGTAGAGGAATTGAGATTATTTCTCTCCTGAAACATGTATTTTACAGAAAAGATAAGCACAGGTTGGTAGGTAGAGCCAATGTAGGGCTCTTTTCCATTTTTCTTGACTCTCACAACACCTTTTTTTATATGGAAGAGAATCCAGTACAGATGGACAAAATAGAACAACAGCAATGTCAGGTTGTCTCAAAGATGAGGAGGGAAGATGATATTAAAGATGCAGGTGGAAAGATCAGCCTTGAGTAGGAGCAGGTACACTATTTGCTCTGAAGCTGCAAAAGGAAAGGGTGAGCGGTTCAGATGATTTATGGCAGGACAAATGCATGGAGATTTGCTTGGTATTCTGGATCTTCTTCATAAGGCAGGTGGTAGAGTATTTTTTGTTGAGAGAAGGAAAGATATCAGCCTGGGCTTGAGAAAAGTTGTATTTGGTTCACTGGATATTGAAGGAAAAGTGGCCAGGACAAATAGATTGATGAGCAAGAATAAATATTCAGCTTTGGTGGGAGATTGAGAATGAAAAGAGTGGAGGAGTTGAAATTAGAAGTCATGGAATGGAATTTGGACTCTACCCAAAGTTGACTGTCCACTCTTGCACAAATCAGTAAATATTTCTGAGTTCCAGTGTTCACATAAGAAAAACAGAAACAGTAATATCTGTGCTATCATCTTCACATGATTATTTAGTTGATTATATATAATTATGTGATTTAAAGTCAGTTATAAATCAAACTTATGATTAGTTTCAATCAAAGTTCGTTGTTGTTCAGTCACTAAGTTGTACCTGACTCTTTGCAACCCCATGGATTGCAGCACACCAGGCTTTCCTGTTCTTCAGATTTCTTCAATTTCCTGTTCTTCAATTTCCCAGAATTTGCTAAAACTCATGTCCATTAAGTTGGTGATGCCATCCACCCATCATGTTCTCCATCATCCCCTTCTTCTTCTGCCTTCCAAGCCTTCCAAGCATCAGGGTCTTTTCCAATGAATTGACTGTTTATATCACGTGATGAAAGTGAAAGTGGAGAGTGAGAAAGTTGGCTTAAAGCTCAACATTCAGAAAACGAAGATCATGGCATCCGGTCCATTCACTTCATGGGAAATAGATGGGGAAACAGTGTCAGACTTTATTTTTGGGGGCTCCAAAATCACTGCAGATGGTGACTGCAGCCATGAAATTAAAAGACATTTACTCCTTGGAAGGAAAGTTATGACCAACCTAGATAGCATATTGAAAAGCAGAGACATTACTTTGCCAACAAAGGTTCATCTAGTCAAGGCTGTGGTTTTTCCTGTGGTCATGTATGGATGTGAGAGTTGGACTGTGAAGAAGGCTGAGCACCAAAGAATTGATGCTTTTGAACTGTGGTGTTGGAGAAGACTCGAGAGTTCCTTGGACTGCAAGGAGATCCAACCAGTCCATTCTGAAGGAGATCAGCCCTGGGATTTCTTTAGAAGGAATGATGCTAAAGCTGAAACTCCAGTCCTTTGGACACCTCATGTGAAGAGTTGACTCATTGGAAAAGACTCTGATGCTGGGAGGGATTGGGGGCAGGAGGAGAAGGGGACGACAGAGGATGAGATGGCTGGATGGCATCACTGACTCGATGGACGTGAGTCTGAGTGAACTCCGGGAGTTGGTGATGGACAGGGAGGCCTGGTGTGCTGTGATTCATGGGGTCGAAAAGAGTCAGACATGACTGAGTGACTGAACTGAACTGAACTGACTGATCACGTGACCAAAGTATTGGAGTTTCAGCTTCAGCATCAGTCCTTCCAATGAACGTTCAGGACTGATTTCCTTTAGGATGGACTGGTTGCATCTCCTTGCAGTCCTACGGACTCTCAAGAGTATTCTTCAGCACCACAATTTGAAAGCATCAATTCTTGGGTGCTCAGCCTTCTTCATGGTCCAACTCTCACATCCATACATGACTACTGGAAAAATCATAGCTTTCACTATACAGATCTTTGTCAGCAAAGAGATGTGTCTGCTTTTTAATACACTGTTAGGTTTGTCATAGCTTTCCTTCCAAGGAACAAGCATCTTTTAATTTCATGGCTGCAATTACTGTCAGCAGTGATTTTGGAATTAAAAAATAAATAAAATCTGTCACTGTTTCTACTTTTCCCCCATTTATTTGCCATGAAGTGATGGGATCAGATGCTGTTATCTTCATTTTTTGAATGTTGAGTTTTAAGCCAGCTTTTTCACTTCTTTCACCTTCATCAAGAGGCTCTTTAGTTCCTCTTCACTTTCTGCCAGTAGAGTGGTATCATCTGCATATCTGAAGTTGTCAATATTTCTCCCAGCAATGTTGATTCCAATTTGTGATTTCTCCAGCCTATCATTTCATATGATGTACTCTGCATATAAGTAAAATAAACAGGGTGATAATATGCAACCTTGTACTCCTTTCCCAATTTGGAACCAGTCAGGTGTTTCATGTCCAGTTCTAACTGTTGCTTCTTGACCTGCATTCAGGTTTCTCAGGAGATAGGTAAGATGGTATGGTAGTCCCATCTTTTAAAAAATTTTCCAGTTTGTTGTGATCTACAGTCAAAGGCTTTAGCATAGTTAATGAAGCAGAAGTAGATGTTTTTCTGGAATTCTCTTGCTATGATCCAACAAATGTTGGCAATTTGACTTCTGGTTCCTCTGTCTTTTCTAAACCCAGCTTGTATATCTGGAAGTTCTCAGTTCATGTACTGCTGAAAATCATGGAAAAAGCAAGAGAGTTCCAAAAAACATCTATTTCTGCTTTATTGACTATGCCAAAGCCTTTGACTGTGTGGATCACAATAAACTGTGGAAAATCCTGAAAGAGATGGGAATACCAGACCACCTGACCTGCCTTTTGAGAAATCTATATGCAGGTCATGAAGCAACAGTTAGAACTGGACATGGAACAACAGACTGGTTCCAAATAGGAAAAGGAGTATGTCAAGGCTGTATATTGTCACCCCGCTTATTTAACTTCTATGCAGAGTACATCATGAGAAACACTGGACTGGAAAAAACACAAGCTGGAATCAAGATTGCCTGGAGAAATCTCAATAACCTCAGATATGCAGATGACACCACCCTTATGGCAGAAAGTGAAGAGGAACTAAAGAGCCTCTTGATGAAAGTGAAAGAGGAGAGTGAAAAAGTTGGCTTAAAGCTCAACATTCAGAAAATGAAGATCATGGCATCTGGTCCCATCACTTCATGGGAAATAGATGGGGAAACAGTGGAAACAGTGTCATCACTGCAGATGGTGACTGAAGCCATGAAATTAAAAGACACTTACTCCTTGGAAGGAAAGTTATGACCAACCTAGATAGCATATTCAAAAGCAGAGACATTACTTTGCCAACAAAGGTTCATCTAGTCAAGGCTATGGTTTTTCCTGTGGTCATGTATGGATGTGAGAGTTGGACTGTGAAGAAGGCTGAGCGCCGAAGAATTGATGCTGTTGAACTGTGGTGTTGGAGAAGACTCTTGAGAGTCCCTTGGACTACAAGGAGATCCAACCAGTCCATTCTGAAGGAGATCAGCCCTGGGATTTCTTTAGAAGGAATGATGCTAAAGCTGAAACTCCAGCACTTTGGCCACCTCATGTGAAGAGTTGACTCATTGGAAAAGACTCTGATGCTGGGAGGGATTGGGGGCAGGAGGAGAAGGGGACGACAGAGGATGAGATGGCTGGATGGCATCACTGACTCGATGGACATGAGTCTCAGTGAACTCCGGGAGTTGGTGATGGACAGGGAGGCCTGGCATGCTGCGATTCATGGGATCGCAAAGAGTCAGACACGACTGAGCAACTGAACTGAACTGAAGGCTAGCTTGAACAATTTTGAACATAATCTTACTAGCATGTGAAATGAGGGCAATTTTGCGGTAGTTTGAACATTCTTTGGCATTGCCCTTCTTTAGGCTTGGAATGAAAATGAACCATTTCCAGTCCTGTGGCCATTGCTGAGTTTTTTAGATTTGCTGACATACTGAATGAAGCACTTTAATAGCATCATCTTTTAGGACTTGAAATAGTTCAGTTAGAATTCCGTCACCTCCACTAGCTTTGTTTGTAATTATGCTTCCTAAGGCAATCAAACTAGACCTCTGTAAAATAAAAAAATAAATGATTATGTTGATGATCAGATTAAAGGCAAATGCACACAGACAAAATGTTAAGTTAGATAGTATAGTTAACTTGTTTGGTTATAATTTGAGATTCTACTTTGGATCCATAAATTTTATGAAATAGGCCTATATTTCATAGGATGGGCTGTATATACATGCTCAGATGCTCAGTTGTGTCGACTCTGTGACTTCGTGGAATGTAGCCTAGCAGACTCCTCTCTCCTTGGGTTTTCCCAGCAAGAATTCTGAAGTACATTGCCATTTCCTTCTCCAGGAGATCTTTCCTGACCCGGGGATTGAACCCATGTCTCTTGCATCTCCTGCGTAGCAGGTGGATTCTTTACCACTGAGCCATCAGGAAAGCCCAGGCTTTACATAATTGCTAGCAATTCAACTTCATCTTTCAGTTGCTAACTATGATTAAAGAATGTTTCATGAAGCTAATCTTTTTCTCAACAAAGGCTAAAACTGTGCGAATAAATACATGCAAACTTAATCTGTTCTGTTTGTAGTCTCACTGTCATTTCAAGGTCCTTTTGGGATGCCATATGGGCTGTTTTATTGCTTGGATGAAGTTTATAAATATGAATGGATAAATAATTTTTGGAATTTCTGCTAACTTAAGTTGGATGCAATGTCAATTATACAGTACGTATCATTATTTCACAAGGGAAATAAGGATTTGTTATCACTAAGGAAACAAATTCCCAAATTATATTTTATTAAATATACTAAAATGCTTGCATTCACTGTGCTTCAAATCTTCCACTTATTCAAAGAGTCATGCTTTTTTACTACAATACATAAATTAATTGTTCCCCAGCAGGTTATCATGTTTTCTAATATGATAACTAATATTATTTATTTCATTGGATGTTCACTTACCCTACTGTGGAGCTGCTCTGTGGAACAAGTGGGGAAAGAGCAGACACTGGTCAGGCTGGGCATGCAGTAGGGTGGTCTCAGGAAACTTTCTGGAGCCGGAGGGAGTTTGAATCTCCTGCCTTTGCCTCGTGTGGGAGTGCGAAAGTGTGTGCACGCTCTTCATGAACAGAGTCTGTGCTTCTTACAGCCTTCCTGTTAGTTCCACTGGTTTTCTTTTTTTAAAGACTCTTTTGATATGGACCATTTTCAAGTCTTCATTGAATTTGTTACAAAACTGCTTCTGTTTTATGTTTTGAGGAGAGTCTTATCTCCCTGACCATGGTTCAAAACCACAACCCCTTCACTGGAAGGCAAAGCCCCAACCACTGGACTGTCAAGGAAGTTCCTACACTGGTTTTCAAACCACTTATGAGGTCTTATTTTCCTGGTGTTGGACACCAGGTATGGGGTGCCCAACATATTCTTCTGAGGTTTCTCTCTGGGGTGGAGGTCCCAATCTGATTGTTTCTCTTCTCTTCCTACCTGATTCTGTATGGATCTTTCCTACAGCCTTGGTTGCACAAGTCTTTTCTGTGAGGATTGTTCCACATGTAGATGTATTTCTGATATGTTTATGGTGGTAGGTGAGCTCCATATCCTCCTACTCCACCTCCTTTCCCTTTCCAGAGTTATTGAGACATAGTTTCTATTTCTATATCAGAGAATTGCCCAAGGTGTAAGTCCTCAGTCTTCGTCATCAACAGAATCATTATTAAAGTGGTCCTCATTTAAAAAAAAAAAACACTTTTTAATTTGCAGTCTACATTTAGATCTAGTGCCTAGTTGACCTAGTGAAGTCCATGATATTGGTGGTAAATGATATTACCTTAATCATTATCATACTCCTCAGCACACACAGTTACATGCACATATACTCATTGATATCATGATAACACTTGGATTTCATATTTCTGTGGTTTCAATGCCCAGGGAATCCCAAACAGGGATTCTGCTGGAGTTTAGCTGCCAATGCCACCATTTTTCCTACAGCCACATGACTTGGTCCCTCTTTTAAGTGTGGGCTATGAGAGGAATAAGAAAATACAAAGGAAACTCACCTCCTTATCATTTTTATTTACTTTCCAGTGTTCCTTAAATAGTTGCTGTTGATATTTTTCCAGAGTTTTAGATGTAATTAGTGGAAAATATAGGCTCTACTGAGCTTACCACACTATAGTGAGTGGAATTATCCATATTAAATATTAATATTAGCAAAGAAGACATGTCATAAGTCAATGACATAAAATTCAAATTTTAATTCTAAATAAAGAAGAGAAAATCAAATCCAAAGCAAGGAGAAAGAAGAAATCATAAGAATAATGACAAACTAAAGATATAAAACAGAAAAACAGTAGAAAAAATTAAACTGAAAAGAGATTATTTGAAAATATTCTTAAAATCAATTGACCACTAGTTAGACTGATAAAGAAAATACAAGAGGGAGGACATAAATCACCAATTGCAGGAATGAAAAACTAGCAGTCACTACAGATCCAATAGACATTAAAAATATTTTTAACTATGCAATAAATTTAATAACATATAAGACAAAAAATTCTTTGGGAGAAGCAAAAAATATTTACTCAAGAAAAAGTATATAGTCAAAACAGCGCAGTAAATTTTACAGAGCAGAATTTGTGGTTACGAATTTTCCTAAAAAGAAATTCTTAGACACAGATGGCTTTATAGGCAAATTCTGCCAAACACATAAGAAAAGCACAAAATGGATTAAACACAGATACTTATTGAAAAGAGATTAGGGGAAAATATTTTTCAACTCCTTTTTTGAGGCTACAATATCCTAATCCAAAGAATGAAAACTAATGTTCAGTATTGATTATGAGCACAGATGTAAAAAACATTAACTGATTGTTAGCAGATCAGATTCAGCAATATTTAAAAAGGATAATACTATAGGACCAAGTGGGATCAATCACAGGAATGTAAAACTGGTTCAGCATTTAGCAATTGGCAAATGGATTTTGTCACATTACAGGTCATAAAAGAAAAACTATACTACCACACAATAGACACAGAAAAATCTTTTACAAATTTAAGCTTCCATTGTTGTTGTTCAGTCCCTCCGTTATGTCCGACTCTTTGTGACCCCATGGACTGCGGCACGCCAGGCTTCCCTGTCCTTAACCATCTCCCAGAGCTTGCTCAAACTCATGTCCATTGAGATGGTGATACCACTCAGCCATCTCTTCCTCTGTTTTCCCCTTCTCCTCCTGCCTTCAATCTTTCCCAGCATCAAAGGTCTTTTCCAATGGGTCAGTTCTTCGCGTCAGGTGGCCAAAGTATTGGAGTTTCAGCTTCAGCATCAGTCCTTCCAATGAATATTCAGTACTCATTTCCTTTAGGATTGACTGGTTGAATCTCCTTGCAGTCCAAGGGTCTCTCAAGAGTCTTCTCCAATATCACAATTCAAAAGCATCAATTCTTTGGCATTCAACCTTCTTTATAGTCCAACTCTCACATCCATACATGACTACTGGAAAAACCATAGCTTTGACTAGACAGACCTTGCAAGTAAAGGAATGTCTCTGCTTTTTAATATGCTGTATAGGTTTGTCATAGCTTTTCTTCCAAGGAGCAAGCATCTTTTAATTTCATGGCTGAAGTCACCATCTGCAATGATTTTGGAGCCCAAGAAAATAAAATCTCTCACTGTTCCCATTCTTTCCCCAGCTATTTCCCGTAAAATGATGGAACCTGACGCCATGATCTTAGTTGTTTGAATGTCAAATTTTATGCTAGCTTTTTCACTCTTCTCTTTCACCTTCATCAAGAGGTTCTTTAGTTCCTCTTCACTTTCTGCCCTAAGGGTGTTGTCATCTGCATATCTGAGGTTATTGGTATTTCCCCCTGCAGCCTTGATTCCAGTTTGTGCTTCATTCAGCCTGGCATTGCACATGATATATTCTTGCATATCAGTTAAATAAGCAAGGTGACAATATACAGCCTTGTCATACTCCTTTACCAATTTTGGACCAATCCATTGTTCCACATCTGGTTCAAACTGTTGCTTCTTAACCTGCATATAGGTTTCTCAACAGGCAGGTAAGGTGGTTTGGTATTCCCATCTCTAAGAATTTTCCAGTTTATTGTGATCCACACAGTCAAAGGCTTTAGCATAGTCAATGAAGCAAAAAAAGTAGATGTTTTTCTGGAATTCTCTTGCTTTTTCTATGATCCAGCAGATGTTGGCAATCTGATCTGATTCCTTTGTTTTTTCTAAATCCAGCTTGAACATGTGGAAGCTTTCAGTTCATGTACCTATCTTGGAGAGTTTGAGCATCACTTTGCTAGCATGTGAGGTGAGTGCAATTGCAGAAGTTAGAGCATTCTTTGGTATTGTCATTCATGAGCTTCCATTCATGATCTAAAAAAAAAAAAAAGTAAATAAGAATAGAGGGAAACTTCTTCCACCTGATAAAAGAATTTTCAAAAGAAAACAATAGCTAATATCATAGTGTAAAACGGTGTTTTCACCCTGAAATTTGGAGCAAAACAATGATGTACAATCTCAACTTCTTTTAATGCTTTATTGGAGGTTCTAAAGAATGTGAATAAAGTAAACAAAAAAATTACAAACTAAAAAAGTTTAAAAAAAATACAGGTTTGAAAAGAAGAAATAAAGCTGTCTTTATATGAGAATATCTACGTTAAAAGAAAAAATTGGGAAATTAACAGGATAAACGTATAATGAGCATTTGTGGAGTGCCTATTAGATGCACAGCACTGCTCCTGGTGATCCATGCATGTCACTTCATTGATTGCACACGGAAATCTCGTATTTTTGCTTCTGGTTGAAATAAGAACTAGCTATGTTTTGTATGCCTGTTATATAACCTTATTGGCTTGAATAACCAAACTGATGTGCTTGAAGAAAGTGATGAAGGAATTCACAATTATTTGCAGAATTTATGCAGTTCCCCCACAGAAGTGTGAGGTTAATATCGCATCGTACTAATGTTAATATCCCATCATATACAGAAAACTGTGACTCTTAGAAACAGAGTGTGTGCTCTGTGCTCTCAAAAAGATATAAAATGAATACTATGGGGTTCATGGTTGAGGGAGAGGTAGAATGCACATCATTGCTGTTGTATAGGGTTCTTCATTCCAGCATCATCTGAGTTTTATATGATAGTGATGAAGAAACTGTTTTGTTTTTGAAATTTGAGTTAAATTATTTATAAATAAGTATTGCTGACAGGACATTTTTGATTAGTTTTGAAGGTTTTTTTTTTTTTTTTTGCCTCCTTTTCAAAGCATGCTATAGTCCAATTTTTTGAAATTATATTGGCAGATTTCTCAATTTTCTTTTAACTGTGTCTATATTTTCACTGATTGTAAGAAAGATGCTTAAGAAATGAGGAAGAGTAGAGCTGGGAGAGGATTTAAATAACCTGAGATACTCAATCAGATCAAGATGGAGTGGATCTATCCCTGCTTTTTAAAATATTCTTACAGAGGAAATAAAATGGGAAACACTTTCACTTTTTTGACTGATTCAGAAACCACAATAAGCAAAAAACATACTTTTTTTCTTTAAGTAGCCTAAAGTTCAAGCCCATTAGTATCCAAATACAATGAATCATTATATATATGGATACATATAGGTACATAAATTTTACTCCCAGAATACATGACTTACTTATATGTACTTGAATAAAGCATCTCACTACAATATTCTTACACTTAAAGCAAAGCCCGCTTCCAAAACTGACTTTCTTTCTCCAAATATGTGAACTTTATAACTTGAAATAGTCTTTAGGGGAGAGAGACATACAGAATCTTTTATTTCATCAAGATTTTTATATTTAAAAAGTTTGCAAATCCTAAGTTTCTTTACTTGAAAACAAATAGCAAAGAAAGTAAAAGTAACTTAAAAACCCTATGAGTAATATGAGACAGGATTCTCAACTTAAGGTTGGTAACTTTAGGACATTACTCTTAAATCATATTTGTCATGTTTATCTGTGTTTATGAAGCTTGTACAACCATAATGAGTAATTACCCCAACATTGACAACCATTCTTATGACAAACTATGAGTGACATTTTAGACCTTTCCATGCTTCTTACGTAAATGGAAAACAGAAGCCCTGAAGGACAAGTTGCTCATGTTTCACCCCCTAGAGCACATATAAATAGATGTTCTGAACTGGCCCTGTTTCCTGGGAAGGGCAAACTTGGTCTTTATTAATCTGCTGCTTTTAGGATCTTTCAGAATGTCTGTCATTATTGGTCATAACATTATTTCTGCTCATTTTAAATTGAGATGAACTGATTGCCTCATAGTACCAACATCAACAGTGACAGTGTGACTTAAGGAGAAGTAGCTTTTTATTTTATTTATTTTTTTTTTTTTGAGAAGTAGCTTTTTTTTTTAAATTTTATTTTATTTTTAAACTTTACAATATTGTATTGGTTTTGCCGAATATCGAAATGAATCCGCCACAGGTATACCTGTGTTCCCCATCCTGAACCCTCCTCCCTCCTCCCTCCCCATACCCTCCCTCTGGGTCGTCCCAGTGCACCAGCCCCAAGCATCCAGTATCGTGCATTGAACCTGGACTGGTGACTCGTTTCATACAAGATATTATACATGTTTCAATGCCATTCTCCCAAATAGATGAGAAGCTTACATTACCAAATATAAAACAACCATGATCTTATATTTTAAAATGGCAACTTGATAATAAAAAAGAGTAGTCAGCAATTCACAGTCAAAGATAAGTGAACCTCATAGGCTACTTTAAATTGATTTAAAGCAATCTGAGTCTATAATCAAAATTAAGAGAGAATCATTCTCCAGGTATGCTTTTCCACTAAGCAGATGTCATGCAACATCATGTATATTGATAAACTCTCTTATCCTATTATTCATATCACAATCTCTTTATTTTTTTTCTCCTCTGCTTGATAAATGATTGCTCGTAAACATCAGTTGGTAAAATATTGTGAAATCTAGTGGTAATTCTGAAACTTGATTTCTAGTTTTGTACAACAAAGGAGTGATGCAAATGATTAAAGCTTTTGTGTTTTTCCTTGCTCAACCCTATAATCAGCTTAATTAAGACCCTGCTAATGCTAACTGAGAAACTATCACTTATTTCTTCAAATTTCCCTAATTTAGGCTTCTATTAATTTGTTAGTAAGGACACTAGAACCTGGAATCATATCTTGGACTAACTGTGGCATTTCATAAGGAATGTTTCTTCAAAATTTAAAAAAAAAAATTCTTGAAAATTTCTTCAACATTTATAATTCTGCAATGATTCAAAGATATGACATTTAAGTACTGAGTGTGTGTGAGTGCTATGTTTCTGTGTAGTTATTCCTATATTTATTATTAGAGTCCGATTGTGATGAAGACCAGACAATAAGAAGGCTTTCCCACTGTAATATTTTTTTTTTCTTATTATATCTCCCTTTTTCCATCACATTGGGTAACTTTTCAGATTCATAAGGACCTCTGGTTTATAAAGAGTAGGTGACAGTGAAAAACAGTCTTTTCTCTCCACACTCTCAGGATTTTCTAGAGTGCTGGTGAATTAAGAATTTTCTGCTAAATGCAGACAGAAAGTGTCTTGTCCTTCCTGTATCATCCTCCTGGATTCCTTACATTCATCCTACCACAGAGGAATACCAAAGGTAGTGACAAGGATACTGCAGTCGTCCATCTGGATTTCATCCATGCCGATGCTTGTCAGAGATGAATTCCTTTGAAAGTTATTTTTGGTTCACAAAGTAAATATTTTCACCATCTCTGATTGGTTAAAAAGTCTGATCTTATTTCTTTCAAAACACATTTATAGCTATGTTTTTCCTATTTTTGGTCAGTTTTTTTTTCCCCCTAAAGAGATCTTATTCATTTTTGTCTAGTAGAAAGGAAATGAGAATCAGGAAGCTAATCTTATGTTCTAGCATCCTTCATTAATAAGCTTAGGTTTGGCAAAATATGAAAAGTGGCAAATTTTTTAAACTCAATTAGGCCACAAACACATTACTCTTTTTCAAATATGGTAATATTACCTTAAGTGCTTCAGAATTTTATAAACTTGTAACTGAGAGATTGAAAAGATCTGTGATACATCTGGAAAGTGCTTCATTAATACAAGGCAGACACACACACCACACACACACACGGAATAAGCATGTGACAAACTGAACAATCTCAGGGAAACTAGTACTGATGATAGACTTCCGGATTTTCCGTCTGGACTAAAGTTGATTTTTACTGCCTTTCTCTAGGACATAAAAAGTGGGGAGGAAGATTAAGGATTTCTTATCCTTAAGATCCAATTCCCAACACTGCTCCTTGTGTGAAATAGGTCTTTGATCGGGTTGAATATTCCTGTGTATTGGTTTATGACTGTCTCAGCTTGCCCTTCTTCCTGAGATGCTATGTCTCCTATTGGTCAGTCCACTCAGGATCTTTTCCAGTTCACAGATATTTTTAGTCCTCTGTGAAGAACACTTACTAAAAATGGTTAACTCTTCAGGTAAGTTAAAAATATACAAGTACATATTTGCAAATTACCCACTTAAAATGGAATGTTCAAGTTTAAACATATATTTTTCTTGTACTCTTTTTATTCAGTGATTTTTTGGTGAATCACTTCACTTTTACCAACTCCAAACTGTGCTCCTAACACCTTACTTTTCCCTCTCTCTACTACACACACATACACACAATTTCCTTATTTCCTGGGAAAAAAAGCAGATGTTTAGGAATTTTCCTATGTATCCCTGGCTTATTTCACCACCAAATACAAATTGAATAGCCCAATAATTTCATTCACTCACTCTACTTGTGTCGTCAGAGTTTTGTTTTGTATACTTTTACTGGACTGCCTCATTTTCAGCATCTTCAATTTCTTATTTAGATCTTGTAAGCTGATAAGCACATTGTGCCTGTGACTGAAATAAAATACAACACAGCTTCAATGAATGGAATCTTCTCTTTCTTCTTACCCTTCTCTCTTTTTTTATTTGTAATGCCTAGTTCCTCAATTCTTGATCATTTCATTTTATGTTCTGCCCAGTTCTCTTTTCTTTTCTTACTTTGAAGTTATAAACTCTAACTGATATACTTTCCCTCACAAGTGTGCGCACACAGACACACACACACACACACACACAGACAATGGGTGTCAGTGTAGCTAAGTGAAACCACATTTAAAAATAAATAAAATTAGTCATGTGGAACTACTAACTCATAAAGTGATCAAAACTGTTACAAATCTATAATGTGTAGTTCATATATTATGTTTTTTATAGATTTATAATAGTGCAAAATCTAAAACTTTAATATTGATTTTTCAGGATCAAATAATATCTTCCCCTCTCCCCTCTTCCTGCTCCCCTTTTTCCTCTCTTCTTCTTTCTCTCTTTCCTCCTCCTCAACTTTCTTCTCCTTGTACATTTTATACCTTTTAGAAGTGAAAGAACGATTTATTTTATGCCTTCCTGTGGGCTAAAACAATCTTCTAGATGCAAAATATCAGCTCATCTAAGTTTATAGCTTCTTTCTCTTTCTTGGTTTGAAAAATGTCAGGCCTTTCTTAAGTGGTTCAGATCCCAACAGGTGTTTGCAGGGCCAGGTCCCTTCTTTATAATGACATTCTCTCGCCACCACAAATGGATTGCTGTGCCTGCTCTTGGCACCTGTGCCTCCCTCTGCCCACCTGTGTCTATCCATCTTGGTTACAGGGTGCTCTGTCCCAGTCTGTATTTATTTTACTATGCCTCATTAGTCTTTCATTATAAATAATAATGTTATTGAGAACGCATCTGTTCTTTAGCAGAGGGCTAAGTTGGCAAAGTCAGTTGTTTTCTTAGGATATTTGTTTCATTCATAAACTGGCAACATATTGTTGGACCCTCTTTATACCTGGTAACTTAATGAGATCACTCATTCTGATGAATTTTCACTGTCCTGAGTATAGCTCCTACTTTTTCTGCAACTGTTCATTTTTCCTTTCAGTTCCTTGTGTCCGCCGTTCTTTACTTATCTGTAAGAGAGAAAAACGCATGTCTATTGTGGCAGAGGCTAAGAGGGCTCACCGATATCCACTTTTCCATCTGACTTTTCTGTCTCCCCTTGCAGTTAGGTAGTGAATGTAAAAGTGTTTGTCATTCAATCGTGTCTGACATTAGGTTGTGTCTTTACTGTCTGGGCCACCAGTTAGGTAGAAGCCCCATGATCACTTCCATTCAACAGAATGTTAGTGGAGGTAAAGTGTGTCCACGTGACTTGAAGCAAAGAAATAGACAAGATAGAGGCATTAGGAAAACTGTATTACTCAATGAAGAGCTGCCCAGGAGTAGCCAACCGTGCCAGACTCAGCTTGAGCAAAATGTAAGCTTCTATTTTGGTAAACCATTGGGTTATATGAATTGTTATAGAGATGACTGTTGATAATCTTGATGAGTATACCTCTAAATTATGAAAAAAAAATGTAATTAGCAGAAGAAATAGTAAAACCTCTTATGTTTGTAAATATTTATTTTACATGTTAAAACTGTGATAGAATATATTCCTGCCAGGGTCCAGCCCCGGTAGATCCAGGGAATTCGAAGCAGAGACAGCGTCGGCGAGGGTCAGGAAACAATTGCTTAATTAAACGTTAATTAAGGATATAAAGAGTGGTTAAATAAGGATAGCTCAGTGAGAAAATTTAGTAGAGAAAAGAGGCTGAATAACTTGGTTTACGTGGAAAGCTAATAAAATTCCAAAATAAGAAATTTGCATCACCTACATAGGCCTCAGGTGTCTTCCTGTTCTCCCGAAGGAGAGGAGACACTAAGGCCTCCCCGGTCAGATCTTAGAAGCCCAGGCAAAATTAGTAGGCTTGACGAGCCTCTGTGCCCCAGATGGAAATTCAGCCAGAAGGTGGGAGAAAGAATGACATGGGGAGACCAAGTTTCAGTGAACAAAAGGGCGTACTTTATTTTCCAAAGTAGTTTTATATCTTAAGTTGTGCATAGAGGATAATGGGGGAAGGGGTAGAGTCATGCAAGGACAGCAGTCCCTGATCCTAATCGAAGCCAGGCTTTCAAACTTATCATATGCAAAAGTTTAGGTGATTTGCATCATCTTCTGGCCAGGAGGCCTGTTAACATTTTAAGATCCTTTCTTCAGAAAACTAATTTTTCTCTAAAGGTGATTATTCTGAAGTCAGGCACCACCCTCCAAAAGCATTAGATAAAGTTGCATTCCTATAGGGCAAAGGTGTGGTGGGCTATAACAAGAAAAAATTAACTCAAGGGTCCAAGGTTACAAACATTAAACCTACTGCTTACATTTCTATACACCAGTTGTATCAATCAATACACTGCCAGGGACACAGTAGGTAAGGGATATGGAGACTTAGCAGCAAACATTGGCCCAACAAGTGAAAAACCCTTCACCAATACAATTTCTAATCAATCTTTTAACTGCTCAAAGGAATCTGTATTTAGACAGTTTAGAACATCTCATGCCTCTCACAGTTGGGAGGCTCTGAACCATCCCATGTGGCCAGAAAAACCTATTCAGGCAGGCTACTGCTGCTGCTGCTAAGTCACTTCAGTTGTGTCTGGCTCTGTGCGACCCCATAGACAGCAGCCCACAAGGCTCCCCCGTCCCTGGGATTCTCTAGGCAAGAGCACTGGAGTGAGTTGCCATTTCCTTCTCCAATGCATGAAAGTGAAAAGTGAAAGTCAAGTCACTCAGTCGTATCCGACTCTTAGCGACTCCATGGACTGCAGCCTACCAGGCTTCTCCGTCCATAGGATTTTCCAGGCAAAAGTACTGGAGTGGAGTGCCATTGCCTTCTCCGCAGGCAGGCTAGAGGACTTCCAAAGGAGTTTGTAGGTTGAAACACTGTCACATCCAGGAACTTTATTAACTGGAGCTGTAAGTTAACTCTTTTTTCAGAGAGGGGTGGTGGGGGACAGCCCCCATAAAGTCAGAGGTGTAGGTGAGAGCACAAAGCAGAAAGTAGGCAGACTCTGGTTTTGGGGGTAGATGCTCGAGAATTTCCAGGGGGACTCCTGAGGCTTGATCCTGCCTTTGCGTATGCTGAGCCTCCTTCCTCATGACCTTTGCCACGGGCGGAGTTCCTCACGCTGGCTCCCGGCATATTCCTGTTTTATTTCTTCATCTTTTGGATTACAATGGCTTTGGTGGAACACTTCAAAGTATTTTTTTCTAGTTATTACTTTGACTCAATGGACTTTCAAGATTTACTTTGCTTTGAATGATTGTGATTATGATCCACTTGGCTTCCCAAACTGGTATAACTTGATCAATGGATGCCCCTTTAAGCTTTGCTCTTTGTACTTCATTGAGCATTACCATCAAATATTTTTTCAAAAAATCTTGTTATCTGGCAACAACAAGGAGTTACTGGTTTATTTGATTTTTCTCGGGCCCAGGATATATAATCAGACATTCACTAAGGAACAGATTTCTTTCACTGGAGAAAGATCTGAGATGTCAGATTCTGAGCTGTCAGGATGTATATTGGACCTGAACAGAGTGCCATCAGGTTTTAAATTTGTTGTACCAATAAAATAAAACCAACATTTCTTGAGCTTACCAAAATGATTGTTATGCCTTATCCAAACTGTAAGCCACTTCATTTCTCTGGTGAGTCTTATATGTTTACTCCATAGTCATTTTGTAGTCAGTCTGTTGATAAACTAGTTTATTGTAATAGTCTGAGTACTGTAAGAATAGATAAGCCTCAGGATTTCTCTGGTAGCCCAGTGGTTAAGACTCTGAACTTCCACTGCAGGGGGCACAGGTGTGATCCCTGGTTGGGGAACTAAGATCTCAAATACCATGTGGTGCAGCCAAAAAGAGAAAAATAGCCAAGTCTCATCACATACTAACTACCATGCTTCAAAAGTCTGCATGCCTCCTACTCCAAACATGTCTTGTAAAGAAGAAATAGTTGACCAAAGATTTTAGTCATTATTCTAATCAAAAGAGTCCTAAAGAAAATGATTCAGTATGCATTGACCTGGCTTACATATAAAGCATTATTTTCTGAATTTAAAATTGAGACACAGCTTGACAAGCACATCTGTATACAGTTGCAAATGTAAATACATTAAAAAATCTTACCAAGTGGTATACATTAATCACACTACATTATTTAATTAAAGAGCTAATTTAACTGGAAAGAATACATAAAATAGGAACTCCAGGAAACTCTAACATTTCTTAATCTTTGTACACAGAGAAAGGAAAGAAAGCAGGAAAATTCTTCTAATTTATTTAGCATTTTGATAGTGAATTAAAAATAGTAGTAGATAGTGAGATAAATCTAAAGTAATAAAGATAATTAGATGCTGACTGTTTAATGGGTTTTTGCTTTTTTAAGGAAAGAGAAATGGTGTGACTGCTTAAAAGTACAACATGAAACCAAGAAATGACTATTGGGAGGGGATTCAAGTAGAACACTAATATTTTCAAATGTTTCAAAAATGATGAATATTCATTACTGATGGTTTTGTTAATAAGCTCATATAAAATACTTAAAATTCTGCCTCAGAGAAGTAGAATACTGTACCTCTTTAATACATTATAAGGGAAGTATCAAATGTCTAAGATTATGATAAAAAATAAGTGGTCATAATTATGGGGGTTTTTTGCCTATGTTTTTGTTTTTTTAAGGAATAAATAATGAATTTTTAGGCCTTAATATGGATGAAATAAAACAAAAATGGCTCATAGATAAAAGAACCCCATGTATGTGTTATTCGCTCAGTTGTGTCTGACTCTTTACGACTCCATGGACTGTGGCTCACCAGGCTCTTCTGTCCTTGAAATTTTCCAGGGAAGAATACTAGAGTGGGTTGCCATTCCCTTCTCCAGGGGATCTTCCCAACCCAGGGATCAATGCAGGGTCTTCTGCATTGCAGGCAGATTCTTCACCATCTAAGCCACCAAGAGCTGAAAAAAATACAATCAGTATGAAATATCTGTCTAACAGTGGGTGGATGAGGAGATGAGGGACAAGTAAATGGGCTAAAAGAATTGCATTTTAAACACTGAAAAAAATTATCACATATATGACATCTTAATTTTTTATTGACATATAGTTAATTTACAATGTTTTATTAGTTTCAAGTGTACAGCAAAGTGGTGGTGGTTTAGTTGCTAACTTGTATCCAACTCTTCATGTGCTTTTTCAGATTCTTTTCCCTCATAGATTACTATAAGATATTGAATAGAGTTCTTTGTGCTATATAGTAGTCCTTGTTGGTATGTATCTTCATATCTAGAAGAAATGATCTTTTCCTCTCCTTGGTAGTTATCCAAGATATAGATAGATTCCAGAGACCACAAAAGTCATTTCATACCCAAGCTTCCACACCCCATAATTTCCAATAAATTAAAAGTCTGATGGGAAGTCTCATTCCTTACATTCATACTCCAGAGGACTTTTTATAAAATCAATGAAAAAACATGATCTAACTGGTCTGGAGCAGAGAAGCACTTGATATTATACATGCATTCAAAAATGCAATCCTGTTGTCAGTTAAATACAATAGAAATTACTGCAAGTAAATCTTTTTCCCTGTATGATGGCAACATCACATACTATGGAGTCATATAGAAGCTCTTTTAGAAATCATAATTCTAGAATAGTCAGCAGTTTCATTACTATTTAAGGCCAAATTTCTCAAAATGATATACAAATTTATTAAATAAACCCTGGCAACACTAGCAAAATAGTACCAGGGGGATCCATAGAAGCCTATTTTACATAAGCCAATTTGTTCTCTTTAATAATATTATTTAAACTATGTTTAAAACATATGTGTCTATCCAAAATATAATTTTTTTTCCTTTAGGAAGTAAATCTAGGTCAGATCACAATCTACCACTCAATGCATTTGCTATGCAACTTCAGATTGTTTTAACAGTCTATCTTAAAGAGATTTTTTTTTTTTAACAATTGAGCTTTTCAAAATAATTTCCCATATACATTAGTTTTCAAGTGCAATTGTTAGAGAATATTGAAAATGTATACTGTTGCTGCTGCTGCTAAGTCACATCAGTCGTGTTCAACTCTGTGCCACCCCATAGATGGCAGCCTACCAGGCTCTGCCATCCCTGGGATTCTCCAGGCAAGTATGTATACTAAATGAATCTAAAAAAAAAAAAAAAAAAACAAACAGGGAAATAAGGTGAGTTGATTTTCCATCACTGACTCAGAAACACAAAATTCATTTACCCGCCGAGAGGAGAAACCCAGCATCTGAGGTCAGGGGCGGCGGATGGGAGGAGCAACCCACGCCTGAGGCCAGGGGTGGCGCTGAGAGGAGTTACCCAGAGCCATGGCTGCGCGGGCGCAGGAGGGCCTAGAGGAGCTATCCCACATTGAAGGTCAGGAAGGGCAGCGATGAGGAGATACCCCTCGTCCAAGCTAAAGAGCAATGGCTGCACTTTGCTGGAGCAGGCATGAAGAGATACCCCACACCCAAGGTAAGAGAAACCCAAGTAAGACGGTAGGTGTTGCAAGAGGGCATCAGAGGGCAGACACACTGAAACCATACTCACAGAAAATTAGTCAATCTAATCACACTAGGACCACAGCCTGTCTAACTCAATGAAACTAAGCCATGCCCATGGGGCAACCCAAGACGGGTGGGTCATGGTGGAGAGATTTGACAGAATGTGGTCCACTGGAGAAGGGAATGGCAAACCACTTCAGTATTCTTGCCTTGAGAACCCCATGAGCAGTATGAAAAGGCAAAATGACAGGATACTGAAAGAGAAACTCCCCAGGTCAGTAGGTGCCCAATATGCTACTGGAGATCAGTGGAGAAATAACTCCAGAAAGAATGAAGGGATGGAGCCAAAACAAAAACAATACCCAGCTGTGGATGTGACTGGTGATAGAAGCAAGGTCCAATGCTGTAAAGAGCAATATTGCATAGGAACCTGGAATGTCAGGTCCATGAATCAAGGCAAATTGGAAGTGGTCAAATAAGAAATGGCAAGAGTGAATTTCGACATTCTAGGAATCAGTGAACTGAAATGGACTGGAATGGGTGAATTTAACTCAGATGACCATTATATCTACTACTGCAGGCAGGAATCCCTCAGAAGAAATGGAGTGGCCATCATGGTCAACAGAAAAGTCCGAAATGCAGTACTTGGATGCAATCTCAAAAACGACAGAATGATCTCTGTTCGTTTCCCAGGCAAACCATTCAATATCACAGTAATCCAAGTCTATGCCCCAACCAGTAACGTTGAAGAAGCTGAAGTTGAACGGTTTTATGAAGACCTACAAGACCTTTTAGAACTAACACCCAAAAAAGATGTCCTTTTCATTATAGGGGACTGGAATGCAAAAGTAGGAAGTCAAGAAACACCTGGAGTAACAGGCAAATTTGGCCTTGGAATACGGAATGAAGCAGGGCAAAGACTCATAAGAATTTTGCCAAGAGAATGCACTGGTCATAACAAACACCCTCTTCCAACAACACTAGAGAAGACTCTATACATGGACATCACCAGATGGTCAACACCGAAATCAGATTGATTATATTCTTTGCAGCCAAAGATGGAGAAGCTCTATACAGTCAGCAAAAACAAGACCAGGAGCTGACTGTGGCTCAGACCAGGAACTCCTTATTGCCAAATTCAGACTTAAATTGAAGAAAGTAGGGAAAACCACTAGACCATTCAGGTATGACCTAAATCAAATCCCTTATGATTATACAGTGGAAGTGAGAAATTGATTTAAGGGCCTAGATCTGATAGATAGAGTGCCTGAAGAACTATGGACTAAGGTTCTTGACATTGTACAGGAGACAGGGATCAAGACCATCCCCATGGAAAAGAAATGCAAAAAAGCAAAATGGCTGTCTGAGGAGGCCTTACAAATAGCTGTGAAAAGAAGAGAAGCAAAAAGCAAAGGAGAAAAGGAAAGATATAAACATCTGAATGCAGAGTTCCAAAGAATAGCAAAAAGAGATAAGAAAGCCTTCTTCAGCGATCAATGCAAAGAAATAGAGGAAAACAACAGAATGGGAAAGACTAGGGATCTCTTCAAGAAAATCAGAGATACCAAAGGAACATTTCATGCAAAGATGAGCTCGATAAAGGACAGAAATGGTATGGACCTAACAGAAGCGGAAGATATTAAGAAGAGATGGCAAGAATACACAGAAGCACTGTACAAAAAAGATCTTCATGACCCAGATAATCACGATGGTGTGATCACTGACCTAGAGCCAGACATCCTGGAATGTGAAGTCAAGTGGGCCTTAGAAAGCATCTCTACGAACAAAGCTAGTGGAGGTGATGGAATTCCAGTTGAGCTATTCCAAATCCTGAAAGATGATGCTGTGAAAGTGCTGCACTCAATATGCCAGCAAATTTGGAACACTCAGCAGTGGCCACAGGACTGGAAAAGGTCAGTTTTCATTCCAATCCCAAAGAAAGGCAATGCTAAAGAATGCTCAAACTACCGCACAATTGCACTCATCTCACACGCTAGTAAAGTAATGCTCAAAATTCTCCAAGCGAAGCTTCAGCAATATGTGAACCATGAACTTCCTGATGTTCAAGCTGGTTTTAGAAAAGGCAGAGGAACCATAGATCAAATTGCCAACATTGGCTGGATCATGGAAAAAGCAAGAGAGTTCCAGAAAAGCATCTATTTCTGTTTTATTGACTATGCCAAAGCCTTTGACTGTGTGGATCACAATAAACTGTGGAAAATTCTGAAAGAGATGGGAATACCAGACCACCTGACCTGCCTCTTGAGAAATTTGTATGCAGGTCAGGAAGCAACATTTAGAACTGGACATGGAACAACAGACTGGTTCCAAATAGGAAAAGGAGTATGTCAAGGCTGTATATTGTCACCCTGTTTATTTAACTTCTATGCAGAGTACATCATGAGAAATGCTGGACTGGAAGAAACACAAACTGGAATCAAGATTGCCGGGAGAAATATCAATAACCTCAGATATGCAGATGACACCACCCTTATGGCAGAAAATGAAGAGGAACTCAAAAGCCTCTTGATGAAAGTGAAAGTGGAAAGTAAAAAAGTTGGCTTAAAGCTCAACATTCAGAAAATGAAGATCATGGCATCCGGTCCCACCACTTCATGGGAAATAGATGGG
Source organism: Bos mutus (assembly GCF_027580195.1). NCBI lineage: Eukaryota > Metazoa > Chordata > Mammalia > Artiodactyla > Bovidae > Bos > Bos mutus. Next base: position 28,494,597 of record NC_091639.1, on the reverse strand, counting down.
GAAACAGTGGAAACAGTGTCAGACTTTATTTTTCTGGGCTCCAAAATCACTACAGATGGTGACTGCAGCCATGAAGTTAAAAGACGCTTACTCCTTGGAAGGAAAGTTATGACCAACCTGGATAGCATATTCAAAAGCAGAGACATTACTTTGCCAACAAAGGTTCGTCTAGTGAAGGCTATTGTTTTTCCTGTGGTCATGTATGGATGTGAGAGTTGGACTGTGAAGAAGGCTGAGCGCCCAAGAATTGATGCTTTTGAAGTGTGGTGTTGGAGAAGACTCTTGAGAGTCCCTTGGACTGCAAGGAGATCCAACCAGTCCATTCTGAAGGAGATCAGCCCTGGGATTTCTTTGGAAGGAATGATGCTAAAGCTGAAACTCCAGTACTTTGGCTACCTCATGCGAAGAGTTGACTCACTGGAAAAGACTTTGATGCTGGGAGGGATTGGGGGCAGGAGGAGAAGGGGACGACAGAGGATGAGATGGCTGGATGGCATCACTGACTCGATGGACGTGAGTCTGAGTGAACTCCAGGAGTTGGTGATGGACAGGGCGGCCTGATGTGCTGCGATTCATGGGGTCGCAAAGAGTCGGACACAACTGAGTGACTGATCTGATCTGATTTCCAAAAAATCTTAGGAAGTATTTTCTTTTTTTTTTTTAAATGTTGCCTAGATGGACACACTCTCTTTACTGAGGACACAAATTTCAGTTGAACCTCAGGCAAAATTGTTTTTAAGGTGTTACTTGTCTCTTTTTTTCCTACCACATGACTTGCTCATGACTTCAGCTCCTAAGGGGCCAATGTTTCTGCATCTGCTTCAGTCTGTTCAGTCTGGAATTCTTTGTCCCAGTTTTAGTACCTGATTTTACACACAACTCCATGTCACTCTTGGAGGGCAAAAAAAAAAAAAAAAAAAAAAACCTTGTGTGCACCAGGACTCAAGAGAAAGGAAAAGTTGTCCCACAAGAGACTAACCCAGACTTGCTTGTGAGTGTCCAAGAGGCTCTGGCAGAGGCGTAGGCAGGCAGGTAGGCAGTGGCTGGCAGTGGCTGGTGCAGGGTAGGGGGCACTGAGTGTGGCAGTGCGAGCATGGGACCATTTGAAGGAGGTTGAAATTATCTTCATACCTCCACAGTTCAAACAACGGGGAGGGAACACAGCCTTGCCCATCAACAGAAAATTGGATTAAATATTTACTGAGCATGGCCCCAGCCATCAGATCAAGACCCAGTTTCTCCCTCAGTCAGTCTCTCCCATTGGGAAGCTCCCATAAGCTTCTTATCCTTCTCCATCACAGGGCAGACGGAATGAAAACCACAGTCACAGGAAACTAATCAAACTGATCACATGGACTGCAACCTTGTCTAATTCAATGAAACCATGAGGTATGCCCTGTAGGGCCACCCAAGATGGATGGGTCATGGTGGAGAGTTCTGACAAAACGTGGTCCACTGGAGAAAACAATGGAAAACCACTTCAGTATTCTTGCTTTGAGAACCCCATGAACAGTATAAAAAGGCAAAAAAATAAGACATGAAAGATGAACTCCTCAGATTGGTAGGTGCCCAAAATGCTCCTGGAGAATACTGAAGAAATAACTCCAGAGAGAATGAAGAGATGGATCCAAGGTAACAACACCCAGTTGTGGATGTGACTGGTGATGGAAGTAAAGCCCGATGCTGTAAAGAGCAATGTTGCATAGGAACCTGGAATGTTAGATCCATGAATCAAGGTAAATTAGAAGTGGTCAAATAGGGGATGGCAAGAGTGAACACAAATATTTTCGGAATCAATGAACTAAAATAACTAGAATGGGTAAATTTAACTCAGATGACCATTATATCTTGCCCACTACTGTGGGCAAGAATCCCTTGGAAGAAATGGAGTAGCCCTCATAGTCAACAGGAGTCCAAAATGCAGTACTTGGATGCAATCTCAAAAATGACAGAATGATTTTTATTTGTTTCCAAGGCAAACCATTCAATATGACAATAATCCAAGTCTACTCCCCAACCAGTAATGCTGAAGGAGCTGAAGATGAATGATTCCACAAAGACCTACAATATCTTCTAGAACTAACACCTCAAAAAGATGTCATTTTCATTATAGGGGACTGGAATGCAAAAGTAGAAAGTCAAGAAATACCTGGAGTAACAGGAAAATTTGGCCTTAGAGTACAAAATGAAGCAGGGCAAAAGCTAATAGAGTTTTGCCAAGAGAACACACTAGTCATAACAAACACCTTCTTCCAGCAACACAAGAGAAGACTCTACACATGGACATCACCAGATGGTCAATACCAAAATCAGATTGATTATATTCTTTGCAGCCAAAGATGGAGAAGCTCTATACAGTGAGCAAAAACAAGACCACAGGCTGACTGTGGTTCAGATAACGAACTCTTTACTGCCAACTTCAGAGTTAAGCTTAAGAAAGTAGGGAAACTGGTAGACCATTTAGGTATGACCTAAATCAAATCCTTCATGATTATACAGTAGAAATGGGAAATAGATTTAAGGGACTAGATCTGATAGACTGTGTGAAGAATTGTGGAGTGAGGTTCGTGACATTGTACAGGAGGCAGGGATCAAGATCATCCCCAAGAAAAAGAAGTGCAAAAAGGCAAAATGGTTGTCTGAAGAGGCCTTACAAATAGCTGAGAAAATAAAAGAAGCAAAAGGCAAAGGAGAAAAGGAAAGATATACCTAGCTGAATGCAGAGTTCCAAAGAAAAGCAAGGAGAGATAAAGCCTTGCTCAGTAATCAATGCAAAGAAATAGAGGAAAACAATAGAATGGGAAAGACTAGAGAGCTCTTCAAGAAAATCAGAGATACCAAGGGAACATTTCATGCACAGGTGGGCACAATAAAGGACAGAAATGGTATGAACTTACAGAAGCAGAGGATATTAAGAAGAGGTGGCAAGAATATACAGGAGAACTATACAGGAAAGATCTTCACGACCCAGATAATCACGATGGTGTGATCACTCACTTAGAGCCAGATATCCTGGAATGTGAAGTCAAATGGGCCTTAGAAAGTGTCACTACGACAAAGCTAATGAAGGTGATGGAATTCCAGTTGAGCTATTTCAAGTCCTAAAAGATGATGCTGTGAAAGTGCTGCACTCAATATGCCAGCAAATTTGGAAAACTCAGCAGTGGCCACAGGACTGGAAAAGGTCAGTTTTCATTCCGATCCCAAAGAAAGGCAATGCCAAAGAATGCTCAAACTACCGCACAATTGCACTCATCTCACACGCTAGTAAAGTAATGCTCAAAATTCTCCAAGCCAGGCTTCAACAGTACATGAACTGTGAACTTCCAAATGTTCAAGCTGGTTTTAGAAAAGGCAGAGGAACCAAGATCAAACTGCCAACACCCGTTGGATCATCAAAAAAGCAAGACAGTTCCCCAAAATATCTACTTCTGCTTTATTGACTACACCAAAGCCTATGACTGTGTGGATCACAACAAACTGGAAAATTCTGAAAAAGATGGGAATACCAGACCACCTGACATGCCTCTTGAGAAATCTGTATGCAGATCAAGAAGCATCAGTTAGAACTGGACATGAAACAATGGACTGGTTCCAGATCAGGAAAGGAGTATATCAAGGCTGTATATTGTCACCCTGCTTATTTAACTTATATGCAGAGTACATCATGAGAAATGCTGGGCTGGAGGAAGCACAAGCTGGAATCAAGATTGCTGGGAGGAATATCAGTAACCTCAGATATGCAGATGATACCACCATTATGGTAGAAAGCTAAGGAGCCTCTTGATGAAAGTGAAAGAGGAGAGTGAAAAAGTTTCCTTAAAACTCAACATTCGGAAAACTAAGATCTTGGCATCTGGTCCCATCATTTCATGGCAAATAGATGGGGAAAGAATGGAAACAGTGGGAGACTTTATTTTCTTGGGCTCCAAAATCATTGCAGATGGTGACTGTAGCTATGAAGTTAAAAGATGCTTGCTCCTTGGAAGTAAAGTTATGACCAACCTAGACAGCATATTAAAAAGCAGAGACATTACTTTGCCAACAAAGGTCTGTCTCGTCAAAGCTATGTTTTTTCCAGTAGTCATGTATAGATGTAAGTGTTGGACTATAAAGAAAGAACTGATGTTTTTGAACTGTGGTGTTGGAGAAAACTCTTGAGAGTCCCTTGGATTGCAAGGAGATCCAACCAATCAATCTTAAAGGAAATCAGTCCTGAATATTCATTGGAAGGACTGATGCTGAAGCTGAAACTCCAATAATTTGGCCACCTGATGCAAAGAATTGACTCATTGGAAAAGACCCTGAGCCTGGGAAAGATTAAAGGTGGGAGAAGATGGGGTGACAGAGGATGAGATGGTTTGATTTCATCACTGACTAAATGACATGAGTTTAAGTAAACTCTAGGAGTTGGTGATAGACGGGGAGGCCTGGCATGCTGCAGTCCATGGGGTCTCAAAGTGATGAGTGACTGAACTGAACATGTCACTTTTTCAATCCCTCTGCAAGCTAATTTGGGTAGATGTTAAACATTAATTTCCTTGTGCCTGTCTGGGTGTAACACTCTATGGTTTTTAATGTGCATTCAAGTCTATTATTCTACTTCATTTTCATGATAGTTCGATCAATTAAGAACACAAGAAATGGTATCTGTTTCACAAATCAGAAACTGAGATTCTAAAAATTAATGTTCAAGTTCATTTGGCTAGGTTAACAAAGATTGTATAGCTAGAATTAAAACACAGTTATCCCTCTCTCTCAATTAAAAGAGCTTTTCAAATATATAACTATGAATGGGAATTAGGCCCTACTCTACAAGTGGCTTATGGCTAACTTGCTAACTTGTAAAAAGGAAATCTTTCTTTTTTTTTTTTTTCTGGAGGCTTACTGGTTTTCCCATTGATTCAAATAAATAAACATCCATTCATGGAAAACCTTCATTATAGGCACTCGGTTTATTTGTTCAGAATCCAAAGAAGCATAAAAAAAGTTTCTTCCTTTGAGGAGCCCACAATTTTGTGGCAGAGATACCTGTGTAATACATAGTGTAATACTGGTATTAGGACACTAGAGAAACAGCACTTTAAAACATGAGAAGAGAGAGACCAGCGATAAGAGAGAGGTACCAGGGAAATCAAGCCAGTCAGTGTTAAAGGAAATTAACTCTGAATATTTACTAGAGGGACTAATGCTGAACCTCCACTACTTTGACCACCTGATGTGAAGAGCTGACTCAGTGGAAAAGACCTTGATGCTGGGAAAGATTGAAGCCAAGAGGAGAAGGGGATGGCAGAGCATGATATGGTGAGATAGCATCACCAATTCAATGGACAGGAATTTGGGCAAACTCTGGGAGATGGCGGAGGACAGAAGAGTCTGGTCTGCTGCAGTCCATGGGAATCACAAAGAATCCGACATGACTTAGCGACTAACAACAACCATTTGATCAACCAAAATTTGTATTGTGTCCTAGAAGATAAGTTGAAATTTGAGACAGAAAAGATTAAAGACATTTCAGATATATTCATAGAAACAGAATTTTAAAGGAGTGGTGAGTTGAAAGTGTTAGTTGTGCTCGTGTAATAGCAAGTTTGGGGTAATCACCAGGTAGGCAGACATTAAAAGGGAAAGGGGAAAAAATACCTGGCAATGATTTTTGATGTTGTATTTGTCATGTTAGAGCAATCATGTAGAACATAATTTAGAGAAAGTTTTTGAAGATGTATATGATTCAATTTGTGTTAGGAAAGACACCTGTGGGGCAGAGTGGCTCAATGGTTGGACTAGCCAGACTGGATGAAGACAGGTGATGGGGGAGGTGGGGAAGAATATTTTGTACCGTAGCCTGTTCTGGGTTGTGAACACTAGGTTTCCATCCTGTGTGTCTGCTTTTGATTTGTGGTTTCCATATTCAAAAGATTTTCATACATTTTTTTCAGTGTAATTAGTTTCTTAAGGATAGCAGCATATGCCACCCCAGAATGTACTACTTTAGCACCTGGATTATTTCAAACAGAAGACAATCAGGGCCCAGCAGACTGAGGAAGAGCTTTTTGCCTCCCCCTTAACTGCCTGCAATGTGGGAAACCTGGGTTAGATAACTGGGTTGGGAAGATCCCCTGGAGAAGGGAATGGCAACCCACTCCAGTATTCTTGCCTGGAGAATTTCATGAACAGAGGAACCTGTTGGGCTACACAGTACATGAGATCGCAGAGTCAGACATGACTGAGCAACTAACACACGCACATAACTGCCTAAAAGAATCTAGATAGGAGCAATATACCAGGAAGAGAGCTATTACCAAAAGTAACTTTTGGTTTGCTTGGTTGGTTGTCTGTCTTTTTGTTTTTTATTTAAATAAAATAAAGCCCAATTTGTGTTCAAATTATTAATGTTTAGGATATTTTGACCATGTCATATATTTATGTCTCTTAAGTCTAACTTCTTTTTTATGATACAATAGTTTTAGTGCCCTTTGTAGCCATGCCTATAAATCTTTTTTTTTTTTTTAATTAGTTTTTGTTGGAGTATGGTTGGTTTACAATGTTGAGTTAATTTCTACTGTACAGCAAAATGAATCAGGCAAGAGTACTGGAGTGGGGTGCCATTGCCTTCTCCAATGCTTAGTTCAGTGTCTGGCAAAAGCAAGACCTCAGTGACTTTCAGGTGCTATTTTTTATACTGTCCACACAAGAAGCTTCTGCATCACGGTTATATATAAGCATCTAGTGCCTAATTAATCTTCTTTCACTTAGCTGTCACTTGTATCATGTTGACATTAATTCATAACACATGGGCCAATCATGCACGACCTCTTTTGATCTGCCTTTGTCTTCCCTGGCCCCCTACAGGTTCATTTTTGAGTGAAAGCACAGGCAGATTATGCAGAATCAGGTCCACTTATGTTTCTGAAGGTGATTGGATCAGGAAGTTCATTTGGAACCTCCCATATCTTGAGCGAAGCACGGGACAAATGCCATCTCTTAAATCCCTGATTGACTTTGCAATGGTCATACTCTTTGCATGAATCTGTTTTCCCATTTTCACTTGTCTAGTCTGCCTCCTTTTCCTGCTACCCCTGCAGCTGACCAGTCCCCGGAGTCTTTGTGCCCAGTTCAGTTGCTCAGTCGTGTCTGACTGCAACCCCATGGACTGCAGCACACCAAGCCTTTCTGTCCATCAACAACTCCCGGAGTTTGCTCAAACTCATGTCCATCTAGTCAATGATGCCATTTAACCATCTCATCCTCTGTCATCCCCTTGTCCTCTGCCTTCAATCTTTCCCAGCATCAAGGTCTTTTCAAATGAGTCAGTTCTTTGCATCAGGTGACCGAAGTATTGGAGCTTCAGCTTCAGTATCAGTCCTTCCAATGAATATTCACAACTGATTTCCTTTAGGATTGACTGGTTGGATCTCCTTGGAGTCCAAGGGACTCTCAAGAGTCTTCTTCAACACCACAGTTCAAAAGCATCAGTTCTTTGCCACTCAGCCTTCTTTATAGTCCATTTATAGTCTCACATCCATACATGACTACTGGAAAAACCATAGCCTTTACTAGACAACTTTGTTGGCAAAGTAATGTCTCTGCTTTTTAATATGCTGTCATGTTCGTCATAACTTTTCTTCCAAGAAGCAAGTGTCTTTTAATTTCATGGCTGCAGTCACTATCTGCAGTATTTTAGAGCCCCTCCCCCCACCAAATTCTTTCATTTCCATTGCTTCCCCATCTATTTGCCATGAAGTGATGGGACCAGAGGTCATGATCTGTGTTTTCTGAATGTTGAGTTTTAAGCTTTTGTACTCTCCTCTTTCACTTTCATCAAGAGGCTCTTTACTTTTTTTGCTTTCTGCCATAAGGGTGCTGTCATCTGCATATCTGAGGTTATTGATATTTCTCCCAGCAATCTTGATTCCAGCTTGTGCTTCTTCCAGCCCAGCGTTTCTCATGATGTACTCTGCATATAAGTTAAATAAGCAGGGTGACAGTATACAGCCTTGACATAACTCCTTCCCCAATTTGAAATCAGTCTGTTGTTACATGTCCAGTTCTAACTGTTGCTTCCTGACCTGCATACAGGTTTCTCATGAGGCAGGTCAGGTGGTCTGGTATTCCCATCTCTTGAAGAATTTTCCACAGTTTATTGTGATTCACACAGTCAAAGGCTTTGACATAGTCAAGAAAGCAGAAGGAGATGTTTTTCTGGAATTCTCTTGCTTTTTCAATAATCCAATGGAGGTTGGCAATTTGATCTCTGGTTCCTCTGCCTTTTCTAAAACAAGCTTGAACATCTGAAAGTTCATGGTTCATGTACTGTTGAAGCCTGGCTTGGAGAATTTTGAGCACTACTTTGCTAGCATGTGAGATGAGTGCAATTGTGTGGTAGTTTGAGCATTCTTTGGCATTGCCTTTCTTTGGGATTGGAATGAAAACTGACCTTTACCAGTCCTGTGGCCACTGCTGAGTTTTCCAAATTTGCTGGCATATTGAGTGCAGCACTTTCACAGCATCATCTTTTAGGATTTGAATAACTCAACTGAAATTCCATCACCTCCACTAGCTTCCTAAGGTCCATTTGACTCCACATTCCAGGATGTCTAGCTCTAGGTAAATGATCACACCATTGTGATTATCTGGATCATGAAGATAGACCTTTTCTGTGTAGTACTTCAGGGTATTGTTGCCACCTCTTCTTAATATTTTCTGCTTCAGTAGGTTCATACCATTTTTGTCCTTTATTGTGCCCATCTTTGCATGAAATGTTCCCCTGAAGAGATCTCTAGTTTTTCCCATTTGTTCTCCTCTTATTTCTTTGCATTGATCACCGAGGAAGGCTTTCCTATCTCTCCTGGCTCTTCTTTGAAATTCTGAATCCAGTTGGATATATCTTTCTTTTTCTCCTTTGCCTTTTGCTTCTCTTCTTTTCATAGCTATTTATAAGGCTTCATCTGAAAACCATTTTGCCTTTTTGCATTTCTTTTTCTTGGGGATGATCTTGATCCCTGCCTCCTATACAATGTCATGAACCTTCATCCATAGTTCTTCAGGCACTCTGCTATCAGATTTAATCCCCTGAATCTATTTCTCACTTCCACTGTATAATCGTAAGGGATTTGATTTTGGTCATACCTGAATGGTTTAGTGGTTTTCCCTACTTTCTTCAATTTAAGTCTGAATTTGGCAATAAGGAGTTCATGATCAAAGCCACAGTTAACTCCCGGTCTTGTTTTTGCTGACTGTATACAGTGTCTCCATCTTTGGCTGTAAAGAATATAATCAATCTGATTTTGGTATTGACCATCCGGTGATGTCCATGTGTAGAGTCTTTTCTTGTGTTGTTGGAAGAGGATGCTTGCTATGACCAGTGTGTTCTCTTGGCAAAACTGTATTATATTTGCCCTGTTTCATTCTGTACTCCAAGGCAAAAATTTCCTGTTATTCCAGGTATTTCTTGACTTCCGACTTTTGCATTCCAGTCCCCTATGCTGAAAATGACATTTTTGGGGAATGTTAGTTCTAGAAGGTCTTGTAGGTCTTCATACAACCGTTCAACTTCAGCTTCTTCAGCATTACTGGTTTGGGCGTAGACTTGGATTACTGTGATTTTGAATGGTTTGCCTTGGAAATGAATAAAGATCATTCTGTCATTTTTGAGATTGCATCCAAGTACTGCATTTTGGACTCTTGTTGACTATGAGGGCTACTCCATTTCTTCTAACGGATTTTTGTCCACAGTAGTAGATATAATGGCCATCTGAGTTAAATTCACCCATTCCAGTCCGTTTTAGTTCACTGATTCCTAAAATGTTGATGTTCACTCTTCCCATCTCCTGTTTGACCAGTTCCAATTTGCCTTGATTCATGGACCTAACATTCCAGGTTCCTATGCAACATTGCTCTTTACAGCATCAGACTTTACTTCCATCACCAGTCACATCCACAACTGGGTGTTGTTGATGCTTTGGCTCTGTCTCTTCATTTTCTCTGGAGTTATTTATCCACTATTCTCCAGTAGCATATTGGGCACCTACTGATCTGGGAAGTTCATCTTTCAGTGTCCTATCTTTTTGCCTTTTCATACTGTTCATGGGGTTCTCAAGGCAAGAATACTGAAATGGTTTCCTTTCTCCAGTGGACCACATTTTGTCAGAACTCTCCACCATGACCTGTCTGTCTTGGATGGCTCTACATGGTGTGGCTCATGGTTTCATTGAATTAGATAAGGCTGTGGGCTGGATGGCATCACTGACTCAATGGACGTGAGTCTGAGTGAACTCCGGGAGTTGGTGATGGTCAGGGAGGCCTGGTGTGCTGCGATTCATGGGATCGCAAAGAGTCGGACACGACTGAGCAACTGAACTGAACTGTGGTCCCTGTGATCAGTTTGATTAGTTTTCTGTGATTGTGGTTTTCATTCTGTCTGCCCTCTGATGGAGAAGAACAAGAGGCTTATGGAAGCTTCCTGATGGGAGAGACTGACTGAGGGGGAAACTGGGCCTTGATCTAATTGGCTTGGGGCCATGCTTAGTAAATCTTTAATCAAATTTTCTGTTGATGGGTGGGGCTGTGTTCCCTCCCTGTTGTTTGACCTGGGGCCAAACTATGGTGGAGGTAATGAAGATAATGGCGACCTCCTTCTAAAGGTCCCGTGCATGCACTCAGTGCCCCCAACCATGCAGCTGGCCACTGCCGACCCACGACTCCATCAAAGACTCATGGACACTCACTGGCAAATTTGGGTCAGTGCTCCTTTCTTCTGAGTCCTGTGAACAAGGTTATGTTTGATCCCTCCAAGAATCTGTTTCCCCAGTCCAGTGTAAGTTCTGGCAGCTCTGTGGTGTGGTTAATGGTGACCTCTTTCCAAAAGGGCTTATACCATACCCGGGTCTGCTGCACCCAGAGCTCCAGTCCACTGCTGACCCATACCTCCACAGGAGACACTCAAACACAGTTCTGCCTCAGTCTCCATGGAATCTCTGGGTCCTGGTGTGCACTAGGTTTGTTTGAGCCCTATGAGCAGCTCTGGCGAGTATAGGGTTTGATTCTAAATGTGATTTTGCCCCTCCTACCATCTTGCTATGGTTTCTCTGCCCTTGGACGTGGGATATCTCCTCACAGCCGCTCCAGCACCGCACAACCTCTGCTCCAGCACTGCGCAGCCGCTGCTCTTTGTGCTTGTCTTTGTGCCCAGTAAGTAGCAAATATGTCAGTTTTGATACTCGTGTATTCTTGTATATCCCAGGGCAATACAGCCCTGTCTTCAATGTCTCCTTTATCCTAAATCTTCATTTATCTCTGGAAAACTGAATCCCTCGCTATATTCTGCACCTTTGAATTCAATTGTTATGTTTGTCATGGTTTACATTTTCCGTTGTTCTGTTTTCTGATTTCTCTGGTTTGGTTGGATTGATGTTTTCTCATTATTTTCTAACCTGATCTTGTTTGTTCCATTTCTATACCCTTGATCAAATTGCTACCATGGCCTGGAACATTTGCTTCTATATCTTTACCTATGTATATCCTTTTGGACAGCAGTGTTTGACTTAAGTCCCCCATGAGACTTCATCAATCATTGTAGCTCATATGACTCCTGTCTCCAAATTTATGTATTAGTCTTTCACTTATCACTTTATATTTTCTGACACCTTATTATTTTTCTTTTAAGTACATGGGTTATGGTTTATGATTCAATACTTGCCAAGTTTATACATGAATATGAATTTGGTTGAGCAGGCGGGTATCATATTAAAATCAAAACTATTGACTAGAAAAATAAGTTCAAATATTAAAAATTGACCTTGACTGAAAGCCATCTTTTTATTTGAAAGATTTTTGTATAAAATCAATATTCTAATATAAATGCATTTTGAGAATTTTATATGTGTAGATACCTGCCTTGCTTAATATGAAAGACACTTAATTGCTTGTCATGGTGATAATAATAAAGATGATGATGGTGATGATGAATGAACTGAAAAGAACTGTCATTGGGGAAATTCATCTTAATTATTTATGGTACCTATACTGTTAAAACAGATATATGAGTAATACTCCACATTGACATAATGGCTATGATTTATAGTATCTGCTGTTAAGTTATCAGGGCTTCTCATAACCGCAGTAGCCATCTAAGAATTTGCCCACATTCAGACTTCGCTTTGATGCTATAACTTACAAGTATCTAAACCAACATATTCTTCATCTTTTGAACTGTGGTATTGGTTCTAAGACAATATTTTGATTCTGTTAATTTTACTGAGATGCAGTATTTACAGCAAGACACATGTCTGCATTTCTGAGCACTTGAAAATGATTAAGCTTTCAGGGAGACTGTCAGGATCACTTACTGTGCATTAAATCCTATGTCCCTTCCTTGAGATTGAGGGCATCCTTTCTATATGCTGATGGACTAGACTACTGACTATCTAGACAATGCTAGTCCGTTACTACAGGGTTTATTAACACTTTATATGTTGAGAGTACATTGGTCCTCAATGAAAACCCTACCTTTGCTTTAAGACAATGTGAGCAACATTCAGCCTGAGGAGTTGTAGATAATGTTATCTGTGAGTTTCAAGGGGAAATACATAGCTAGTTTGCTATTCACAATTTAGCAGAGCTTAACAAATGACCACCAGATAGGAATTTAGTATTTCACAACAGTTGTACTAATTATTTTCACTAATTGTCACACATTTGTATTCTTTGAAATTGGTTTGTTATCTCCTTATTACTTTGGTTTAAAATAGAGATTGATTTTCTCAGCTAATTCAACACACTTGCTTTTAATTTATTTGGTCACATGAATTAGCTGCAATCACAACATATATGGGATGAATTGAATCATATCAGCACCATTACCAACAACTTTATTCACACTAAATCTTCGCTGGTCAGAACTGACCACCACTTAATGTCATTTTATATATATGAATGTAAACATAGCTTAAGCTGAGGCAAAGGAAAACAGACCTAATTCAAATGAGTGGTTCAACACTTTGGATTTGGATTGGAAAGATGTGAATTGAATCAGAAGTGAGCAGATAAAACAGGAAGATGTGAACAAATAACTAAATTTTACCATGAGATCAGTTCCCTATCCAGCCATGTGGCTTTGAGAGTAATCCTCCAGCTGCTAGGTAACTCTTCTTTGCATCTCACTGCTCTTTGCATCCTTAAACTCATATCCTTAGAGCTATATAAATGATTTTTATGCTATTTTAATATGTGTGTGAGCTTTAATACTTTTTAAGAAGTTCAACTGAATGGAAATTAATTTATGTTTCTTGAACTAGCTGCTGCTGCTGCTGCTGCTAAGTCGCTTCAGTCGTGTCTGACTCTGTGTGACCCCATAGAAGGCAGCCCACGAGGCTCCCCTGTCCCTGGGATTCTCCAAGCAAGAACACTGGAGTGGGTTGCCATTTCCTTCTCCAATGCATGAAAGTGAAAAGTGAAAGTGAAGTCACTCAGTTATGTTCGACTCTTAGCAACCCCATGGGCTGCAGCCTACGAGGCTCCTCCATCCATGGGATTTTCCAGGCAAGAGTACTATGCCAAAGTGTCTTAGTAGTTTGAAAAGTTAAGAGAATTTATTTCTTGTTAGATTAAAGCTGTGTCTGCAATGGTTTGACTGCAGGTTGGCTGTGGCTCTGCTGGGTATATCTAGGACTGCTTCCATGTGTCTTCTTATTTTTATCCCAAAGTGAAGAGGATATCATTGTTTAGGACATGTTTCCCCCATAGTGTGGAACAGGAGCAGCAGATTCTGAATTAGTACATATAACTGCATGGAAAGCTTCAACCTGGCTGTGGTGTCACCTCTATCAACTTGCCACTGACCAAAGCCAGTCACATGACTGCAGTCAAAGTCAGTGAAGTGGGCCTGATATTTCTCTAACTGGCTGTACAGGCAAGCCCTGTGTCAACATATAGGGATATATGTTCAATTCTATTAAAGGGAGGAATGAACAGATGGCAATAATCATCTATCTCTTTTTATTTGAACTCCTCCTTCATTGTACTTCCCTCACATTAAGTTTGAAGTGGTTATAGGCAATTTGTATCTAACTAAAGTGAACTTGGGGAGTTGGTGATGGACAGGGAGGCCTGGCGTGCTGCGATTCATGGGGTTGCAAAGAGCTGGACACGACTGAGCAATTGAACTGACTGGCTGACTGAAAGGGAAGAAGAGTTTGGGGGTACATTTAGTTTGAGTTTAGTGGGGTATACAGTTTATATTCATTTCTATGACTAGTTAAAATATTTTCCAGGTGTGGGAGTAGCTTCTCGGAATACTCATCTTGCCCACTGTACTAACCTATCTGGCATTATCACATGAAAATCAAGGACAGGCATGAGTGCAGCTAAATATATAAGATAAAGTGTTATCTTGGTGGATGGAACATACCTGAATTTTCATAATATTTCTGATATTTGTCCACTTTCATAAATTTGTAATTTATAGCTATTTGTGATCTCATTGTAAGTATAAATTCTGTACTTAGTTTCATAGTGTAATTTTATATTCTTTTACTTAATGAGCACCCACAAAATTGAATAAGCTTCTAGAGAAAAATGATAGGCCATAAGAATACATCACTGCATTTCTTTTAGAAAAAGATGAATGTGAAAATTTGTTTAGTTCTCAGTGATTGATAACATATCCTCCATTCCATCACCAGTTGGGTTTTATTCAAAGGATCAGTTTTCCAAAGTGAAAGTAGAAGTGTTAGTCACTCAGTTGTAACCAACTCTTTGGGACCCCATGGACAACAGCCTGCCAAGCTCCTCTGTCCATGGACTTCTCCAGGCAAGAATACTAGAGTGGGTAGTCTTTCCCTTCTCCAGGAGAACTGTCTGACCCAGGGATCAAACACAGGTCTCCTGGATTGCAAGTAGATTCTTTACCATCTGTGTCACCAGGGAAAGTGAATTATTAAAGCCCCAGTCTAGGTGTGGGGCTTTAATATCAACATGGTGTGGTTAAGGAAGGCAGGCAAACCTTAAGCTGAAACTGTATTTTAGTTATGAACTTTTGACTCCATGCAAACTACTTAATCTTTTGAAGCTTCATTTATAAAAATATACCTAATGGCATTTTCTTCAAAGTGTAATAGAAAAGTTTTAAAGGCCTAAGCATTTAAAACAACACAATATTACCTCAGAGGCATTGCCCAGTAGCTGGAAATAATACTGATCTGGAAAACACAAGACTCTCACAAAGAGGTTTCCAGTAACATATTACAATGATAATGTCGATACCCATTTTTGTCTTCTTCAGTGCTGGGAATAGGGACATGCATGCCGTCGGCTTTCTATTTCTCCCTAACTTCTCCCTTATTAAGATGGGAAGATTCTTTTGGCTGCAGTTCCCACACATGCTCAGGAGAGAGACTGGGAGAATGAGGGGCAAAGAGAAGCATTTTGCATCAGCAGGTACCAACAGTCAGTGAGGGAGGCAAGCTAGCCTGCACCAGATAAAAGATCCCTCCTCTTGCCTGCGTCCCTGGCTGCTTCTTTCCTCATGAAGTCATCACTGGGAAGCAAACACTGGTGGCAGGAGAGGATATCCTGAGATCTGGCCCACAGTCTGACAGTATCTTTCTGGCACGGGGTAGTGCAAAACATTCCCATTAGTGCTCCGCATTCATCCTGGCTGCTGAGCACAGCCAAGGAAAGGAGCCAAGAGGAAATTCCCTGTTGAGGAAACACTGTGGGATACAGAAACACAGGTGAGCAGAGCAAGAAATGGGGCCATTGGTTGACCTCTCAAAGAAGGCTAGTTGGCAGAAAATTCTTTATCTACTCTGGTGTCTCCAAAGGAAAGTAAAAAAAAAATTTAATGAGAATTTCCATAAGAATAAGAGCACAAAATGAGAAGAATTACATAGATACATATCAGAAAAATTCTCCAGCTAGTAACAATGGAAAAAAGATAATTCCTAAAATCTTGGCATTTATATAAACCTTGGTTTATACAGTTCTTGGTGAAAATTTACTTCCCAAGTTGATTTTAGTATAGAAACGATTCTAGCATTTCCCAAGGTATGTTCTTTAGGATGCTATTTTGTTGTTTTATGGAGGGAAAAAGTCTTGGGAATGTTGAGTTAAAGATTGAGTTAAACAAATGCTAATGGTTTCGCTTTACTGTTGTATATGCCTTTTTAAAATATGCTGATGTGGAATAAATTTAGTACACAGGGTTTTACACTTACTTGAGCACTTATTTTCTCCAACACACTTTTGAAAAGGGAAGTTTACAGAACTATGATCTTGCCAGGTGGCACTAATGGCAAAGAAACTGCCTGCCAATGCAGGGGAAGTAAGAGACATGGGTTTGATCCCTGGGTCTGGAAGATCCTCTGGAGAAGGGCATGGCAACCCACTCCAGTATTCTTGCCTGGAGAATCCCATGGACAGAATCCTAGTGGGCTATAGGCCATACGGGTGTAAAGAGTTGGACACGATTAAAGCAACCTAGCATACACACACACTTTCAGGACTATAATAATGCAGGTTACATTTAAGAGAAACATGACCTATTCTAGTAATGGGTCCTGGACAATTTGAGATGAGAAAAAGATTTCTAAGTTTATGTAAACTAACTATTTCTTCTGTAATATTCTGAAACTCCGTACATACCAATTAATATTAGCCCCAGAATAACTCATCTAGGTGTCTTGGAATAACTTCAGCTAAATGATCCAGATTTTCTGTTATTTCTCTCTTCCTATTTTAGTTTCCTTCTGTCTAAATGTTCTTTAGGTCTAAAAGTATTGACTAAACACTTTTTAGTTTTAGTGACTAAATATGCCACTGAGACACTTGTGTTCTGTGTCACATTTATAATCCACATGAACTACACTTCCCAGTATTTATGCCATTTAGTAGTTTTCCCATCTTGAATTTCTACTGGCCTCCTGAGATGCTTTTACCAATAAAATGTACAAGAAATAATGTCACTCAGTTCCAACCCTAGACATTAAGAAGGCGCAATATTTCTTGCTTTTTTATTTTAGAACCTTAGCTTGTAGTACCAGGCAACATACAGTATAAAAATCTATCAAAACTATCCTAATGGAGACAGGGTGTATGAACAGTCTCTGCAAATGACAAATCAGTTGGAAAGAGACCATGTGCAAGAGAGTGTGCATATTCTCAATTATACATGTACATATACATATATATCTACAACTATATAGGACATGCATATAAAATATGCATATAAAGCCAACCACAATGTATATATATATAA
Source organism: Bos mutus (assembly GCF_027580195.1). Classification (NCBI taxonomy): domain Eukaryota; kingdom Metazoa; phylum Chordata; class Mammalia; order Artiodactyla; family Bovidae; genus Bos; species Bos mutus. Next base: position 28,477,343 of record NC_091639.1, on the reverse strand, counting down.
ACATCATATGTTTATATACATACAAACTCTGTAGAAATGTATATAGATTTTATATATACATACTATATGTCTGAAATCCATATAAATGTTGTTCAGTTCAGTTCAGTTCAGTCGCTCAGTCATGTCCGACTCTTCGTGACCCCATGAATCGCAGCACGCCAGGCCTTCCTGTCCATCACCAACTCCCGGAGTTCACTCAGACTCACGTCCATTGAGTCAGTGATGCCATCCAGCCATCTCATCTTCTGTCGTCCCCTTCTCCTCCTGCCCCCAATCCCTCCCAGCACCAGAGTCTTTTCCAATGAGTCAACTCTTTGCATGAGGTGGCCAAAGTACTGGAGTTTCAGCTTTAGCATCATTCCTTCCAAAGAACACCCAAGGCTGATCTCCTTCAGAATGGACTGGTTGGATCTCCTTGCAGTCCAAGGGACTCTCAGGAGTCTTCTCCAACACCACAGTTCAAAAGCATCAATTCTTCGGTGCTCAGCTTTCTTCACAGTCCAATTCTCACATCCATACATGACCACTGGAAAAACCATAGCCTTGACTAGACGGACCTTTGTTGGCAAAGTAATGTCTCTGCTTTTCAATATGCTATCTAGATTGGTTTAAAATATAGTTGTATATATTTACATTAGAGATATATGGTACATGTATATATAACTATATAGGATACACACACACAGGAAATCTAAATATGTTTCTGGATTTATATCAAGAAATGGATACAATTTATCTCATTTAATCTTCACATAATCCTACAAAATTGGCATTATACTCTCCAAATTATAGAAGCAGAAGTGAAACTCAAAGTGTTTATATACCTTACTCAAGCCATACAGGGTTTAACTCAGAGCTATATAATGCAAGTGTCCATGTTGTCATTATTCCAATCTGCATCTCTTTTCAGTCAGAATGATTGGAAAAAATTGTCTAATTGATGTTAATCAGCACAAATTGCAAACAGCAGCAAATCTGTAAATTCTTGTGTGTGTTGCTCATGGCATTGCTTAGGAGCTGTGGCCAAACAACCCATCAAAATCACCTCGCTATATTGGTCTTTTCACACCATGAAAAGGCTAACCTCGTTACTCAAATCCTGTACCACAAAGCTAGTCCTAGACCAACTTGACATGTAGATCAGCACTTCTCAACATTAATGTCCCTATGATTTTGGGATCTTGATAAGGATCGATTAGAGTTCAGTACATCTTGTAGAAGGCCTGTGTTTCTGCATTCCTAGCAAGTCCCCAGATGACGCTAGCCCTGGACCACACTTTGAGAGTCAAGGATCTAGATAAGCTTGTTCTTACAGAGCTGCTTTATAACTCTTCTTCCTCACCACTGTCTGCCAACAGTTTACCACCTTGCCAGTCATGACAAGTACCCTGGCTCAGTTGAAATTCAGATATTTTTCCCTGCTATGCAATCTCTATTAAATTTACTAGTCCTGTGCTTTAGTGATTTGAATTTTTCTAATTGAAAATTTGCCTACTAAAGTAATCTCAATTAATAAAAATAGTTTTAAATTCAACCCCTCCAGAAAAAGTAACCTGTTATCTTCCATACTTTTATCCAAAAATATATAAATAATGATGAAATATTTGTGCCTGAGATAACCTATCAAGAAACAGGGTTTTTGTCGCCATGTTGTTAGTGTTTGGCAGGGAAATATTTTGGTAAATATCCATTAATAGCTTTTAGGTATTAAAAGTTTGCTTCTTTGGGTAAATGGAGGATTAATCCTGGACCTATTTATAAAATGAGAAGCAGAGGAGAAATGCAAGCCATATTCATTTTTTTCTTCTCAATCTCCTCCTAAGCTCTTGGAGTCTTAAGCATAAGAGTTGTTGTGATAGCACATAAATATACATACATGTTTTCCTCAATTTATGTTGGGTTACATCCTAGTAAACCCATCATAAGTTGAAGGTATGACCATCATACCTTAGTCTAGCTTATCTTAAACATTCTCAGAACAGTTAATTTAGCCTACAGTTAAAGCTCAACATTCAGAAAACTAAGATCATGGCATCTGGTTCCATCACCTCATGGGAAATAGATGGGGAAACAGTGGAAACAGTGTCAGACTTTATTTTTGGGGGCTCCAAAATCACTGCAGATGGTGATTGCAGCCATGAAATTAAAAGACTCTTACTCCTTGGAAGGAAAGTTATGACCAACCTAGATAGCATATTCAAAAGCAGAGACATTACTTTGCCAACAAAGGTCCATCTAGTCAAGGCTATTGTTTTTCCTGTGGTCATGTATGGATATGAGAGTTGGACTGTAAAGAAAGCCGAGCACTAAAGAATTGATACTTCTGAATTGTGGTGTTGGAGAAAACTCTTGAGAATCCCTTGGATGGCAAGGAGATCCAATCAGTCCATTCTAAAGGAGATCAGCCTTGGGTGTTCTTTGGAAGGAATGATACTAAAGCTGAAACTCCAGTACTTTGGCCACCTCATGTGAAGAGTTGACTCATTGGAGAAGACTGTGATGCTGGGAGGGATTGGGGGCAGGAGGAGAAGGGGATGACAGAGGATGAGATGGCTGGATGGTATCACCAATTCGATGGACGTGAGTTTGAGTGAACTCCGGGAGTTGGTGATGGACAGGGAGGTCTGGTGTGCTGCAATTCATGGGGTCGCAAAGTGTCGGACACGACTGAGCGACTGAAGTGAACTGAGCAAAATCATCAAACACAAAGCCTATTTTATAATAAAGTATTGAATATCTCTGGAGAAGGCAATGGCACCCCACTCCAGTACTCTTGCCTGGAAAATCCCATGGATGGAGGAGCCTGGTAGGCTGCAGGCCATGGGGTCACTGAGAGTTGGACAAGACTGAGCGACTTCACTTTCACATTTCACTTTCATGCATTGGAGAAGGAAATGGCAACCCACTCCAGTGTTCTTGCCTGGAGAATCCCCGGGGTGGGAGAGCCTGGTGGGCTGACATCTATGGGGTCACACAGAGTCGGACACGACTGAAGTGACTTAGCAGCAGCAGCATTGAATATCTCATGTAATTTATGGAGTACTCCACTGGAAGTGAAAAAATAAAGTGGTTGGATACAGAATGGTTCTAAGTATATTAGTTTTTTATGTGCATGATAATGTGGCTGACTCGGAGCTGCCACCACCCAACATCTCAAGAGAGGATCATACCACATATCCCCAGTCTAGAGGCAAAAAATCACAATTCAAAGTTCAAAGTACAGCTTCTACTGGATGTGTATTCCTTCTACAATGTCATAAAGTTTAAAATCTTGTGTTGAACCATCATAAATAGGAGACCATTTGTATTGGTCTCTACCCTTCCTGGAACAGAGCTCCTAGAACCCTTGTAACTCCCCAGGAGATAAGTGCACTAGGAGAATCCTTTGATCAAATGAGGAGACTCTAGGTGAGCTCTTGAACGGGAGATGGTTTTCATAAAGGCCAAGCCATGATTAGAAGCTTGAAATGTTCAGCCCCAAACCTTACTTATCTAGATAGGGGAGAAGAGCTGGAAATGGGATTAATAGCTGATCATGCCTATGTGAGAGTCTCCACAAAATACCAACAGCAGGAAATTCAGAGAGCTTCCAGGTTGTAAACACATCCCTGAACCAGGAGAGTGACACATCCCAACTCCATGGGGATGGAAGTTCCTGTGTTTGGTGCCCTCCCCTCCCAGAACTTGCTCTGTATATCTCTTCATCTGTCTGTACCTTTTATCATATTCTTTAATAAAATAGTAAATGTAACTGTCTCCCTAAGTTCTGCGAGCCTCCTTAGCAAATTAGCTGAACCTGTGGAGGGGGTCATGGAAACCTCCAATTGTAGCCAAATGGAACACAAGCTGTGGGTCACCCAAGAACCTTCTACTTGTAGTTGACACCTCAAGTGAAGTAAGATAAGTCTTGTGGGACTGTATCCTTATAGTATCAGAATTGAGTTAAATTATAGTTTCACCCAGCTGGTATCACAGATTTGCTTGATGCAGGGGGTGGGGCGGGGGGGGGGGGTGAAACCCCACACATTTGGTGACCAGTGTCAGAAAAAAAATCATAAGTGAACTGTTTCATGTGAGGAGCAAAAGAGACACACAGGAAAGAAAGACACAACAGGAAAGAATTGGGTTTTTCTAACTCAGTAGTCATTCCTATCACTGCCATTCTCCAATATGTGACTCCAGGGCAAAGACATGATCTAAGTGGCAACCTTCTTCAAAATGATTGTGCTTGCTATAGAGGCATTATTCCAAGGCTTTGGTTATGCTTATTGAGTTAGAACTGTCTCTGTAATATAACGGACTGAATGGCAAATGCTTATACTAAATGTTTGATTTTAATTACCTGTAATTAATTTCTTATGTCTGTTTCCTTTTGACACCACATTGAATGTTTTAATATGGGCATGAAATGCCTTTCAATGTTTAAAAAGGATTTCTGTTCTATTCATAATTATAGTTGCAAGCACTTATTCATAAATTTTGTTATTTATAGAATCCTTTAATACCTTACCATTCCACTACCCCAGTATTTAAAAATTAGAAGGTGAACCATTTTAGTTATAGCAAAAATATTGTTATAATACAAATATATATAGGCCTCTATTAAAATCATAATAATAGTCCTAAAACATTCTAATGTCTATTACTACCCAGATTATAATCTAAGCACTTAGTTGTAATAAATTCATAAATGCAGGATTAAATCTAGTCAAGAACCTAATAATGACTAGAGACATATATATATAAAGAAATTGTTAACCAGCAAGTAAAATTTTGTATATTTGCCTCTTATTATTCACTTTGAGTTTTGCGATTCCAGATCAAAACTGGGGACTCTTTACTTTTTAGTATGTTCTTTAGCTCACTAACAGTATACTACAGCTATGTGCTGTCACCATGACCTTATAACCTAGAAAGGAGATTTCCTAAAACTGTGGGAATTTGCAGACAATTTATTTTTTTTTCCCATTCCCATATTTGAAAATGCACACATAGTTGTATTAAAACACAAATATTTTTACTATTATAATTATTTTAAGGTAATTAAGAGATAAAATTATAAAATAAATGAAATAATTGGACAAAACTAAATATTTTGCTCAATATGTTTAAGTATCAATTTATACTTATTTGACATATATTTTGGAGAAGGAAATGGCAACCCACTCCAGTATTCTTGTCTGGAGAATCCCATGGACAGAGGAGCCTGGTGGACCACAGTACAGTCCATGGGGTCTCAAGAGTCAGATACGACATAGTGACTAAACCACCAACAACAACAACATATATTTTCTTCAGGATCTGGTAGAAATAACTTTTGCCATTAGTCTTGAATCTCTTGATGGATGCAAGTCTTTTAGCATGTATACATGTATTTTTACATCTAGTCTAAGATTCCTGTGGGTAAAAACCCTGATTATAAATCATTGTGCTTTCATGCTTATAAGCCCAACTCTCAAATATCCTGTGCCCATCTTCATCCAGGTAATCAAGATGGCCTCTCTTCCAAAAGCGCCCACTGTGGTTGAATGCTGAGAGTCTGAAGATAGAAATTTAATTATCTTCCTTTACTCCCATGACTTTACTCTCTTTACTCTCTGATGTAGCTCTCTGCTTTCACTTACACTTTTACCTGTCCCTTTCATCCTGACTTCACATCCTAATACTTGTGATTCTGACATTGTTTCTTGGTTAACGGTATCCTGTGTCTGTACTGGCATGGAAATAACCATCATTCACCTGAGCCTCATCTGTTTGTGGAGTACATAGTAGGTTTTCATAAGCCCTAAGAACACTCCAAGACTCAGATCTTGATTACCAGCCTTCTCTTTCCATGTATTGTGCCTGCTGGGATAGTGTCCCTGCTGTGCCCTTCTTCCTGGAGGAGATGCGCTTGACTGGATGTGAACAACATTCAAACAGAAGCTGAGATTCCCTTAGTCCTATATGCATTAATTTGAGCTGCTGCAATGCCTTTTCCTTTACCATAGTCTGCTCTTCTTGTCCACCAGAGGACACAACTTCAGAAATTCTGCCTAGATCCAATCCTATCATCCTTCCAGACTAAGTCCACACATGTAAGATAAGTTAATGCATATTTCCATAATTATCTCTAGCAATAAAGAATTCTCTTCTTGAGGTTCAGTTATTGAATGGTTCAAACCCTTTATAAGGTCTCCATTGTAATTTATAGCTAGCCTCCTTTGGTTTCCCTGTATTTGTCTTTATGGTATCAAATTGGAGAGCATAAATGTTGAAGATTCTGGGATACCTGTAGTCTATCATCAGAAATAGTCAATAACCCTTTTAAACTTTAACATCAACAAAGGAACATAATTTCGCAAATGTGATGAAGCCTCTTAATTTTCTATTACACTGGCTTACTTAAAATAACAAATAAAAATAGATGCTTATACAATGCTTTGCTGATGATGTTACGATCAAATAAGGCTATCCAAAAACACATTATAGTATCCTAATTAAGACTGAGTTTTGAGCCAGACCCTTTGGAAATAAATCCCAGCTCAGTCACTTCCTAGTTGTTCGGTAATATCAGAGTTATTTAGCCTTCCTGGGTAATAATTTCCTAATCTATAAAGTTGGAGTGAAGATAATAGTAATTACATCTTAAGAGAGCTGTTAGGATTAAATTGATTGATTTATGTAAATCATTCAAGTTAACTTCTGGTTCATAGTAAGTGCCTTAAACATGGTGGGATTTATGCTTTCCTTTGTTTGGGACAATGTAGTTTTATCTCTTTTATTTAATATAGTTATACTTTTTATATATTGATGCAGTCTAAATTTACATTCAACTTTCTTAAGAAAGTGCCATAATTTAACTTAAAGAGGTTTAAAGTTAAATATAACATCTAGGTTTATTTACTAAAGTGATTATTTTAACCTCTTTTTTATCATATAAGCTTCAAGTGTATAACATCATAATTGGACATCTGTATACATTACAAAGTGATTACTACCACAAGTCTAACTGGCATGCATTACCATACAGTTGACCCTCATTACCTATTTTGTCTTCCCCTGAACCCCTTTTTCCTTGTTAACCAGTAATAGGTTTTGCATATTTATGAGTTTGCTTTTGCTTTATTTTGTTTATTCATTTGTTTTGTTTCTTTAGATTCTGCATATGAGTAAAATCATAGTGACTATCTTTCTCCTTCTGACTTATGACCTTCAAGGTCCATCAATGTTGTCACAAATGGCAGAATTTCTTTCCTTTTTTTCAGCTGAGTAATTTCCTGTGTGTGTGTGTACGTGTGTGTGTGTCTCGTGTGTATACCATATATACATGCAAGTCAGAATCAAGGTTGCTGGGAGAAATATCAGTAACCTCAGATATGCAGATGATACCACCCTTATGGCACAAAATAAAGAGGAACTAAAGAGCCTCTTGATGAAGGCAAAGAGGAGAACTAAAAAGCTGGCTTAAAACTCAGCATTAAAAAAACTAAGATATTGGCATCTGGTTCCATCACTTCATGTCAAGTAGATGGGGACACAATGGAAACAGTGACAGACTTTATTCTCTTGGGCTCCAAAATCACTGCAGTTGGTGACTGCAGCCGTGAAATTAAAAGATGCTTATTCCTTGGAAGAAAAACTATGAGAAACCTAGGCAGTGTATTAAAAAGCAAAGACGTCACTTTGTCGACAAAGTCCATATAGTCAAAGCTATGATTTTTCCAGTAGTCGTGTATGGATGTGAGAGCTGGACCAAAAAGAAAACTGAACACCAAAGAATTGATGCTTTTGAACTGTGATGTTGGAGAGAGTCTCTTGGACTGCAAGGAGGTCAAACCAGTTACTCCTAGAGGAAATCTGTCCTGAATGTTCATTGGAAGGACTGATGCTGAAGTTGAAGCTTCAATACTTTGGCCACCTGATGTGAAGAGCCAGCTCACTGGAAAAGACTCTGATGATGGGAAAGATTGAAGGCAGAAGAAGGGGATGATAGAGGATGAGATGATTGGATGGCATCACCGACTCAATGCACCTAAGTTTAAGCAAACTCTGGAAGATGGTGAAGGTCAGGGAAGCCTCTTGTGCTTCAGTCCATGGAGTCTCAAAGATTCAGACATGATTGAGAGACTGAACAACAACATCAACAATTTCTTGTGTGTGGGTGTGTGTCCTATGTGTATACAATACAAACAATATATACATAAGCAATATAATAGATATTGGAGAAGGAAATCACAATTCACTCCAATATTCTTGCCTGGAAAATTTCCATGGACAGTGGAGCCTGATGGGCTACAGTCCATGAAATTGTAGAGTTGTACATGACCAAGCACACGTAAGCATTCTCCTCCAAACTGCAGTTTAGATTACTGTAACTTTGTAGTATAACTTGAAATCCAACTTAATTCTTCTTTCTCAAAATTACTTTGGTTGTTTGGAGTCTTTTGTGATTTCAGACTAATTTTAGGATTATTTGCTCTAGTTCCATGAAAATGCTATCGACATTCGGATAGGGATTTTTTTTTTTTTTTGCATCTGTAGATTCCTTTGGGAAGTAAGAATATTTTAAGATTATTCTTTCATTCAGTCACTGAGCATAGCATATCTTTCCATTTATTTGTGTCTTCTTCAATTTTTTTTTCATCAATGTCTTATAGTTTTCAATGTACAGGTCTTTTTTATTCTTGGTTACATTTATTTCTCGGAGAAGGCAATGGCACCCCAACCTGTACTCTTGCCTGGAAAATCCCATGGATGGAGGAGCCCGGTAGGCTGCAGTCCATGGGGTCGCTAAGAGTCGGACATGACTGAGCCACTTCACTTTCACTTTTCACTTTCCTGCATTGGAGAAGGAAATGGCAACCCATTCCAGTGTTCTTGCCTGGAGAATCCCAGGGATGGGGGAGCCTGGTGGCTGCCATCTATGGGGTCACACAGAGTTGGACACAACTGAAGTGACTTAGCAGTAGCGCATTTATTTCTAGGTATTTTATTCATTTTGATGCAACTGTAAATGGGGTTGTTGTTTAACATTTCTTTCTAATAGTTTGTTGTTATTGTATAGAAATGTCACAGATTTCTGTATATTGATTTTACATCCTGTTAATTTCCTAAATTGCTCTCATCTCACATGCTAGTAAACTAATGCTTAAAATTCTTCAAGCCAGACTTCAGGAATACGTGAACCGTGAAGTTCCAGATATTCAAGCTGGTTTTAGAAAAGGCAGAGGAACCAGAGATAAAATTGCCAACATCCGCTGGATCATCAAAAAGGCAAGAGAGTTCTAGAAAAACATTTATTTCTGCTTTATTGGCTATACCAAAGCCTTTGACTGTGTGGATCACAATAAACTGTGGAAAATTCTGAAAGAGATGGGAATACCAGACCACCTGACTTGCCTCTTGAGAAACCTGTATGCAGGTCAGGAAGCAACAGTTGGAACTGGACATGGAACAACAGACTGGTTCCAAATAGGAAAAGGAGTACATCAAGGCTGTATATTGTCACCCTGCTTATTAACTTATATGCAGAGCACATCATGAGGAATGCTGGGCTGGAGGGAGCACAAGCTAGAATCAAGATTGCCATGAGAAATATCAATAACCTCAGATATGCAGATGACACCACCCTTATGGCAGAAAGTGAAGAAGAGCTAAAGAGCATCTTGATGAAAGTGAAAGTGGAGAGTGAAAAAGTTGGCTTAAAGCTAAACATTCAGAAAACTAAGTTCATGGCATCTGGTCCCATCACTTCATGGCAGACAGATGATAAAACAGTGGAAACAGTGTCAGACTTTATTTTTCTGGGCTCCAAAATCACTGCAGATGGCGATTGCAGCAATGAAATTAAAAGACTCTTACTCCATGGAAGGAAAGTTATGACCAACCTGGATAGCATATTCAAAAGCAGAGACATTACTTTGCCAACAAAGGTCTGTCTAGTCAAGGCTATGGTTTTTCCAGTGGTGATGTATGGATGTGAGAGTTGGACGATAGAGAAAACTGAACACTGAAGAATTGATGCTTTTGAACTGTGGTGTTGGAGAAAATTCTTGACAGTCCCTCGGACTGCAAGGAGATCCAGCCAGTCCATCCTAAAGGAGATCAGTCCTGGGTGTTCATTGGAAGGACTGATGTTGAAGCTGAAACCAGTACTTTGGCCACCTGGTGCAAAGAGCTGATTCATTTGAAAAGGCCCTGATGCTGGGAAAGATTGAGGGAAGGAGGAGAAGGGGACGACAGAGGATGAGATGGTTGGATGGCATCATTGACTCAATGGACATGGGTTTGGGTGGACTCTGGGAGTTGGTGAGGGACAGGGAGGCCTGGTGTGCTGCGGTTCATGGGGTCGCAAAGAGTCGGACACGACTGAGCGACTGAACTGAACTGAATTTACTAAATTAATTTATTCAGGCTTAAATTGAAGAAAGTAGGGAAAACCACTAGACCATTCAGGTATGACCTAGATCAAATCCCTTATGATTATACAGTGGAAGTGAGAAATAGATTTAAGGGCCTAGATCTGATAGATAGAGTGCCTGAGGAACTATGGAATGAGGTTCATGACATTGTACAGGAGACAGGGATCAAGACCATCCCCATGGAAAAGAAATGCAAAAAAGCAAAATGGCTGTCTGGGGAGGCCTTACAAATAGCTGTGAAAATAAGCGAAGCAAAAAGCAAATGAGAAAAGGAAAGATATAAACATCTGAATGCAGCGTTCCAAAGAATAGCAAGAAAGATAAGAAAGCCTTCTTCAGCGATCAATGCAAAGAAATAGAGGAAAACAACAGAATGGGAAAGACTAGGGATCTCTTCAAGAAAATTAGAGATACCAAAGGAACATTTCATGCAAAGATTGGCTCGATAAAGGACAGAAATGGTATGGACCTAACAGAAGCAGAAGATATTAAGAAGAGGTGGCAAGAATACACAGGAGAACTGTACAAAAAAGAGCTTCACGACCCAGATAATCACGATGGTTCGATCACTGACCTAAAGCCAGACATCCTGGAATGTGAAGTCAAGTGGGCCTTAGAAAACATCACTACGAACAAAGCCAGTGGAGGTGATGGAATTTCGGTTGAGCTATTTCAAATCCTGAAAGATGATGCTGTGAAAGTGCTGCACTCAATATGCCAGCAAATTTGGAAAGCTCAGCAGTGGCCACAGGACTGGAAAAGGTCAGTTTTCATTCCAATCCCAAAGAAAGGCAATGCTAAAGAATGCTCAAACTACCGCACAATTGCACTCATCTCACATGCTAGTAAAGTAATGCTCAAAATTCTCCAAGCCAGGCTTCAGCAATATGTGAACCGTGAACTTCCTGATGTTCAAGCTGGTTTTAGAAAAGGCAGAGGAACCATAGATCAAATTGCCAACATCTGCTGGATCATGGAAAAAGCAAGAGAGTTCCAGAAAAACATCTATTTCTACTTTCTTGACTATGCCAAAGCCTTTGACTGTGTGGATCACAATAAACTGTGGAAAATTCTGAAAGAGATGGGAATACCGGACCACCTGACCTGCCTCTTGAGAAATTTGTATGCAGGTCAGGAAGCAACAGTTAGAACTGGACATGGAACAACAGACTGGTTCCAAATAGGAAAAGGAGTTCGTCAAGTCTGTATATTGTCACCCTGTTTATTTATCTTCTATGCAGAGTACATCATGAGAAACGCTGGACTGGAAGAAACACAAGCTTGCCGGGAGAAATGTCAATAACCTCGATATGCAGATAACACCACCCTTATGGCAGAAAGTGAAGAGGAACTAAAAAGCCTCTTGATGAAAGTGAAAGTGGAGAGTGAAAAAGTTGGCTTAAAGCTCAACATTCAGAAAACAAAGATCATGGCATCCGGTCCCATCACTTCATGGGAAATAGATGGGGAAACAGTGGAAATAGTGTCAGACTTAATTTTTCTGGGCTCCAAAATCACTGCAGATGGTGACTGCAGCCATGAAATTAAAAGACGCTTACTCCTTGGAAGGAAAGTTATGACCAACCTAGATAGCATATTCAAAAGCAGAGACATTACTTTGCCAACAAAGGTTCATCTAGTCAAGGCTATGGTTTTTCCTGTGGTCATGTATGGATGTGAGAGTTGGATTGTGAAGAAGGCTGAGTGCCGAAGAATTGATGCTTTTGAACTGTGGTGTTGGAGAAGACTCTTGAGAGTCCCTTGGACTGCAAGGAGATCCAACCAGTCCATTCTGGAGGAGATCAGCCCTGGGATTTCTTTGGAAGGAATGATGCTAAAGCTGAAACTCCAGTACTTTGGCCATCTCATGTGAAGAGTTGACTCATTGGAAAAGACTCTGATGCTGGGGGGATTAGGGGCCAGAGAAGAAGGGGACGACAGAGGATGAGATGGCTGGATGGCATCACTAACTCGATGGATGTGAGTTTGGGTGAACTCCGGGAGTTGGTGATGGACAGGGAGGCCTGGCGTGCTGCGATTCATGGGGTCGCAAAGAGTCGGACACGACTGAGTGACTGATCTGATCTGAACAGTTTTTTTGTTGGCGTTTCTTAGGATTCTCTCTCTATATATTAATAGTATTGTGACATCTGCAAATCATGAGTGCTTTACTTTTTCTTTTCCTATTTAGATGTCTTCTCTTTTTCTTGCCTAAATGCTGCGGCTTGGACTTCCAATGCTATATTAACTATGAAAATGAAAGTGAAAGTGTTAACATGCTCAGTCAAACAAGACTAGAATATCCACAATTGTCTGCCCATAGTGGGCATTCTTGTCTTGTTCCTGATCCTACAGAGAAAGATTTCAGCTTTTGACCACTATCATTTTAGCTGTGGGTTTGTCATATATGGGCTTATTATGCTGAAATACATCCCGTCTATATCCATTTTGTTGAATGTTTTAATCGTAAATGGATGGCAAAGTTTGCCAGATTCTTTTTCTTTATCTATTGAGATGATCATTTTTATTCTTCATTTTATTAATGTGACATGTCATGTTGATTGACCTGTGGATGAGACATCCTTGCATCTCTGAATGAATCCCATTTCATTGTGGTATAGGATCCTTTTAATATGTTGTTGGATTCAATTTTCTAATATTTTTTGAGGATTTTTGCATGTTTGTTCAAGGATATCAGCCCGTTTTTTTTTTTTTTTTTTTTTTGATGATGATGTCTTTGTTGGCTTTGATATCTGGGTAATACTGGCTTTGTAAAATGTATAGCAATAAATGCTGGAAAGGGTGTGAAGAAAAGGGAACTCTCTTACATTGTTGGTGGGAATGCAAACTAGTACAGCCACTATGGACAACAGTGTGGAGATTCCTTAAAAAACTGGAAATAGAACTGCCTTATGATCCAGCAATCCCACTGCTGGGCATACACACTGAGGAAACCAGAAGGGAAAGAGACACGTGTACCCCAATGTTCATCGCAGCACTGTTTATAATAGCCAGGACATGGAAGCAACCTAGATGTCCATCAGCAGATGAATGAATAAGAAAGCAGTGGTACATATACACAATGGAGTATTACTCAGCCATTAAAAAGAATACATTTGAATCAGTTCTAATGAGATGGATGAAACTGGAACCTATTATACAGAGTGAAGTAAGCCAGAAAGAAAAACACCAATACAGTATACTAACGCATATATATGGAATTTAGAAAGATGGTAACAATAACCCTGTGTACGAGACAGCAAAAGAGACACTGATGTATAGATCAGTCTTATGGACTCTGTGGGAGAGGGAGAGGGTGGGAAGATTTGGGAGAATGGCATTGAAACATGTATAATATCATGTATGAAACGAGTCGCCAGTCCAGGTTCGATGCATGATACTGGATGCTTGGGGCTGGTGCACTGGGACAACCCAGAGGGAGGGTATGGGGAGGGAGGAGGGAGGAGGGTTCAGGATGGGGAACACAGGTATACCTGTGGCAGATTTGTTTTGATATTTGGCAAAACTAATACAATATTGTAAAGTTTAAAAATAAAATAAACTTAAAAAAATAATAAAATAAAATGTATTTTATTGGTTTCTCCTGTCTTCATTTTTTAGGAGAATATGAGGAAAAATAGGTATTAAATCTTATTTGAATGCTATGTATTATTCACCAGTAAAGCTATTTTGTCCTTTTCAGCAAAACTGATCATACAAGTGAATGCTAGATTGCCATAGCATGATTTTTTTTGGATGGAGTAAATAATTTTTTCAGTTCATTTGGCAAGAAAAACTATAGATTCTGTTTTGAATGGCAATCCTAAATCAGCAGTGCATACAACATAGAGCAGTTCTTTTACATTAAACAAGAAAGTAAAAATATAGATATCAAGTTTGTCATTATGAGCAACTATCAGTTCAGTTCAGTTCAGTTGCTCAGTCATGTCCGACTCTTTGAGACCCCACGGACTGTAACACGCCAGGCTTCCCTGTCCATCACCAACTCCTGGAACCGGCTCACACTCATGTCCATTGAGTCGATGATGCCATCCAATCACCTCACCCTCTGTCGTTCCTTTCTCCCACCCTCAATCTTCCCCAGCATCAGGGTCTTTTCCAAGGAGTCAGGTCTTCGATCAGGTGGCCAAAGTTTTAGAGTCTCAGCTTCAGCATCTATAGAACTAATTAAAGGAAGGGGTTACAATTACAGTTGTTAACTGTAATTGTAATTACTGTGTATTTGCTTTGTATTGAACATTCATGTAAAAGAAATGATTTACATTTAATCCTCACAAATATAATGGAACTACCTATATTATACCCACATTATATATAAGAAATTCCAAAAGACAGAATCTTGGCTTCTTCCGGTATTACAGTTAATTCAGAAATCTTTCAGATAAGCTCTTGATCTTTAATGCCATCTTCTGCAGATTGCACCTGTGTGTCTCCCAGAGAGGAAACCTATTCATATAAACTTATAAGTATCATAGGGGGTGGGGCTTCCCAGGTGACTCAGCCAATGCAGGAGACATGAGCTTTATTCCTGGATCAAGAAGGTCCCCTGGAGAAGGAAATGGCAACCCACTCCAGTATTCTTGCCTGGGAAATCCAGGGACACAGGAGGGTGGCAGGCTACTCATGCTGTCACAAAAGAGCTGGACACGACTTAGTGACTAAACAACAATAAATTTTAGGGGCAGGTTCTGAGATACATGCTCATCCTCTGGTCTTTCCTTCAGCTACAGGGTTTGTGTGTGTGTGGGGGGGTGGGGTTGGGTTTTTTTTGTTGTTTTCTTGTTTTTTGTTGTTATTTTGGTTTTGTTGTTGCTGCTGCTTGTTTTATTGTGGGTTCCTGACCTCCTAAGCTAGTACTGACACAATATCTTTTTAAAAAAAACTGGAGGATAATTGCCTTACAATGTTGTGTCAGTTTCTGCTGTACAACAATGAAAATCAGTCATAAGTGTATGTATACATATATCCCCTCTCTCTTAAGCCTCCCTCCTACCCAACCCTGCCCACATCGCACCCCTCTCGGTCTGCACAGAGCCCTGGGCCAGGCTCCTTGTGTTATACAGCAGCTTCCCACCGTCTAGTCTACACATACTAATGTACACGTCCTTGTTACCCTCCCTATTCATCCCACCCTCTCTTTCCCCTACTGTGTCCGCAAGTCCATTTTCTGTTTCTACATCTGTGTCTCTGTTTCTGCCCTGTAAATACATTTCAGTACCATTTTCCTAGATTCCATATATATGCATTAATATGCAATATTTGTTTTTCTTTTTAGCATGATTTTTAAGTTGAGGCTATGTCTTCTAAACATGATATTTTCTCTGATGAGGAAAAAGTGTTAATGACAATGTATTATATCTAAAGTTCTTGTGATGAATAGGCACATAATAAACTTCTGCCTCTTTTCTATAAATTGAAAAATTGTTCCCTGATTCATATAAGGACACTTTCCAAGTAGCACCAGCTTCTGCTCCTTCTCAGAGGAAAGGAAACAAAAGGCTTAAGTATAGAATAATATTATAAGATGAAATTTCTCAATTGAATTTATGGCCAAAGTCATTTCTATTAGCTTGAGTAGGTACATTTCCATGCAGAATAAGAATTTGCAGAACTGATTCAATAATTCACAATATACAAGGCAGAGAAAAGCATGCTGTAATGTTAGGTCTTCAGAAAACAGATTTCAGTTGATCCAGAAACTAGAAGCAGAGATTTACTAAAATTAAATTCAACCCACAAAGATGGAATTATAAACAATGTGACTAGATTAGCTTTGAGCAATGATTTTTTTTTTCTATCTTGGTTTAAATACATCTACGCTATGAAAACCAATTGGAGAGTTTTGCTCCTGTGGGCTGAAATATTAGGGCTTTCTGTGTATGCTTTTATGATTATCAGGATGAAATATGATAGTGCCATTTTTAGCTTGCTATTATCTCTGATGGATGTCATCCTAACACAATTGCTTGTACAGCATATGTCAGAAACAAGTCACACTTGTCTACAACAGCTATTTCACTAGGCAAATCTGGCTCTTTTGGCTACATTCTGAATGTAAGTCTCAAAATGCTTTAAAAATAGAAAGTGAAGAACTAAAACAATGCTGATAAAAAAATTTATTTGGAAAAGGTACAGGTAGACCTATTACTCTTAGTGTCGTTTAGCACTGATTGTAACAGAAGGAATCATCCGTACTTCTGCATAATTAAAGGATCAGAATTTTTTTGTTTTGCTTTTTGTTTTTGTTATTTGTTTCTTTCTCCCAAGGGTTTTTATTGTATCTTATAACCCATTTTCTAAAATATTTCATTTATAATTCTGGAGGCCCCTTGCTCTACCTAGATGTAAATAGTTATTAAGGAACAAATACAGCAGAAATTGTCCAAAATAAGTTGTGGACATTGTCTATTAAAATAATCATTTAAGAACCTAAATATTCATTTGAGTTTGTGAAACAATTAATTTTCAATGATGTTTCTGGTTTTCTTGTATTCTTTTCTTCCCTGTCTTGAAATTACAAGAAAAGAAAAAAGTAAATACAGTTCTGTGTTTTCGTAGAACCTTAACCCAGCACTTATGGCATCACAGAGACCACCCCATCTACGTGTAGTGAATTGAAGTAATAAGAAAATACATTGTGTTTTCCAGACTATTTTTTATGCAGCAGTTGAGTGATCTTAAAATCTAATAAAAAGGAAAATGATATTTTTAAAAGACTTTTCCAGAGCTTCTTATCACATATGCACTCAGTTCAGTTCAGTTGCTCAGTCCTGTCCAACTCTGAGATCCCATGAACTGCAGCACGCCAGGCTTTCCTGTCCATCACCAACTCCCAGAGCTTGGTCAAACTCATTTCCATTGACTCAGTGATGCCATCCAACCATCTCATCCTCTGTCGTCCCCTTCTACCCCTGCTTTCAGAGTCTTTTCCAATGAGTTGACTCTTTGCATCAGATGGCCAAAGTATTAGACCTTAGCTTCAGCATCACCTCTTCTAATGAATATTCAGGATTGATTTTCTTTGGGATTTACTGGTTTGATCTCTCTGCAGTCCAAGGGACTCTCAGGAGTCCTTTCCAACACCACAGTTCAAAAGCATCAATTCTTTGGTGCTCAGCCTTTTTGTTCCAAATCTCACATCCATACATGAATACGGGAAAAACCATAGCTTTGACTATATGGATCTTTGTTGACAAAGTAATGTCTCTGCTTTGTGTCTAGATTTGCTAAGTTAGTGATAGATTTTCTTCCAAGGAGCAAATGTCTTTTAATTTCATGGCTGTAGTCACCATCTGCAGTGATTCTGGAGCCCAAGAGAATAAAGTCTGTCACTGTTTCCATTGTTTCTCCATCTATTTGCCATGAAGTGATGGAACTAATGAGTAGTGTAATACACATCCTCCAGATTTAAAACCTATTACATTTTTGCCAACTTTTGCTTTATATTAAGGCTTCCCAGGTGGTGCTGCTGCTGCTAAGTTGCTTCAGTCTTGTCTGACTCTGTGCGACTCTATGGACAGCAACCCACCAGGCTTCTCTGTCCATGGGATTCTCTAGGCAAGAATACTGGAGTGGGTTGCCATTTCCTTCTCTGGGTGGAGCTAGCACTGGAGAAGAAAGAACCTGGTTGCTGATTCAGGAGATGTAAGAGACAGAGGTTCAATCCCTGGGTCAGGAAGATCCCTGGAGGAGGGCATGGCAAACCACTCCAGTATTCTTGCCTGGAAAATCCCATGGTTGGCTATAGTCCATGTGATCACAAAGACTTGAACATGAGTGAAACAACTTAGCACATGTGCACTTAGCACACATAAGGTGGCCAAAGTATTGTATTGTTTAGGTATAGGTAGAGAGTTCCAGAAATTTCTCCTTTATTGACTATGCCAAAACCTTTGACTGTGTGGATCACAATAAACTGTGAAAATTCTGAAAGAGATGGGAATACCAGACAACCTGACCTGCCACTTGAGAAACCTATATGCAGGTCAGGAAGCAACAGTTAGAACTGGACATGGAACAACAGACTGGTTCCGAATAGGAAAAGGAGTATGTCAAGGCTGTATATTGTCACCCTGCTTATTTAACTTATATGCAGAGTACATCACGAGAAACACTGGGCTGGAAGAAGCACAAGCTGGAATCAAGGTTGCCGAGAGAAATATCAATAACCTCAGATATGCAGATGACAGCACCCTTATGGCAGAAAGTGAAGAGGAACTAAAAAGCCTCTTGATGAAAGTGAAAGAGGAGAGTGAAAAAGTTGGCTTAAAGCTCAACATTCAGAAAACTAAGATCATGGCATCCGGTCCCATCACTTCATAGCAGATAGATGGGGAAACAGTGGAAACAGTGTCAGACTTTATTTTTGGGGCTCCAAAATCACTGCAGATGGTGATTGCAGCCATGAAATTAAAAGACGCTTACTCCTTGGAAGGAAAGTTATGACCAACCTAGATAGCATATTCAAAAGAAGAGACATTACTTTGCCAACAAAGGTCCATCTAGTCAAGGTTATGGTTTTTCCAGTGGTCATGTATGGATGTGAAAGTTGGACTGTGAAGAAGACTGAGCACTGAAGAATTGATGCTTTTGAAGTGTGGTGTTGGAGAAGACTCTTGAGAGTCCCTTGGACTGCAAAGGAGATCCAACCAGTCCATTCTAAAGGAGATCAGTCCTGGGTGTTCTTTGGAAGGACTGATGCTGAAGCTGAAACTCCAATACTTGGCCACCTCATGTGAAGAGTTGACTCATTGGAAAAGACTCTGATGTTGGGAGGGATTGGGGGCAGGAGGAGAAGGGGACGGCAGAGAATGAGATGGCTGGATGGCATCTCTGACTTGATGGACATGAGTTTGGGTGAACTCCAGGAGTTGGTGATGGACAGGGAGGCCTGGCGTGCTGCGGTTCATGAGGTCATAAACAGTCAGACACGACAGAGTGACTGGACTGAAATGTGGTATGAGTAATCAAGTGTCAGTTTGTATTGTTTGGGTATCTCCAAGAAAATGTACGTTTTCTTACAGATTCACGATAACATGATTGCAGCTAATAAAATTAACAGCAATCTTTTGGTAGTGTTGAATACCCATCCATGTCAGATTTCCTCTATTGCCTCCTAAATATATATTTTACAAGTTTATTTATTCAAATATATGATAAAACAATGTCTAAAGTTTGTGTTAGTTTTATATATATCTAGTTTCTTTAAATTGATACTCCCCCTTTTTTTTTCTTGTCACTGACACATTTTATCAACAGTATCGATAATGCTGTATAAATGTCTCATATCTGTGGCTGTTTTCTTTCTTGTGGAATCTTTTAACTTGCTTTCCTATCCTGTATCATAATAATGGACATTATCTCTAGAAGTTGGTTAGATTCTGGTTCCAGTTTTGACAAGATTGTTTCATGGAAGGTACCAGGTGCTTCAAATCGCTTCATGTCAAAGGGCACAAAATGACTAGTTATCCTAATTCTGAGGCTAATATGAAAGTTGAACCCAGGTGTTGGGAACCTGATTATTTAGATATTCTCATCAAACTTTTTGCTAATAGGTTCATAACTGGTGACTGTTAGCACAATCAGTTTCTTCTTAGGGTGTCAAAAGAGAGATTTTTCTATTCTGTCTTTACCTTCGTGTTTGCTGGCAGAGATTATCTGACTTTGCTCTTGCTGGTCCTTTGGCCCTTTTGCCCATATTGTAGGGCTTCCCTAATGGATCGGCAGGTAAAGAATCTGCCTGCAATGCAGGAGACACAGGTTTGATCCCTGGTTTGGGAAGATTCCTGGGGAAGGGAAATGGCAACCCACTCCAGTATTCTTGCCTGGGAAATCCCATAGACAGAGGAGCCTGGCAGGTGACAGTCCATGGGGTCACAAAGAGTCAGACACGACTGAAGTGACTGAGCATGCACACACGCCCTTGTTGTGGGGTTTGTGGGCTTCACTGTCATCTAGCTGTGCCAAGGAGATTAACAATGTGTTGTTATTTTTCTCTGTCCTGTTTTCTCTTCCTCTGTCTAACCCTGTTTGGGTTTGGTTTTCAAGAGGGAATCTCAAAGAGATTTAAAAAAATCTATGTTAGTGCAGTGATATCCTCTATGTCACCTTCATGTTTGAAAGTCTTCTTTAACCAATCCTTTCTATGTGCATCCACAGCTTCCCATTTCTGTTCTCTTTTTTCCCTCCTAAACATTTCTTGTCCAATTTGCAGTTTAGTTTCCATTAATAAAATGGAAGGGCAGAGCTGATTTTGCATATATAAACTGTAGCTAATTACACAGCTGTGTGCCAGAATTACATAGGACCTTATTTGTGAAAAACTAAAACTTACTTCTGCAGTCTAAAATCTGTCTCTAGTATCATTTTCATTTACCAAGATGCACAGAATAATTCTGGTATCAGATTGTCCCAAGGTATTTCTTGAAGCCGTTGCTCTCTTTTATTTACTTTTACTGGAAATATCATCACTTTTCTCTTCCCTTGACAGTTCTTGGTCATGTTAGAACGTCCTCTACAATTCCTTGGAACTTACTGACATTCTCAGATGCTTTTGCCAATAAGATTTTTAATTTGTGGTTTTAGATGTATAGTTCAGTTGTACCTGGATTGTGGCCATTTGCATTGTTCATATATCATCCTTTTATTTTATGAAAATATGTGTATCCCCATCCCAACATTCACCCTGAGTTATTCCCCTTGGAGGGAAACACATGAGACTTATAGCAGAGACTGTGGGCTCATTAATATTAGCTTCTCCTCCTAGGGACTGAGCATTGCACTCAGGAACACTTGTCTCTAAACCCAGTATGTGAAGTCTAAAAGATATGGTTAGAACAGCAGATAATATTTTGTATTTGCCTCTATAAGCTGCCTTGTTTATAAAAGAATAACTAAAGGTTACTAAATAAGATGCTTGCAATAAGAAGAAATTCAGTCATTTACTTTGGATTTGGGATTTCATCATAATAATTAACAGTACCACGTTCATACCCTTCCTTCCCATTAGATAAAAGTTACCGGGCTGTATATTTGGACTGGCAGGTATGGACAAATTACATCAAATTAAGCTAAATGGTTATACAAAGAAGCCAGTAAAGACCATCAGAGAACAAGCCACAATTATCTGTTTTCACTGTAGAAGATGCTGACGTTAGAAGACAGTTGGCAACCAAATGTTTCCACCAGCAGAGTGTGATTCAAAGGGTGTCCCCAAATCAAATTTACATCAACATAAGTCAGCCTCAGAGCACCTCTCATCCTTTCCGATACTAAAATTCTTATCATCAGGCTTTAACAACACCTGTCTTTCCCACATAGTTGATTTGTAAATACTGAGATAATTCACCTTAAATTTGACCAAGACATCCATGTTCCTAAGTCATTTTAGGTCAATATTCAAAAACTGTATTAGGTGTTTGTGTCA
The DNA here is from genome assembly GCF_027580195.1 of Bos mutus. Taxonomy (NCBI): domain Eukaryota; kingdom Metazoa; phylum Chordata; class Mammalia; order Artiodactyla; family Bovidae; genus Bos; species Bos mutus. Next base: position 28,455,494 of record NC_091639.1, on the reverse strand, counting down.
ACCAACTGGCTGGTCACGGTGCTGCTGTATTTAGGTGAGTCCACTGATCATCATAGCTCATTTGGTAAAGAATCTGCCTGCAGTGCAGGAGACCTGGATTTGAATCCAGGGCTGGGAAGATCCCCTGAAGAAGGAAATGGCAACCCACTACAGTATTCTTGCCTGGAGAATCCCATGGACAGAGGAGCCTGGCAGGCTACAGTCCATGGGATCGTAAGAGTCGGACACAACTTAGTGAGTAAACCACCACCACTGATCACCATATTACATGCGTGTGTCTGCATATGTGTATTACGACTTTGTATTTATGACTTTAAGTATAACTATGTGTATCAGTGTCTTAACCACATACAGGAAAATTATTTTTGAAAACTTCAAAACACATAATTTGGCTGTCCCTAATTGATTATACTAGGCCTGGTGCTGCAGCCCACGGGGTTGCAAAGAGTCGGACATGACTGGGTTATTGAACAACAACAACAATTGATTATACTATAAGGACAAAAAGAGCTACAGTGAAATGTAAAACAGGATTCAGTGATGGCATCAATATTTTCAATAACAATATTGAGATTGTTATTATGAAACTATTAAATATACACTGAAGGATGAGGCAAATATGCAGTTATGTTAATGGTATGTGGAACTAAAGTTTAACATACAAGAAATGCACACATAAAATATTTTAAAAAGATTATCAAAACCCCTATATCTTTACATTTAAATTGATAGTATGGATACAAACTCTTTATCTGCAGAAACATCTTTATTGGCTTTAACTGCTGAAAAGGGCCAGTATCCCAACCCACTAGCAATGATTACCCATCACCCAGAAGTGGACTCAACTTTATTTTCTGCAGAAAGCAAGTAGAGCTTCTCACAGATCTGACTGGTTCTAGATCTGACTGGGATAGAGAATATATTATATATTGGGATACAGAAAACAAAATATTTATCAAATATTACTGATGCTGTGCTGAAAGGAAATGAGTCTGTTTGAAAGGGTGTCTCTGGTTAAAAATGGGATAATTTGAGCATCACAAAAAGCAGTGACTGCAACTGATCGAAACCCTCAAATATGTTACAAAATCCATGATTTCACACTGAAAATAAAAAGAGCTAAATTGGTAAACTTGAAAGTTTTCTAGCACATCAATTTCAATGTGTCCTGCCTATCCTATATCAAGTGCTCTTCAAGATAATCAAATAGTTGATGGAAAGTTGCTCTTAGAAAATAATTCCAATGAAAGAACTTCAATTTCCCTTAAAGTAAGTCAGTAGTAGAGATGAGGAAGTGGAGGAGTGAGATAGAAATAAAACAGATTTGGCTATTCCTGACAATTGCATAGAATTTGTGAAATGAGTGTACATAATTCTTTATTATACTCTTCTCTCTTTTTTTAGGTATGTTTATATAATGAAATGTTTAAAAATGCCAAAACACAGTGTGAGGGATTTGGAGAAGAAGTACTGATTCTGTCTGTGTGGGTGCACAGAGAGTGGAACCACCACTGCATTCTCTAAACAGCAAGGATGGTGTGAAAATGCCAGATCCAGGAGAGACAGTGAACACGAACATTAGGAAGGTCACCATTATGCTCACCCCATGGGAACAGCTTGCATTTATTTGAGAATTGAATGGATGAAAGCTAGAATAAGGACAGAGATTTTTAGCGATTTTGACTTTACACATTGATTAGCCACAGAAGGTTTTTGAGAACTGGATTAAACCATTTCAACTGGGTCTTAAAGTTATATTTTTGTTGGTACAGGGAATGATCTGGATTAAGAAGTTGAACATTGCTGAAAGAGGAGTTAGCTGGCATATTAATATATTATTCCAGATAACAGAATGTGAGTGAATAAACTAGAAGATTTAAAATGAGAGTGCAGAGGAGACAATGCATATGAAAGAAACTAGAGATTTAGAAGCATGGAAATGGCATGACACTTTGAATGTGGAGGAAGAATGGAGAGAAGTTAAATAAATCTGTATCTGTTTATTGAAACTCCTTAAGAGAAAAGGAATGATTAGCAAATTACTAAGAGGCGGCTTTTCTCTTTGCTAGATTTAACCAGGAATTTGTGTGTGTGTTTGTATGTGTGCACTGTGTTGTGCGTTTCATTAATATTCCTCTTATTTTTATTATTTATCCTTCTCATTCACTGTTATGCTGAACATAGCCAGAAAATGAGGTCAACTCAACATTTGCTTTTGCTCAAGGCTACATCAGGCAAATGAATTCTTTGTCCAATTCAGAAGAGAAATAAATCAATTACCCTTGCTGAAGGGTGGCTATCTTGAGTGCTTTTAGGAAAAACTCAGGTCATTCTAAAGAAATGTCTGAAATATCTGCAAGAGTTAAGAGCAAGATAAGCACTAATTTACCATCTCCTTCATCCCCATAAGGAGGTACTTAAAAGAGGACAAAATGCATCACTAGGTATTGTCAGGGTCAAACTAAGACTTCAGTATTTCTTTGAATAAAAGTACTATGCTCCACTGCCTAAGATGAAGAGTGTTTTTGTAGACCAGCTCTAAGAATACACCTTACTAGCAGCACCACAGGGACAGCAATGTCCATTTCACCCCTGGAAAAGTTGTTTGTCCCCTAAACCTTCCTAGCTCCTTCTTCTCCCCAAATTTCTTAATGTATATTGTCTTTCACAAATGATAACCTAAGAGTCAGAAGGACACAAAACTATGGTTGACTGAGGATAGAAATATTTTTAAATTTATTTGGGTAGCCTAAGCATCTAGTTTAAAAGACACTTACTCCTTGGAAGGAAAGTTATGACCAACCTAGATAGCATATTCAAAAGCAGAGACATTACTTTGCCAACAAAGGTCCATCTAGTCAAGGCTATGGTTTTTCCAGTGGTCATGTATGGATGTGAGAGTTGGACTGTGAAGAAAGCTGAGTGCCGAAGAATTGATGCTTTTGAACCGTGGTGTTGGAGAAGACTCTTGAGAGTCCCTTCGACTGCAAGGAGATCCAACCAGTCCATTCTGGAGGAGATCAGCCCTGGGTGTTCTTTGGAAGGAATGATGCTAAAGCTGAAACTCCAGTACTTTGGCCACTTCATGTGAAGTGTTGACTCATTGGAAAAGACTCTGATGCTGGGAGAGATTGGGGGCAGGAGGAAAAGGGGACGACAGAGGATGAGATGGCTGGATGGCATCACTGACTCGATGGACGTGAGTTTGAGTGAACTCCAGGAGTTGGTGATGGACAGGGAGGCCTGGTGTGCTGCGATTCATGGGGTCGCAAAGAGTTGGACATGACTGAGCGACCGAACTGAACTAAACTGAAATGTCTAGTGGTGATTAGAAAGTATCCTAGAGTGAACAAAGGAAGCAAGTAATTGTTAGTTTACGCACTGAAAATATAAACAGAGCAAAAAATACAGAGCTGAGAGAAGAAACCAATTACGTATAAACAGTACACTTACATAGGAGACAGAAAGAGTTCATTCATGTACTTGAATGAGGGGTGTATTGGATAGAGTTGACTTGCAGTTGGTCAGAAAAAAAGTCTAGATTCAACTGTGGGAAAGCTTAGGTGTTTGTCTTTGTTGGCCAAGCTAAGAGCAGTAGGATTAAATGGCAACCCTCTCCAGTATTCTTGCCTGGAAAATTCCATGGACAGTGGAGCCTGGTGGGCTACAGTCCATGGGGTCGCAGTGACTGAGCTCACATATACTCCCTTGGTAATTCTGACACTCCCTTGGTGACCACTAGGGGCAGTGTGCTTACTGATAAACTGTTTCACCTGGCGTAACCAGTTACATAACTAACCTAGCTTGATGAAGTGACCATTGAGGCATTAAAGACACCACTGAGAATTCTGCCTTGAACTCTCCCAGAGCCACAGCACATCATATATCTCTTGATAGTTGAATTAAGAAATTGAGCAGGTCTGCATGAGAATTAGAACCCTCTCTTAGAACTCCAGTGCTTGCCTGAACTCTCTCTTGCTGCATCTTATCTTTCGCTTTTAAGTAAAATCTTTATGAGAGTATGTCAGTGAAGTTTCATGAGTGCTTTCAAATAACAAAACTTGTAAAATCTTTGCAAAGTGAGTTCTTGGTAAAAGCACATGAGGCAAGGGAGAAAATGGAGAAACTGGAAAAAGTGATAAATAAATTGGGGATTTGAGAAAAGACGGCTTCGGGTTTAGCTATTATTACATCTGTTTTGAATGGTCCATGAATTCATATGTGATAATCTCAAACCTAAGAGCTATCACTGAAGTCTCTGTAAGTTCCCATTAGCATCTCCTATTTTAATTGATTTCTTAGGCTGTACTACAAAAAGATAACCAACCAAGCCCTACATTTTGCTGAAGGGTGTGGCTGACATGAGCAAAAGTATTCATGTTTTGGGTCTTGGGCTGGGAACTAGCATCCCATCACTCCCACTGCATTGTTTTGGTCAAACCAAGTCATAGGAACAGTCCGGTCTCAAGGAAAGGGATAATATACTCTGTTTCTTGATATGAGAAACTGCAGAGCTATTTTACAAATGCATGGGAACTGGGTTGATTAAAGTATTGTGGTAATTTCCCCCATCTACAAGACTAAGGAAAATTCAAATAAAAATACAGTGACATAAAGCATTACCATAAATTAATAGTTTAAGATCTAGTCAAATTTTCTGTTGTCTACATGCAGTAAAACTCTTTTCCATTTTAAGTAAAAAATGTTCACTTTTTTGAAAAACAAAAACCATATGATTATCTCAATAGATGCAGAGAAAGCCTTTGACAAAATTCAACATCCATTTATGATAAGAACTCTCCAGAAAGCAGGAATAGAAGGAACATACCTCAACATAATAAAAGCTATATATGACAAACCCACAGCAAACATTATCCTCAATGGTGAAAAATTGAAAGCATTTCCTCTAAAGTCAGGAACAAGACAAGGGTGCCCACTTTCACCATTACTATTCAACATAGTTTTAGAAGTTTTGGCCACAGCAGTCAGAGCAGAAAAAGAAATAAAAGGAACCCAAATTGGAAAAGAAGAAGTAAAACTCTCACTGTTTGCAGATGACATGATCCTTTACATAGAAAACCCTAAAGACTCCACCAGAAAATTACTAGAACTAATCAATGATTATAGCAAAGTTGCAGGATATAAAATCAACACACAGAAATCCCTTGCACTCCTATACTAATAATAATGAGAAAACTGAAAGAGAAATTAAGGAAACAATTCCATTCACCATTGCAACGGAAAGAATAAAATACTTAGGAATATATCTACCTAAAGAAACTAAAGACCTATATATAGAAAACTATAAAACACTGGTAAAAGAAATCAAAGAGGACACTAATAGATGGAGAAATATACCACGTTCATGGATTGGAAGAATCAACATAGTGAAAATGAGTATACTACCCAAAGCAATTTATAGATTCAATGCAATCCCTATCAAGCTACCAATGGTATTCTTCACAGAGCTAGAACAAATAATTTCACAATTTGTATGGAAATACAAAAAACCTCGAATAGCCAAAGCGATCTTGAGAAAGAAGAATGGAACGGGAGGAATCAACCTACCTGACTTCAGGCTCTATTACAAAGCCACAGTTATCAAGACAGTATGGTACTGGCACAAAGACAGAAATATTGATCAATGGAACAAAATAGAAAGCCCAAAGGTAAATCCACGCACCTATGGACACCTTATCTTTGACAAAGGAGGCAAGAATATACAATGGATTAAAGACAATCTCTTTAACAAGTGGTGCTGGGAAAGCTGGTCAACCACTTGTAAAAGAATGAAACTACAACACTTTCTAACACCATACACAAAAATAAACTCAAAATGGATTAAAGATCTCAACATAAGACCAGAAACTATAAAACTCCTAGAGGAGAACATAGGCAAAACACTCTCTGACATACATCACAGCAGGATCCTCTATGATCCACCTCCCAGAATATTGGAAATAAAAGCAAAAATAAACAAATGGGACCTAATTAAACTTAAAAGCTTCTGCACAACAAAGGAAACTATAAGCAAGGTGAAAAGGCAGCCTTCAGAATGGGAGAAAATAATAGCAAATGAAGCAACGGACAAACAACTAATCTCAAAAATATACAAGCAACTCCTACAGCTCAACTCCAGAAAAATAAATGACCCAATCAAAAAATGGGCCAAAGAACTAAATAGACATTTCTCCAAAGAAGACATACAGATGGCTAACAAACACATGAAAAGATGTTCAACATCACTCATTATCAGAGAAATGCAAATCAAAACCACTATGAGGTACCATTTCACACCAGTCAGAATGGCTGCAATCCATAAGTCTATAAGCAATAAATGCTGGAGAGGGTGTGGAGAAAAGGGAACTCTCTTACACTGTTGGTGGGAATGCAAACTAGTATAGCCACTATGGAGAACAGTGTGGAGATTCCTTAAAAAACTGGAAATAGAACTGCCTTATGATCCAGCAATTCCACTGCTGGGCATACACACTGAGGAAACCAGAAGGAAAAGAGACACGTGTACCCCAATGTTCATCGCAGCACTGTTTATAATAGCCAGGACATGGAAGCAACCTAGATGCCCATCAGCAGATGAATGGATAAGAAAGCTGTGGTACATATACACAATGGAGTATTACTCAGCCATTAAAAAGAACACATTTGAATCAGTTCTAATGAGATGGATGAAACTGGAGCCTATTATACAGAGTGAGGTAAGCCAGAAAGAAAAACACCAATACAGTATACTAACGCATATATATGGAATTTAGAAAGATGGTAACAATAACCCTGTGTACGAGACAGCAAAAGAGACACCGATGTATAGATCAGTCTTATGGACTTTGTAGGAGAGGGAGAGGGTGGGGAGATTTGGGAGAATAGCACTGAAACATGTATAATATCATGTATGAAACGAGTTGCCAGTCCAGATTCGATGCATGGTACTGGATGCTTGGGGCTGGTGCACTGGGACGACCCAGAGGGAGGGTAGGGGAGGGAGGAGGGAGTAGGGTTCAGGATGGGGAACATGGGTATACCTGTGGCAGATTCATTTCGATATTTGGCAAAACTAATACAATATTGTAAAGTTTAAAAATAAAATCAAATTTAAAAAAAAATGTTCACTTTGCAAAAAAAAAAAAAATATATCCTGTGAAGGAAATCTGTTGGGATATTGGTTAATGTTATTTATAGCAGAAATGAATTCAACACTTAGAGATTTATAGAATGCATTAAAATATATACATGATGCATTTGCCTATTATTATATGATGATATATTTATGATAATCTTTTGTTCTGATGTTTCTGTTATAATCCTGTAGTAATTAAATCATTTTATTATTCCATAAATTCCATTCCATATCCTCCAAATCTACTCCCTTTTGACAGTTCTTGTGTTCCAATTTTCGTTCGAAGAAATGCTATTCTTGTATGAATAACTTATCCTGAAATGTGCATATATGTTTATGCACATTAATTGAACTTAGTTAACCAAATAATCAGGATGTAGAGAAGGTTGAAATGAAGTTTAAGTTCGCTTTATAAGATGAGAAGTTTCTGTGTTCAGACTAGCAGAGAATACAGAAAATTGACAAGTTAATAGGTATCTACTAGACTGATCAATGGCTGTAGAGCAGAGGTAAATATTAGGGCATATTTAGCAGTGAACTGTGATGCTGTAAAAGACTCTAGAGAATCCCTTGGACTGCAAGGTGATCAAACCAGTCAATCCTAAAGGAAATCAACCCTGAATACTCATTGGAAGGACTGATGCTGAAGCTGAAGGTCCAGTACTTTGGTCACTTGATGTGAAGAGCTGACTCATTGGAAAAGACCCTGATGCTAGGAAAGATTGAGGGCAGGAGGAGGAGGGGATGGCAGAGGATAAGATGGTTTGATAGCATCACTGACTCAATGGACATGAATCCGAGCAAACTCCAGAAGATAGTGAAGAACAGGAGAGCCTGGCGTGCTGCAGTCCATGGGGTTGCAAAGAGTTGGACATGACTGAGCAAGTGAACAATAACAAAGCAGTGAAGGGCAATATCTCTCTTCTCTCAGGAGAACTTTGGCAGGCCCCAAGCAGGCAGTCCTGGAGAGTCACTAGACATGTGTCATCACAGGCAAGCCTGTGACCTAGGACAGTACCTGGGAGACACAGCATGTCAGAAATCACAAAGTAGATCAAGTGGAGGAGAGAGAGAATGCTCTGGGATGTGAGTGTTGGCCAAAGCATCATTGACAGCATTAGGCTACCAGTCAGACTCTTTGCATCAACAGCAAACCTGCAGTGCAAAATGAAGTCCTGGAGAGGAGTCTTCCCAGAGCCTGCAAATAGAAATGTAGGTAGGTGGTAGGTAAGAAAGTTACACTGAGTCAGCATACCTGGGGAAACTAGTCCAAATCTATTCACAGTTGAATGAAAAAATATGCACAATCCAAAGGTCAAGAAATGTTTTATTCAAGTGGACTTGCTGAGGACTTAAGTCCAGGAGACAGCCTCTCAGATAACTTTGAGGGGCTGTTCTGAAGAGATAATGGAGGAGCCAGGATATATAGGAGTTTTGCAAAAGCTAACCACATAGTTGACCATCAAAAAATTTCTGCTAGCTAAAGAAAAAACAAACATCCCAAGTTAATGAATTTAGCACTTCTTATGTATGGGAAGATGCAAGAGCCTCACGTTATTGAAATCAATCCTTTAATATTCACCTTAACTATCTAGAGCCAGTATCCTGCTTTTCTCCATTCTGAATCCAGTCAGGGTGTAAAGTTGGGGTGGGGGGTGGCAGCAGTCACTGATGACTTGATGGCCACACATTCTTTGTTTACTGATATGGCACATAATAGTTTTTCACCTGGTTCCCTTTTTGAATGTCTTTAGTAATACAGACATGGGGCATGTTGGGCACTTATATTAGCCATTTACTAAATCCTACACAAATATTAAGAAAACAGAAACTAAAGAAGGTAAGTAACTTGCTATCTACCACTGGAATGTATGCTTCAAGAAGAGAAGGACTATATAGGATGTGCCCATTTTCCTAACAGTGCCACCCAGCACTTAGAAGAGAAGGCAGCACCTAGGAGAGAAGGCCATAATTACCTATTGCTGCTAGTGCCTCCCAACTCACAAGCAGTAGACATGGAGATGGAGTTCTGTAGGTAAATGGATTTATGATCTTAGTCCTTGCGCTAACTTGCTATCAGTCTCATCCAAGTAAAAGACCAGTTAGATGATGGTTTAGTAAACATGTCTTCAAGATGTCTGGGGTCTAGCATTGGTCAAATATAAAGGGATGCCTGGAAACTTGCCATTAATCTACTTGTCTTTGAGGTTGTACTTGTTACTGGGCTAGATTTTATGTTTGTATCTGGCAAGCAGGAAGGCATTTGGTTATAGCTGAGAGGTATTAAGAAATTTATCTGCACCTCCAACTTGGATCATGGTGCAACTTAGTATATGTCATGCTTTGTAAGATGCTTTATCCTATTGTAAGACTCAATTTTGCCCAGTTCTGATCAAATCTTTATATCAAGCTCTTTATCCTGCTCCCTCAGAAGATAACGGGCAGAGTGTTTCCTTCTTTGTTTTTCTCCAGTTCTTTCTAAATCTAGAGCTAGAAAATCTACTCAAGATATAGTATTTATCACTTTCTTCATTATAGAGAAGCATTCAGATAGACAGTAAGAGGAGGTTTACAGCAGAATTTTACCATAAGCTAAGAAATTCTAGTTGTTTTATTGAGAAAAACTATCCATTTCAAATTACTAAAAAATTCCCACTTATTTCTACTCTCCAACCTGGCTTCCTCAAAAGGATAAAGACATTTTCTTATTACTCTTTGGGTGCTACATCTGTTCCTTTCTGTCATTCCTTCCCCTGAAGTCATTCTCTCCTTCCTCCACATGGTCTTCATTTTCCCCTTTCACTGGTCAAAGTGTAACATTAATTGAATTAGGAAATTGTCATTCACTGATTTATATGCCTCTCTTTAAACTCACTAGTGGATCTCAAGTCTCAGAAAGAGGTTTTCAGTGGTAAGGTTTTTACCAAAAATGAAAAAAAAAATTTCTTGTAGTTCAATGCTTTTGCTCCAAGATGAAGATGACTAGTAGCATGAATTCTTCAACTTTGCTCTTGTTTCAAGTTTGTCTTGGCTACATAAGTACCCATTTGCATTTGTTTCTAAATTTTAGAATCTTGTCAATTTTGAGACTAAAGCATATACCAAGATTTTGATTGTGATTGCTTTGAATCCATTGCAGTTTTATAACATTCAGTGTAGAGATTTTATGCTTCTTACATTAATTTTTTCCCTAGATGATTGATGTTGGAGCTATTATAAATACTGTCATTTAAAAATTTTGCTCTCCTAGTGATTTCTTTTGCTAGATAATTTCTATAAAAATGCAATAGACTTGCATGTTGATCCTATATCCAGTGTTTTTTGTTTTTGTTTTTTTACTAAATTCAGTTATTATTTTTAATACCTTATGATTCTTTTGGGTATTCTACAAGTACAATAATATCAATTATATACATAACAACAGTTTTATTTTTCTCTCCCAAACCTTATGATTTTTATTTCTTTCTTCTTCTCTAATTGCCCTAAGACTTTGAGTACAAAGTAGAAAGGAAATCATGGTAGCAGACATCCTCGTGCTGTGCCTAGTCACTCAGTCACGTCCAACTCTTTTCGATCCCATGGACTGTAGCCTGCCAAGCTCCTCTGTCCATGGGGATTCTCCAGGCAAGAATACCGGAGTGGGTTGCCATGCTCTCCCCAGTTCTAACATTTGGGGAAATGCTTTCCATATTTCTGCATTAATTGTGATATTTACTGTAGGTATTTTGTAGACACTTGCACTGAATTAAGAAAGTTGTATTCACTGATAGTTGAGAGTTTTGAGTACAAATCTGTTTTACATTTTATCAAAAACCTTTTGTATCTATAACCATCATATTGTTTTTCTCCCTCACTCTATAAATATGGGTAGAATACATTAATTTATTTTCAAATACTAAAAAAGCTTACCTTTTTCAAACAAATCCAAACTTCATACCACAAAATTGTAAATATGTATGTAACTCTTCTATATGACATTTGATTTGACTGCTGCTGCTCCTGCTGCTAAGTCGCTTCAGTCGTGTCCGACTCTGTGCGACCCCATAGATGGCAGCCCACCAGGCTCCCCCATCCCTGGGATTCTCCAGGCAAGAACACTGGAGTGGGTTGCCTTTTCCTTCTCCAATGCAGGAAAGTGAAAAGTGAAAGTGAAAGTGAAGTCGCTCAGTCATGTCTGACTCTAGCAACCCCCATGAACTGCAGCCTACCAGGCTTCCCCGTCCCTGGGATTTTCTAGGCAAAGGTACTGGAGTGGGTGCCATTGCCTTCTCCATTGATTTGACTACCTTTACCCATTTTGCCCAGCCCCACCACTGCCAATAAAAGTAATTATTGATAGGGAAGGATTCACTATTGCCATTTATTAAACGTTTTCTGTCTGTTGTAGTCCTTTTGATCCTTTCTCCTCACTTCTATCTTCCTTTGTATTTCACTGTTTTTTTTTTTGTAGTGATATATTTTGATTCCTTTCTCTTCTTATTTTGTGTGTATTCTGTACATATTTTTTTGTGTGTGGTTACCATGAAACTTACTGTGTGTATATGTATATGCTAAGCTATGCTTAGTCACTCAGTCATGTCTGACTCTTTGCAACCCTATGGACTGTAGCCCACCAGGCTCCTCTGTCCATGAGATTCTCTAGGCAAGAATACTGGAGTGGGTTGCCATGCCCACCTCCAGGAGATCTTTCTAATCCAAAGATTGAACTTGTATCTCCTGCATCTCTTGCATTGCAGCTGGATCCTTTACCCACTGAGCCACAAGGGAAGCCCTCAGGCTTTTTGTATTGTACATACATCTTTAAAACTCTGTATTTTCCCTGAAACCTCACCATGCCCGTAGTGTAGTAAAAGTCACTATTGACATTGGGTACTTTCACTTATAAAATAAGAATAATAATATTCCCCTTATATAAATCACAAAGATTAATTGAAAAAAATACATGTGAAGGTTATTTTACAATGTATTAATACAAATATACAGTTTTAAGAAAAGCATGATATGTCAATGATGTTGCATTATAAGGCCAGAAAGGATTTCAAAGTTCAACTGGTATATGAGTTTTCTGCTCAGATATGAGTAATTGTCCTTATATCAGAAGAAAGTTTCCTTTAATAAATGTAGATATTTAATCCTCATAGTCTAATCGTTCCCACAATTTTTTTCAACTTTCATCAACTTATTGCATTTTAGCAGTAAGTCTGTTCTACTCTCTATATTTTAGAGCTATTTAAAAAAGAAAAAAGAAAAGACAAAGATAACCAAGTGACATTAAAGGGAAAACTTAATTAGAATGAGAGGCAAGAACTTGAACAAATTCAACCTCACAATCCAGAGATTTGAATTTTATTAAACTTTGGGGGAAGAAAATATGTGAAAAGTGCTCAGAGCTGACCTGATTGCAAATTTTCCCCTCTAAACAAAAAATTTCCTGTGTATTAACATATTTGAAATCCTCTTTTTTGAAGTTTTCTATTTCAGTGCAAGCTTTAAAAGAAAATCTGATTTCATCAGTCAAGATTCAGTCAGGAAAGATCTACTAGGAGGGTTGTGGGATTAAGGGATTTCTTACAGTAAGTAGATATTACACGAGTCTAGGATGAGACGGTGATATATAAGTCCCCAGAATTCTGACAGAATTGGAAGATCAAAGCAAAGGTAAGACTAACTAGCCTTACTGAAAGTGAACAGTTGCAGTGAACAATTTAAAACTTGCAGGGAAATTCTGAGAAACTAAAGACTTTCAGTCTCCAAAGTGGGACCATGACCAGGAAACCTGTGGAGAGGTCTATAGGAAGTTGTGACCTCTGCAGGGCTACTGTTTCTGTACGTCTGTTACCAAGTATTTCAGTATAGGCCTGGGGCTGCCATTGCCAAACACACACAAGGAAAGGCAGGGCCAAGGCCCTGGCCTGACTGATCCGGTTAGTAAAATACAATGAGTCACTTTTCGATTAAAAGAGTTTATTATTAACATAGACAGTAAAAGGAAGAATAGCCAAAAGCATCAGCTCCCTTGTTCCCACACACCTACAAGGACAACACGAACAAAAGGAGCCCAATGACTGCAAGGCAGGCTGTGGGATGTATCACTGCCCAGGAGCCAATTTCAGACTGTAGCTGAGAAGTCTAGTCTGAGGGATGCAGGCAGAAAGCCCCACCCATCATCAAAAGTTGCAAGGCGATGGGAAACTGTCTCATGACTCTCCCAGGGGGATAGAGAGGTGACTGGGCGATGACGTCAGGGTGACTCCTTTTAGGCCCCCATCGTCTCATGTTCTGGGAGGACCACAAGATGTTCTGCCAAGACTCTAATAAGCTGCTTTTCGAGCCTTTCCTTGATTTTTTTTTAGAACCTCCCAATTAGAATTGCCTACATGTTCCAAGTCCTCTGGGATTCATGCCTGGGTCCTAAGAAGAGGAGCCTGCAGTGAAAATTTATAGTGCTCTTTTCTCTGAAACCTCTGTAGGAGCCAGAGGAAAAAGCAAACTTACTTTGGGAAGCTTTGATAAAATAAGAGGATGGTATTCCGTAAAGCCAGCATCAAGAGTAGGAGAAAGAAGGTGGTGAATTCTAGAAGCAACTGGAGGGAATGTACTCAACTTAAAGTGAGTTTCTGGAGACTTTGTGAACAGATTTGGAGTTTTGTTAGCACTGCTGAACTCCCCCACCCCAATTGTGATGACTGAAATAAGGAGAATAATAATAATGTTTTATTGTTATTTTGTGGTTCAGACTGATGTAGTACAGGAATTATCCATTCTCTTCTTTTTCTAAAATAAATTAGGACTCAGAAATGTTAAACATTGAAAGTAGCACTTGAAAGCTTTAGTAGACATTTTTATTCAATGTTCACATTATCCATGTAAATTTATGATTATTAATGAGTGGATAAAAATAAGGGCACAGTTGGTGAGCATGGGTGCAACATGTAAATGTGTGCTTGTGATGTAAGTAGGTGCCAATATAGGCCTTTAATTTGAGCAAAAAGCTGTAAAAATTAAATAAGCATCAAGTTTAGGGTTCAAACCAAATAATTGTCTCAAAGCTAATTAGCTTGAATTCTAACACAGAGCTCAACTTTAAAAAAATTTTAGGCATTAGCAAGTGGATTTTGTAGTAGCAGCTTTAGTATCCATGTCCTAACCAGATACTCATCCACTGCTACTTAGAATCAGTCTTTATTTATTACAACCTTCCCCACTCCTTATGCTGAAAGACTAGATATACAACCAGACAGTGCCCACACCCTAACCCAAAATGTGCAGCAACCAGCAGCTGAAGCCAACCTGAAATCTGTAGCGACCAGTTCAGGAAGTCAAACCACAACCTCTGTAGCACTTGATCCCAAGTGACCAGGACTTGATCAAAAACTGACAGCTTCTCCTGAACTTTTATTGGCTTCCCTGATAGCTCAGTTGGTAAAGAATCTGCTTGCAATGCAGGAGACTCTGGTTCGATTCCTGGGTTGGGAAGATCCACTGGAGAAAGAATAGGCTACCCACTCCAGTATTCTTGGGCTTCCCTTGTGGCTCAGCCGGTAAAGAATCCACCTGCAATGCAGAAGACCTGGGTTCAATCCCTGGGTTGGGAAGATCTCCTGGAGAAGGGAAAGGCTACCCACTCCTATATTCTGGCCTGGAGAATTTCATGGTCTTTATAGTCCATGGGGTTGCAAAGAGTCGGACATGACTGACTGACTTTCACTTTCTTTCTCCTACTTTTTCCCCCTACTTCCAATTAACAATCAACCAGAGAAAGCCAAATACACCCCATTAATGAATCACGCAGGGCTGCTCGGTTCTCGTTAGCCTGCCTCCAGTTTCTCCTAGTTGAGATCTTCGATCAGAGAATACTGAATCTTTCTCTTTCATCTACTCTGTAGCTCAGATATTTGCACACCCAAGTTCATAGCAGCATCTTGACTGCAGTCTGTGGAGTGTCCTGAAGCAGAGGATCTGATTAGCTATATCCAGATTACTGACCAACAGAGATAGTGAGATAATAATTGAGTATGGTTTAAGCCATTGAATTTTGGAGTAATATGTTATACAGCAGAAGGTAACAACACAAGTCACCTACTCCTACACAGGAATAAATCCCAACCTGGGGTCCTGGCCAGGGAGTGAAGATGGTATTTGTTTTAATGGGGTTTGCTGACCTTGACTTAAACAGATGAATAGTACTCTGATTCTCTAAACCAAATATTTAAAGCCAAAGTGAGAAGACACCTAATGTTTAGCAATAGATTCAATAATAGTTTTGGCCAGAAATATTTTTGTGTCTTTTTTCCCAACAGAGACATCTTAATCAATGACGTTGCCATTTCTTCATGTTGATATCTTATCTACTGTTATTTAACTTGTATGCCCAGGCTAAGGAAGAAGAAAAGAGTCAAATGTATAGAATTTTATAAATTCTAATCATACACAAGATCCTGTTTATAATGTTTGAAGGACTCTTTAGTAAATTCTACAAGTGCACAGATCTGGAAATAAAGGCTATTTTGTTCCCACTCTGTTATACATAAGGCAGATAACAGAAGACAATCTTTGGCAATTTGGTAAATTACTGACTGATCTTCAAAAAATTAAGCACATGGGGTTTGTCCTAGGTCTGAATCCCTGCTATTGAATTCCACTTCTTTGATTTCTGTGATGCTATATCAGCAGGGCAGAAAAAAGAAAGAAAACAAACTCTGCCATCCGCATTAAAGGACTGTGCAGCTGAAAGGGGAGCCCATCCGAGTAGTCAGCTCTTAAATTGACAGAATAAGTGACTTGTATGCGACACTGAGAAATTTCATGGAGGTGATGAAGAAAGAGTCAGAGAAGGCCTTCTGGCAAATTAGCAGCTGCTTCCCTCCTCCTTTGCTATTTTGGGTGCTTGTTTTTGAATCCTGAAGCCCCTTATGGCATCTCCTATTAAAATGTAAATATACTTGGGAGGAGTCTTCTTATTATTTGTCATCAATAAAAAGTAGAAAGTAACTGAAATGAGCCATCAGAAAATCATCTAGGATGTGTCACCAGAAGCAGCAGATACATAAACGTCTCCCTCCAAGTCATGGCCAAAGGCAAAGGACTATCAACTCTAACAGCACACCAAGTGTAATAAGATCCACTAAAACAGTTCTGCTGATAGAGTTTTGCAGCCTATATAAGCTGAAGCCTACATTCACATTAAATTCACATTTGAATGCTCATGAACAATCCTTTTTGGTTGTCTCATTGCTGTGAATTCATTTACTACCCCACACAGAGCTCAGAGTTCTTTAAAGGAAGGGGAAAAATTGAAAATGTGGCAGCATTGATGGTTAAATCCAGAATTAGTTCTGAGAACTCAGGAAGGCACCTATGAAAGGAGAAAACATGTTGCCCACTTCCAGATTCCCCAGTCTCAAAACTATGGTAAGTAAACAAACTTCATTACTAATTACTCTTATGGCTAAGAAGTGATTCGTGGCTGTATGGTATAAAACGCTAAGTTTGAAAGTGACTCAACTGAGTGGAAAGCAAGTCCACACAATCCTTTTTCAAATCCTTAAAGTTCCCACCTGTTAGATGAGTCAGGATTTCTATAACCCAAATGCTTTTTACAGACCAGTACTCCATAAAAATTTCCACTAAGTAAAATGACATGTTGCAAAAAATAAATTCAGAGATTTCCCTGGTTGTCCAGAGGTTAGGACTTCACCTTTTAAATGTAGGGGGTTTGGGTTCCATCCTTGGTCAGGAAGCTAAAATCTCATATGTCTTGCAGCCTAAAAACCAACAAATGAAATATGAAACAAAAGCAATATTGTACCAATTCAACAAAGACTTTTAAAAATTGTCCACATCCAAAAAAATACTTTAAAAGAGCTCATAAATGGACCCCCCCCTTTTTCACTGAAATATAATTGACATACAATATTAGGTTAGTTTCAGATGTATTACATGGTGATTTGACGTTTGCATACATTATGAAATGATCACCACAGCACCTCTAGTAACCATCTGTCCCCATAAAAAGTAATTACAATATAATTGACCATATTCCTTATGCTCTATGATTCATCTCTGAGACATTACATATCTGAAGTTTTGTACCTCTTAATCCCCTTTATCTATTTCACTCACTTACTTCACCTCCTCCCCTCTGGCAGGCACCAGTTTTTTATCTGTATCTATGAGTCTGTTTTCATTTTGTTTTGTTTGTTCATTTTGTTTTTTGGATTCTACATATAAGTGAGATCATACAGTATTTGTCTTTCTCTGACTTATTTCACTTAGCATAATACCTTCTAGATCCACCAGTATTATTATACATCTAATTATTTCAGTTGTGCCAAATTCACTTTTAAATCACCTCAAATAACCAAATGATCCATGGCCTGATGCACAATTGTTGGAGCAGCCTGGTTTCCATCAGGACTGGAACTGCATGATCTCTAATGTTCTGTGCTGTGCTTAGTGCTTAGTTATGTATGACTCTTTGTGATGACATGGACTGTAGCCCACGAGTCTCCTCTGTCCATGGGGATTCTCCAGGCAAGAATACTTGAGTGGGTTGCCATGCCCTCCTCCAGGGGATCTTCCCAACCCAGAGACTTAACCCAGGTCTCCCAAATTGCAGGCAGATTCTTTACCATCTAAGCCACCAGGGAAGCCCAAGAATACTGGAGTGGGTAGCGTATCCCTTCTCCAAGGGAACTTCCCAATCCTGGAATCGAAATGGGGTCTCCTGCATTGCAGGCAGATTGTTTACTGGCTGAATTACCAGGGAAGCCCCTCTAATGTCCTAACCCCAGGTAATTCTAAGAGCAGGAGACTGCCTATCATGGTTTACACACAGTTATGATTTCCTCTACTTCATACTCCTAAGTGCACACCTTGACAATCAACTTTTGTACAATGTGATTCTGTTTGTAAAATAATTTCCTGCAAAGATCTTTACAAACGTATATTCATTTAATCTCCATTCCATAAACAAAGAAGACTGATGTTCAGCATAATCAAAGGGCCTCAAGATCATTCAGCTGATTTGTGGTAGAGCATTTCCCACTTAGTCAAGGACATTTTGTGAAAATTCTTAAGTCATATCCACATATCCCCAACTTATTTCCTTAGGTGGGCAGGAAAATTCTTAAAAGTGGAGTCAGTATCTTTTTCTTTAGTGTCTGTCCACAGCATGTCATAGAGCTGTCAATGTGCAGTTGGTAATTAATAAGTGATGCTTGAGTGATGGAAGCATTCTGCAGAATTGTTAGGATTTGAGTACCTAAAAGCACCTTACTCTAAGCAAAGACCTGAATGACTTAACATGTCATCACAGTTCCATAAGATGTCTCATGAGCAATCTGTCTTCTTTGTTAAATAAGCTTTTAACTTATTAAAATGAAGGAAGATTGGTGACATGTAAGTAGACATGATGATAAGGTGACTAATGTTTCTTTATATTAATGTCCCTGCTTAAAAAAGAAGGAAAAAGTTCCAGTGTCTGTTCCTTTGGTACTAGCAATGATTTTAAACATCTGTACTATATAGCTTCAGTGTAATTACTATGCAAACAGCCACAACAGAAAATCAGATACAGCAATGCACCAGGAAGGTATGTTCTTATCTAATCAATTTCATTATCTTTCAATATGATGCTTTAAAAGATAGGAGCTGAGCAAAGACAAAGCTGGTCAGCATTGAAAGGGGATTTTTTTCCAAAGGCGAATTCAAGGACCTCAAAAACTGAAAAGAAATACTGGTATTTTATTACCAGATCTTTTTCCTCTTGAGTATAAAGTGATTTATAAGTACCCTGAAAGTTATTATAGTTAAGAGGATTTTTCTAAGGTGAAATGTAAAAGGAATAATCCAGATAAGTTGGTCATTAAATTTCATGTGATGTCTTTCCGAAGGGCAAGAAATTAAAAGCTCATTCTCATTAACATATAGTTCATTTTACCCTAAGACCAAGCTATTATAATTGTCATTTTAAAACATTCTTAACACGCCTTCACAATTCTGAGACAGAATCAACATAAATATCAGTGCAGACTATTGAAGATTCTCATCTTCAAAGTATCACAACTCAAACACTCATACTTCAGCCATTCTGAGAGTACATAATGTACCTCCATCATGACCCTATAAATTTTTTTCAGGGACAAAAACTGTGGAAAATCTAAGAAGTTTCCCCAGTATAAAATGAAATTATTGTATAGAAATATTGTACCCCTGCTTCTTCCCTCTACCATTTCCCTTGAAAGAGAAAACACTATTCCCAGCTAGAAGCACTTCCAAGAAACAAAGGAACTTAAGAGAATCTTCCAGGAAATGTACACACACACACACACACACGTACTAACAATCATTGGAAAAGACCCTGATGCTGGGAAAGATTGAAGGCAAAAGAAGAGGGCAGCAGAAGATTAGATGATTGGATAGTATCATCAATTCAATGGACATGAGTTTGAGCAAACTCCAGCAGATAGTGAGGGACAGAGAAGCCCTGGGGTCACAAAGGGTCAGACATGACTTAGCAACTAAACAACAACAGTCCTCTGAATTGGTGATCATAAAATGAAAAACAAGTATTTTCACCCATACTTCTTAAAGTTTTGCATTTGTTTTAGAGAACCCCAGACTGTCCAAACATGGTCCAAGAATGGAAAGAACCCAGAACTTCAGAGTAAGGGGCTTCTTCACCTTCCTTGCTTCCTAGAAGAAGAGAGGGAAGACCACCGGGAAGGCATGGCATTCAGGCAGGCAGATCCCAGAAGGTGAATGGCCTTTGCAGAAGAGAAACCTGACTGCAGTTCAAATGATGAGCAGATTCCTTCCAGGGTCCTACCCAAGACAGACGAGTCATGGTGAAAAGTTCTCACAAAATGTGGTCTACTGGAGAAGGGAATGGGAAACCACCTCAGTATTCTTGCCTTGAGAACCCCATGAACAGTATGAATAGGCAAAAAGATAGGACTCTGAAAGATGAACTCTTCAGATTGGTAGGGGCCCAATATGCTACTGGAGATCAGTGGAGAAATAACTCCAGAAAGAATGAAGAGAGGGATCCAAAGCAAAAACAATGCTCAGTTGTGATGTGACTGGTGATAGAAGCAAGGTCCAACGCTGTGAAGAGCAATGTTGCATACGAACCTGGATTGTTAGGTCCATGAATCAAGGCAAATTGGAAGTGGTCAAACAGGAGATAGCAAGAGTGAACACCAACATTTTAGGAATCAGTGAACTAAAATGGACTGGAATGGGTAAATTTAACTCAGATGACCATTATATCTACTACTACTGTGGGCAAGAATCCCTTAGAAGAAATGGAGTAGCCATTATAGTAAACAAAAGAGTCCTAAATGCAGTACTTGGATGCAATCTCAAAAATGACAGAATGATTTCTATTCATTTCCAAGGCAAACCATTCAATATCAAAGTCTATGCCCCAACCAGTAATGCTGAAGAAGCTGAAGTTGAACGGTTCTGTGAAGACTACAAGCCCTTCTAGAACTAACACCCGAAAAAGATGTCCTTTTCATTATAGGGGACTGGAATGCAAAAGTAGGAAGTCAAGAAACATCTGGGGTAACAGACAAATTTGGCCTTGGAGTACAGAATGAAACAGGGCAAAGACTAATAGCTTTGCCAAGAGAATGCACTGGCCATAACAAACACCCTCTTCCAACAACACAAGAGAAGACTATACACATGGAGATCATCAGATGGTCAACACCAAAATCAGATTGATTATATTCATTGCAGCCAAAGATGGAGAAGCTCTATACAGTCAGCAAAAACAAGACAGGGAGCTGACTGTGCCTCATATCATGAACTCCTTATTGCCAAATTCAGACTTAAATTGAAGAAAGTAGAGAAAAACCTCTAGACCATTCACGTATGACCTAAATCAAATCCCTTATGATAGAAGTGAGAAATAGATTTAAGGGACTAGATCTTATGGACAGAGTGCCTGAAGAACTATGAATAGAGGTTTGTGACATTGTACAGGAGACAAGGATCAAGACCATCCTAAAGAAAAACAAATGCAAAAAAGCAAAAGGGCTGTCTGAGAAGGCCTTACAAATAGCTGTGAAAAATGAAAAACAAAGGAGAAAAGACCAACTCTGCATTTGAATGCAGAGTTCCGAAGAATAGCAAGCAGAGATAACAAAGCCTTCCTCAGTGGTCACTGCAAAGAAACAGAGGGAAACAACAGAATGGGAAAGACTAGAGATCTCTTCAAAAAAATTAGAGATACCAAGGGAACATTTCATGCAAAGATGGGCACAATAAAGGACAGAAATGGAATGGATCTAACAGAAGCAGAAGATATTAAGAAGAGGTGGCAAGAATACACAGAAGAACTAAACAGAAAAGATCTTCATAACCCAGATAATCACTATGGCATGATCACTCACTTAGAGACACCCATCCTGGAATGTGAAGTCAAGTGGGCCTTAGGAAGCATCAGTACAAACAAAGCTAGTGGAGGTGATGGAATTCCAGTTGAGCTATTTCAAGTCCTAAAAGATGATGCTGTGAAAGTGCTGCACTCAATATGCCAGCAAATTTGGAACACTCAGCAGTGGCCACAGGACTGGAAAAGGTCAGTTTTCATTCCAATCCCAAAGAAAGGCAATGCCAAAGAATGTTCAAACTACCGCACAATTGCACTCATATCACATGCTAGTAAAGTAATGCTCAAAATTCTCCAAGCCAGGCTTCAACAATACGTGAACTGTGAACTTCCAGATGTTCAAGCTGGATTTAGAAAAGGCAAAGGAACCAAGATCAAATTGCCAACACCTGGTGGATCATCAAAAAAGCAAGAGAATTCCAGAAAAATATCTACTTCTGCTTTATTGACTATTGCAAAGCCTTTGACTTTGTGAATCACAATGAACTGTGGAAAATTCTTCAAGAGATTGGAATACCAGGCCACCTGACCTGCCTCATGAGAAACCTGTATGCAGGTCAGGAAGCAACAGTCATAACCAGTCATGGAAAAACAGACTGGTTCAAAATTTGGAAAGGAGTATGTCAAGGCTGTATATTGTCACCCTGCTTATTAACTTATACGCAGAGTACATCATGAGAAATGCTGGGCTGAATGAGGCATAAGGTGGAATCAAGATTGCTGGGAGAAATATCAATAACCTCAGATATGCAGATGACACCACCCTTATTGCAGAAAGTGAAGAGGAACTAAAGAGCCTCTTGATGAAAGTGAAAGAGGAGAGTGAAAAGTTGGCTTAAAGCTCAACATTCAGAAAACTAAGATCATGGCATCTGGTCCCATCACTTCATGTCAAATAGATGGGGAAACAGTAGAAACAGTGTCAGACTATTTTTCTGGGCTCCAAAATCACTGCAGATGGTGATTGTGGCCATGAAATTAAAAGATGCTTACTCCTTGGAACAAAAGTTATGACCAACCTAGACAGCATATTCAAAACAGAGACATTACTTTGCCAACAAAGGTCCATCTAGTCAAGGCTATGGTTTTTCCTGTGGTCATGTATGGATGTGAGAGTTGGACTGTGAAGAAAGCTGAGTGCCAAAGAATTGATGCTTTTGAAGTGTGGTGTTGGAGAAGACTCTTGAGAGTCCCTTGGACTGCAAAGAGATCCAACCAGTCCATTCTGAAGGAGATCAGCCCTGGGAGTTCTTTGGAAGGAATGATGCTAAAGCTGAAACTCCAGTACTTTGGCCACCTCATGCGAAGAGTTGACTCATTGGAAAAGATTCTGATGTTGGGAGGGATTGGGGGCAGGAGGAGAAGGGGACGACAGAGGATGAGATGGCTGGATGGCATCACTGACTCAATGCACATGAGTCTGAGTGAACTCCGGGAGTTGGTGATGGACAGGGAGGCCTGGTGTACTGCAATTCATGGGGTCGCAAAGAGTCAGACACAGCTGTGTGACTAAACTAAACTGAACTGAACTTGTATGAGTAATATTAGTTCTGTTCCAAAAGTTTATATTTGTAAATCTCTACCCAGGGAATCCATCTATTTTCTTTATTTTTTCCTTCCTTCCTTTTCTTTTTTTCTCTCTTGCTCTAAAATATTTTTTCACCTGGACTCTTTACAAAGAGCATTAATTACTTATGACCTAGCAGACATATTCAGGATCTTCCCTGGTGGCTCAGATGGTAAAGTGTCTGCCTACAATGTGGGAGCCCTGGGTTCAATCCCTGGGTCAGGAAGATCTCCTGGAGAAGGAAATGGCAACCCACTCCAGTATTCTTACATGGAAAATCCCATGGATGGAGGAACCTGGTTAGGCTACAGTCCATGGAGTTTCAAAGAGTCGGACACAACTGAGTGACTTCACTCAGACTTATTCAAACAGGATAAGGAGCAAACTTTTTCTGCTATTATTCTGTGATGAAGGTTGTTTACAAGAAAATCAGAAATATAATAAGAGCACATTGGGAAGGAATTGAAGAGAGTCCTCACCGAATAAAGAGCTCTCAGCCTAGTATGAAGTGATATGCAAAATGGAACAGAATGGGTCCCACATCTGAGCTAACTGAAAAGGGTTCTAAGAGAATCCTGAGTTTCTAAATGGATGAAAATGAATATCTCTCTTCCTATCAAAAGATTGCTGAACTACAAAAACTTAAACCTGCTCTAAACTGAAAGTGGATTTGGGGACCTGGGGCCTCTATAGGTAAAAGGATGTGTCTGTTTAAAGCTCAGACAAGTCTGATGTCAAGAAGTTGTAAAGACAAACAAGAGAGCAGGGGTAAGAAGAGAGGGATGTAGACTGTTTATCTCCATTTCATTAATATTTGTTTCTGAAGTTTTGTCTTATTCTTTCATTTGGAGTATATTCCTCTGTCTCCTCATTTTTCCTGACTTTCTCTATTTGTTTCTACATATAGTGAAGTGAAGTGAAGTTGCTCAGTCGTGTCCAACTCTTTGTGACCCTGTGGACTGTAGCCCACCAGGCTCCTCTGTCCATGGGATTCTCCAGGCAAGAATACTGGAGTGGGTTGCCATTTCCTTTTCCAGGGGATCTTCCCAACCCAGGGATCGAAACCAGGTCTCCCGCATTGCAGGCAAACGCTTTAACCTCTGAGCCACCAGGGAAGCCCTACATATAGTAAGTAAGTAATTAAGTCTACATATAGTAAGTCCCCTAAATACTAATGAGTTCTGTTCCAAGAGCACATTTGTAAGTCCAGCAAGTCACCCTAGGTATCCAACAAACCCAATCAGCTATATAGTACTGCCCCAGGGTTGGTAGCTGGCCAAATCCTACTTCTCTAAATTTTTCAGCTCTGGGGGCCCAGAAATGCAAGCCCCCTCTGGCCACCAGGTACATGAATATCTATGTGTATGTAGCCAGGGGGTCTTGCATTTACCTTCTGCACTTTCTGGATCTAGTGGTGCAAGAGCCATGGTGGAGGAATGAGCCTGTGTGCCAGGTCTGGTGGGGTGGGGCCCCAGAGGAACACTGGGGTGGGGAATAGATTGAGGGTGCAAAAATGGTGCTTGTCTCCACCAGGTTAGTAAGGCAGAAGGGGAAGAGAATAAGAAAAAGTGGTGCCCATCATTGTCTCTGTCCCTGGAGAGATCCCCAATAAACCACTGCCCCTTGGTATACATTCTAAGAGAATGTGTTGGTTGTTCAGTTATGTCCAACTCTTTGCAACCCTAATGGACTGTAGCCCATCAAGCTCTTCTGTCCATGGAATTCTCCAGGGGAGAATACCAGAGTGGTTAGCCATTCCCTTCTCCAGTGGATCTTCCCAACCAAACTAATCAACAAATCTCTCTCACACCTGGCCGAGGTGCTTCTCAAGCTAGTGTGTCTGCACTGGGACTCGGAGCAAATAAGTACGTGTGTGACCCCTCCAGAGCAGAGTCTTGGTTTCCTATAGCCCTTCAGCTCTCCCAGATGGTCTTCAAAGCCAATCATTTCAGGGGCTTGCCTTTCAAGCCCACATCCCATAGGCAGTAACACCTAATGTGT
Source organism: Bos mutus (assembly GCF_027580195.1). Taxonomy (NCBI): domain Eukaryota; kingdom Metazoa; phylum Chordata; class Mammalia; order Artiodactyla; family Bovidae; genus Bos; species Bos mutus. The sequence continues at coordinate 28,430,390 of NC_091639.1, read as the reverse complement.
GGCTCAAAGCCCTTGCTCCTCGAGGGGTTATGTGTTTGTGATATTTTTTCCACTTTTGGTTTCTGCGTCAGGGGTAGGAGTCAGGGCAAAACCATGTCTCTGCCCCTCTTATCCATCATGGTGTAGCTTTTTATTTCCTTTTGTCTCTCTTGTTGTGTAAGAGCTGTTCTGCTAGGCTTCAGGGTTTTTCAGAGAAAATTGTTCTATATGTTGTTATTGTTTGATGAGTCTGTGGGAGGAGGTGAACTCAGGAGGTCAGCTCCTATCAGTTGAGTTGAGTTTAGTTCAGTCGCTCAGTCATGTCTGACTCTTTGCAATCCCATAGACTGCAGCACACCAGGCCTCCCTGTCCATCACCAACTCCCAGAGTTTACTCAAACTCATGTCAATTGAGTCGGTGATGACATCCAATTATCTCATCCTCTGTCATCCCCTTCTTCTCCCACCTTCAATCTTTCCCAGCATCAGGGTCTTTTCAAATTTGTCAGCTCTTTGCATCACGTGGCCAAAGTATTGGAGTTTCAGCTTCAACATCAGTCCTTGCAAAGAACACCCAGGACTGATCTCCTTTAGAATGGACTGGTTGGATCTCCTTGCAGTCCAAGGGACTCTCATCAGTCTTCTCCAACACCACAGTTCAAAAGCATCAATTCTTTGGCACTCAGCTTTCTTTTATAGTCCAACTCTCACATCCATACATGACCACTGGAAAAACCATAGCCTTGACTAGACGGACCTTTGTTGGCAAAGTAATGTCTCTGCTTTTCAATATTCTATCTAGGTTGGTCATAACTTTCCTTCCAAGGAGTAAGCATCTTTTAATTTCATGGCTGCAGTCCCATCTGCAGTGATTTTGGAGCCCCGCCAAAATGAAGTCTGTCACTGTTTCCACTGTTTCCCCATCTATTTCCCATGAAGTGATGGGACCAGATGCCATGATCTTCATTTTTTGAATGTTGAGCTTTAAGCCAACTTTTTCACTCTCCTCTTTCACTTTCATCAAGAGGCTTTTTAGTTCTTCTTCACTTTCTGCCATAAGGGTGGTGTCATCTGCATATCTGAGGTTATTGGTATTTCTCCTGGCAATCTTGATTCCAGCTTGTGTTTCTTCTGGCCCGGCATTTCTCATGATGTACTCTGCATATAAGTTAAATAAGCAGGGTGACAATATACAGCCTTGACGTACTCCTTTTCCTATTTGGAACCAGTCTGTTGTTCCATGTCCAGTTCTGACTGTTGCTTCCTGACCTGCATACAGATTTCTCAAGAGGCAGGTCAGGTGGTCTGAGCTCCTATGCCCTCATCTTAAACTGTATGCCAACAAACTTTTAATTTTACAGTACTTTTCAATTTCCAGAAAAGTTCCAAAGAGAATTGAGATTTCTATACTCCACATTCAGTTTCCCCTAATAATATGATACATTTGTCACTATTAATGAATCAATTCTGATATATTATATGCTTATGTACTAAGTTACTTCAGTCATGTCTAACTCTTTACAACCCTATTGACTATAGCCTGCCAGGCTTCTCTGTCCATGGGATTCTCCAGGCAAGAATACTAGAGTGGGTTGCCATGCCCTTCTCTAGCAGATCTTCCCAACCCAAGTTTAAACTCGTATCTCTATGTCTTCTGCATTGACAGGCAAGGTTTTTTACCACTAGCACCACCTGGGAAGCCCTCTGATATGTTATTATTAACTAAAGTCCATATTTTCTTCACCTTTATTTAGTTTTAGTAATGTCTCTTTTCTGTTTTAGGATCCCATCCAGAATTCCATATTATATTTAGTTGTCACGTCTCCTTAGATTTTCTTGGGCTGTGACATCTAGAATTTCCTTTGAGTTTGATGACTTTAACATTTTGGAGGAGAATCAATCAGGTATTTTGTAGAGCTAGTCAAGTATTTTGAAATTTGTCTGATATTTTCTAGTGATTACATTGTGGCTTAAGGGAAAACACCCACAGAGGTAAAGGATACCAGCACATTCTGCCAAGGAAATATACTGTCAGCATGATTTATGACTGCTGATGTTGACCTTGATCATTCTGCTGAGATAGTGTTTGTCAAGTTTCTTCACTGTAACACTATTCTCTGTCTTCTTTTATGTACTCCATTCCTTCTGAAGAAAGTCTCTATGTGAGGACACTCTAAAGGAGTGGGAAGTTATGCTCCACCTCATTCAGGGCAATGCTTATGCAAATTATTTGGAATTCTTCTCCATAGGATTTATTATTTTAGATCAAATGATAGCTGTGACTCTGGAGCATAATCTCTGAGACCTCATATCAACGATATAGAGTGATTGTGATGCTTCAGTTAGGGCCATATTCTCCTACCTAGCAGAAAAATGATATATTTCATTTTCTTCTGTTTCTTTTCTAGGAGCTCCAATGCTCATTTATATGGGGAAGTGAGGAGATGGGCTCTTCTGGACATGACTACAAACGAGGTAACATGATTCATTCTCCTATCATCATAAACCAAAACACAAAGAGTAGTATACTTTTTTATTTTGTTAATCTGAGGCTGTCTCAAAATCATCCCTCTTAATTCATCTAGAGACTGCTAACCAAGGTAAATTAGGTTTAACTTATATGCAGAGTACATCATGAGAAACGCTGGGCTGGAAGAAGCACAAGCTGGAATCAAGATTGCCGAGAGAAATATCAATAACCTCAGATATGCAGATAACACCACCCTTATGGCAGAAAGTGAAGAGGAACTAAAAAGCCTGTTGGTGAAAGTGAAAGAGGAGAGTGAAAAAGTTGGCTTAAACCTCAACATTCAGAAAACTAAGATCATGACATCTGGTCCCATCACTTCATGGCAAATACATGAGGAAACAGGGGAAACAATGTCAGACTTTACTTTTTGGGCTCCAAAATCACTGCAGATGGTGACTGCAGCCATGAAATTAAAAGACGCTTACTCCTTGGAAGGAAAGTTATGACCAACCTAGATAGCATATTCAAAAGCAGAGACATTACTTTGCCAACAAAGGCCCGTCTAGTCAAGGCCATGGTTTTTCCAATGGTCATTATGGATGTGAGAGTTGGACTGTGAAGAAAGCTGAGTGCCGAAGAATTGATGCTTTTGAAGTGTGGTGTTGGAGAGGACTGATGAGAGTCCCTTGGACTGCAAGGAGATCCAACCAGTCCATTCTGAAGGAGATCAGCCCTGGGATTTCTTTGGAAGGAATGATGCTAAAGCTGAAACTCCAGTACTTTGGCCACCTCATGTGAAGAGTTGACTCATTGGAAAAGACTCTGATGCTGGGAGGAATTGGGGGTAGGAAGAGAAGGGGACAACAGAGGATGAGATGGCTGGATGGCATCACTGACTCGATGGACGTGAGTCTGAGTGAACTCCGGGAGTTGGTGATGGACAGGGAGGCCTGGCATGCTGTGATTCATGGGGTCGCCAAGTGTTGGACATGACTGAGCGACTGAACTGAACTGAACTGGATCTAAATCTCATGAGCTGTAACACAAATTATTTTTCCCATTGTTTATTCTTTCATGATAATGTCTAGTTTTTTTAATATAATTAGGTATATTAGTCAAGGTTCTCTGTAGAAACAGAACTAACACAAATGTATTTATATCAAATATTATATATATTATACATATTATTCATATATAGAAAATTGGATCCCATGATTATTGAGTCAGGCAGAGCCCAGGAGCTGTATGGTGAGTTGGTAAGCTGGAGACCCAGGAAAACCAATAGTGTAGTTCAAGTTCAAAGCCCAACAAGCTTGACACTCAAGAAGAGACAGTTTCAGTCTGAGTTTGAAAAAGGGGAAAAACAAAACAATGTCAGTATTCAAAGACAGTCAAGTAGGGAAATTCTTTCTTAAGGGTTAGAATCAGCCTGTTCTATTGAAACCTTCAACTGATTAGATGAGGTCCATCCACACTAGGAGTCTATCACTTTAAATGTTAACCTCATCTAAAACCACTCACGGAAACAACCTGGATAATATTTGACCGACTATCTGGACAAATTGACACATAAAATTTATAATTGCATTCAGTTCAGTTCAGTCACTCCATCGTGTCCAACTCTTTGCGACCCCATGAATTGCAGCACACCATGCCTCCCTGTCCATCACCAGCTCCCGGAGTTCACCCAAACTCACATCCATCGAGTTGGTGATGCCATCCAGCCATCTCATTCTGTGTCGTCCCCTTCTCCTCCTGCCCCCAATCCCTCCCAACATCAGAGTCTCTTCCAACGAGTCAACTCTTCGCATGAGGTGGCCAAAGTACTGGAGTTTCAGCTTTAGCATCATTCCTTCCAAAGAACACCCAGGACTGATCTCCTTTAGGATGGACTGGTTGGATCTCCTTGCAGTCTCAAGAGTCTTCTCCAACACCACAATTCAAAAGCAGCAATTCTTTGGCACTCAGCTTTCTTCACAGTCCAACTCTCACATCCATACATGACCACTGGAAAAACCATAGCCTTGACTAGACAGACCTTTGTTGGCAAAGTAAAGTCTCTGCTTTTGAATATGCTATCTATGTTGGTCATAACTTTCCTTCCAAGGAGTAAGCGTCTTTTAATTTCATGGTTGCAGTCACCATCTGCAGTGATTTTGGAGCCTTAAAAATAAAGTCTGACACTGTTTCCACTGTTTCCCATGTATTTGGCATGAAATGATGGGACCAGATGCCATGATCTTCATTTGCTGAATGTTGAGCTTTAAGCCAACTTTTTCACTCTCCTCTTTCACTTTCACCAACAGGCTTTTTAGTTCCTCTTCACTTTCTGCCATAAGGGTGGTGTCATCTGCATATCTGAGGTTATTGATATTTCTCTCGGCAATCTTGATTCCAGCTTGTGCTTCTTCCAGCCCAGCGTTTCTCATGATGTACTCTGCATATAAGTTAAATGAGAAAAATATTCTGCACCCTTATAGATTTCAACTTCTAAGACATTTGAGTGATTTTCTTCATTGTAAAGGACTACAGTAATAGGTAGTAGGACACCTAAAAAAGAGAACAATGTATTAGTATTTTTATCCTAAATTTAGTACTATGAAAATCTACCCCCTAAAACAAAGCCAACAAATAAAAGACAAAACAAAACAAAGAAAACTAAAGGACAGAAAAGAAATCAATGACAAGAAACAAAGAAACTCAAAATGCCTCTTATAAATGAAAGAATTTCCCATGTTTTATTTATTAGTCTGTTCAATAAAGTCATGCCAATCATTCTTCTTGGTGCTTGGGAGACAGCAGTAAACACGGCAGAGAAAAGATTCCACACAGAGAGTACATTCTCATAGGAAGAGAATAACGATAAATAATGAAAATACACTTACTAACAGTTGACAAGTGTAGTGGGAAGATGAGAAAACAGAGCAGGAGAAGGATCACAGACATTGATAGTTGAAGAGATACAAGATCAACTTGAAAAGCACCACCAACTCAATGGATATGAATTTGAGCAACCTTCAGGAGGTGGTGGAGGACAGAGGAGCCTGGTGTGCTATAGTCCATGGGGTCACAAAGAGGCAGACACAACTTAGTGAATCAACAACAACAGCAACCACTTTAAATAGAAAGAGAACATGAGCCTCACTGAGAAGGCAGTCATTTGGACAAAGTCTCAAAGACAGTGAGTGAAGTAGCCATGTGCATATTTTAGAAAGGCCGCCCAGGCAGAGAGCACACTCAGAGCAAAGGATAGGGCATGACACATAATTTGGTGAAAGAGGTCAGAGTGGCTGGACTTGGATGACTAACAGAGAGAGTGGTAGGAGACGAAGCTAGTGTAGTGGGGGTGATGAGGGTGGTAGGTGTGTAGAAAGGGAATACATGGGGCATTGGAGGCCACTAGAAGGGCTGTGCCTTCTCTCAAACATCTTTGACATTCAGAAGTCTGTGTTTATTTAAGAGTCTGACACTTTGCTTGTGGTGGTCTTTGAGTATAACCCATAAAGATATTATCACTGCATTTGACTTGAGTTAAACTTCAAAATATATTCTATGGGTTGATTTATCATACATAAACTAATATATGAAAAGTCATCAGCAATTGGAATAGAAAGAAAGAAAGAGGAATTATAGAATTCTAGAATTTGTAGTGGAGAAGGCAATGGCAACCCACTCCAGTATTCTTGCCTGGAGAATCCCATGGACGGAGGAGCCTGTTGGGCTGCTGTCTATGGGGTCGCACAGAGTCAGACACGACTGATGCAACTTAGCAGCAGCAGCAGCAGAATTTATAGTGAAGTTACACAGAGTCATAATGTTGCTCACTTCCATCTATGTGTTCAAAACTGCTTCCTGTGACTTGCATTTTTGTAAAGTTAGCTGCTGAAATTTAATTTGAGTTTTAGTGATTCATTTCCATTGCTTTAAATAAATAGCCTTTATCTTTAATATTTAGGAGTTCATTTTTTGTGTGTGAGGAATCAACTAGGTGTTGAGGGGAAAAAAACTATTACAATCTAATTTGAAAGTCAAACTGTAAATCAAAAGTAACTACCATATACCCATGTAATTTCCAGATAATAATTACATTGTCATAAGATATTTTTTAATATATGAAGCATTTTACATTCTCAACTTCATAACAACTCTGCTTAGCAAATATTATTTTACTATCTTATGGTTGAAAAAATAGAGATTAAACAATGTAAAGAAAAAAGCATGCCATGCACTCTGTCTCTATTTTTAATTTAAATCTTGAGATTTTTCTGCATTTACAGCAAGTATTAATTTTTTCTCTCACTATACAGGAGTGTTGTAGTTTACTGTAAAATATTGGAATATATTTCAAAGAAAAAAATGGGAAAAAGTGTGTGTGTTGCCTACTGTGTGTAAAATTTTCCTACAAACTTTATACTCATTTTTCCTTAAAGTGATACTATAAAAATAAATATTAGAGGGAGTGGCCAAGATGGCAGTGTAGAAAGAACCTGACCTTACCTCTTCCTATAAGGACACACCAAAACTACAACTGCTTTTAGAGCTACAATATAGGGCTTCCCAGGTGGCCCTAGTAATAAAGAACCCACCTGCCAATACAGGAGAAGTAAGAGATGCAGGTTTGATCCCTGGGTTAGGAAGATCCCCTGGAGAAGGAAATGACAACCCACTCCAGTATTCTTGCCTGAAGAATCCCAAAGACAGAGGAGCCTGGTGGGCTACAGTCCATGGGGTCACAAAGAGCTGGGGAGTGACTAACAGTTTCACTTTCATAGAGCAACTATTAATAAGAAAGACATGAAGATTAGCAATAAAGATCTTCTAGAGCTAAACAGATATAAAAGAAACTGCAGCAACATGGCTAGGAGTGTGAAATGTGGTAGAGTCAAGACCCATATCGCCAGGTGGGCAACCTACAAATGGAATAATTACAATTACAGAGGTTCTCCTCAAAGAAAAATAGAGCCAAGTACCACATCAGACTCTCCAACTCATGACCTTAAACCTGGAAGATGAACCCCCAGACATTTAGCTTTGAAAGCAAGTGGAACTTACCTTTGGGAGAGCTAGAGAGCTGTGGGAAACAGAGACTCCACTCTTAAAGGGCACACACAAAATCTCACGTACTCTGAGACGCAGGGCAGAAGCAGTCGTTTGAAAGAAACCTAAGTCCGACTTACCTGCTAATCTTGGAGAGCTTCCTTGAGGGCAGGGAGCAACTGGAGCTCACCTAGGTGACAAAGACACTGATAAGAGCCATACGGGGAAGCTCGTTCTATCATAAAGACAGGGCTAAAGGCAAGGGTCAGTTTAGAATCCTTCCTCTAGCTTATCAGTACTGAGACTGGTCTCATCCACTAGTTTATAGGCACCAGTGCTAGGATACTTTACGCCAAATACCTGGTTAGGCAAGAATACAGCCCACCCATCAGGTGGCTGGTTGCAGTAAGACTCCCCCGCCCCACCCCGAAAATGCATCTGACCTGGAACCAGGGCCCAACCACCAGAGGACTTATTATATAAGCACTTAAAAAATATTCTTGAGTTCACTTCTTGGCAAATACATAAAGCATTAAATATTTACTATTTGGTCCTTCACAGAAAATGTTTTTAAATTGGTGAGCTACTAAATTGCATCCTCATTTAAAACTGTGGACTCTTAAAAGCTCATGCATCATCGTAAACATGACACCAAAGGCCTACTGAGTTTCCAGGTGGCCTAATTTTAAGTCAGAGCATAAGTGCCATAAACTTTTATTAGATTGCAAAAGACAAAAGATAATAAGATTTGAGGTCATACATTTTTACAGTATTTTTTCTATACTTGATTATACCACTGAAAAAATTCAGTTTGGACAACAAAATTTTAAACAGCTCCAAGTAGGTAAACTTTCCTATTGACTAATTAGGAATCCCTGGCAGAGGATATTATGGTGGAGGCTGTTTAGCTATCCAGAACTGGCACTAAAGGCACCTGCTTTTCATGAATAATTTTGTTGAAATGAATTCTCTTATAGTAAATAGTGCTCAAACATGATGCCTCTTGTTTAATAGACATGACTACAGCAGGTTGTTGTATTATGGCCAGGTGTACTTGGAAAGAAACCATAACAACAAAATGTTCCCAAGCTCCTAATGTGTGCCTGAAATTATTAAACAAAGAGTAATTAATTTGCCAGTAGTGCCACCATTTTATTCTAAATTGGCAAATTAACACACAAAGGCTCAAAAACCAAGAGTTGAGAGAAAAGAGTCACATTAAAACATCTAGGCATCCCAGACGAGTAGCTGTTTACACATATTAAAGTTATTTTCAAGTGAATACAGTGAAATTTATGCAATTTTAAGTGGAAAAACAAAATGATGAAGGAATTGTTGATGAATAGCAATTGTCAATGAAAAATTATTATAAATGGAGACTTTTCTAATAGCTGGGATCCCTTGATAGCACTGGAATAGCATTCAGGTACATCTTGTTTTATTACACTTTAATTTATTGCAATTTGCCTTTAAAAACATATTTACTATATATATATATATATATTTTTTTTTACAATTTGAAGGCTTGTGGCTATCTTACTTTGAACAAGTCTAAGGGCATCATTTTGCCAACAGCATTTGCTTACTTTCTTTGCATCTCTGTGTCACTTTCTGGTAATTCATGCAACACTTCAAACTTTTTTATTATATTTGTAATGGTGATCTGTGATTAGTGATCTTACCGTGTTACTACTGAAATTCTTTTGACACTTTTTAGCAACAGTTTTAAATTAAGATATGTACAGTGTTCTTTCAGAATAAGGCTATTAAAGGAGGAAACAGACAGAACAGGCTCCATCTTGAAAGCAGGACTCCATCTTGGGCTGGACTGTGGACTTTGAACTATATGCCCAGTACCTGTGGAAATGACATACCAACTGGAACACCAGGACTCCTGAAGGAAGAGCCCCAGGGCTCGTACCTAGACTCTCCATCACCCTAATTATCTGTGCAACCGAATAGAATCATACAGCCTATTATGTTTATTGGGGTATGACCACAGGCCTATTGATAATCGTCCACTATTAACTGCCTAGACCTAAGGCATATGAATCACAGGTTAACTTTGATTGTATCTTTCTTTTCCTTTGTTCAGACTAGTTTCAGAGAATTGGGGGAGGTGGGTTTGGGCACATACACTTAGAGTATACAAGGTTTTCACAAAAAACTGATCGGGGTCCTTGGCTAAGAGGAGACTCTCCCTTGGGCCCACTGGTGTAATAAACTGCACTCCACTATCTGCCTTGTCCATCTGAGTGAGTTTCCCAGAACGTGTGGCTACGACATTTGGTGCATTGGCTGGGAAACTCCTCACTTTGAGGAGACAAGTCCAATTTGGGACTACACCAAGGCCTTGCGGCTTGAATCTTCTAGAGAGGGAAAGGCGCCTCGTCCTTCTGGAAGGATTCTGCTTCTCAATGCTTGGACCTTTCATGTTAGCAGGTAGTGATCAACAGCAGGGGAACTGAGAACCCAGGTGAGGAGTAACCCACCCTGCAGGGTGGAAGAGGGGGCTTGATCACCCCCCTGGGAGCAACTAGAAGGGGCATGGACCCACAGGAGCCTGGAATAGGCAGATGGCAGCAATCGCTTGGTACACAGGTTGACGAGCACGTTAGGGCTTAGGAAGGAAATTTGTGAAAGTCATTTAGGAGGTGGTGTCCATGCCATCTTGGGGAAAATTATTACCAAGCAATTGCCAGGGGATTTTTAGGAGAAGAAAGTTGGTTTTTGTGTGCTCATATTCTGCCCTCCCCAAGGAGGTGTCCCATCTGCTGTGAAATTCTTGACCCCCTCGGAACTGTCAGGCTAGAAGGAGAGGGATACATAAGTGAGTGCAAATTGGCTTTTCAAGAGACGGTCTGGGATGTGGGATATTTAACCCATCTGTGTTTTCATTGGCACCAGATCAAGCCCACCAATGCAGAACAGACCTTAAGGGAGAAACAGTCTTGGACCACGTGGTGTTCTGGTTTTGCCGTGCTGACCGGCAGGTGAAGACACATGGATCCCTCTTCTCCCTCTGGGATCTGGCAGGATTTGGATGAGGATGACCTGCCATTCTCCCATACTGGATGGTGACATGCCTGTTGCCCAGTGCTCCACCAGGACTGGAGGCCACCTTAATGCCCAATCCAGGGCCAGGTGAAGTTCCTGAAGCAGTCGCTGCTCCTCTGCCAGCTCTCCTGGAGATTGCCATTTCAGCAGGCTCCAATCCCAGTGGTGGAGACCTCTGGTCAATGCCCCCAAGATTACACCTCAGCCAGGTCTCCTAGATTGTATCCACCTCTCCCAGTGAGTACTGATGGGAAGAGGGAAGAAAACACAGGATGCATGTGGGCACTACCATCTGCCCCCTGTAGCCTATTATTACCAGCCATTTTCCTCTAGGGATATATTAAAGTGGGAGAGACACCCTCCACTGTACTCAAGGGAGCCACAAGCCATGATTACGATAATGGAGACTATTTTCGAACCCACTGCCCTACATGGGATGACATAATCCAACTACTAGTCTCCCTTTTCAGCACTGAGGAAAGACACAGGATCCTGAGGCCAGAAAATGGTTAAGAGAAATGGCACCTGAGAGTACTGCAAACCCCGTAATCGTGGGCAGAACTAGCCATCCCCGATGAGAGCCCGAACTGGGACTGTAACAGAGGAAGGGAGGGGCCCCTGGAGAGATATCAGGCAGCTATTTTACAAGGCCTCAAGACGGGGGCCCGAAAACCTATGAATAGGGCAAAACCCTCCAAAGTGATTCAGAGAGAAACTGAATCACCCTCTGAGTTCTACAAAAGACTGTGAGAGGCCTATAGACTTTGACTCATGAATTTTTATACACCCATGAATGCCTAGTACTTTTGTTAGGAAGAGACTTGCTGTCTAAACTTGGGGCACAAGTGACCTTTCCCCCCCCACGAAGACCCACTCTTCGAATGGGCTCAACCACTTATTTACCCTCCCTCTAGGTAACCTCTCAGGATGAATGGAGGTTGCACGATCTCCCGGAAGGGAAACCTGAAAGGCTAAACAGTTGAGAGAGAGAGAGAGAAATAGAGAGAAAGAGAGAGGGTCAACAATTCCCTGGGATCTGGGCGGAGGACAACACCCTGGGCTTGCAAACCAACAAGTCCCAGTGGTAATAGAACTCAAACCTGGTACAATTACATCAGCATTTGCCTTATCCTGCCAGACCTTGACTCTTTACATGACTGAAAAGGACAAAGTGGCTATAGGAGTGTTGTCCCAGACTGTGGGGACATGGGACAGGCTCGTGGCTTATCTCTTGAAATGGCTGGACAGTGTTGCCACTGAGTGACTGGGATGCTTCCGACTTAATTCAACAGGTATGTAAAGCTCTAAATATCAAGTGGAAATTACATATGGCATACAGGCCCCAGAGTTCTGGGATGGTGGAACGAACCAACTGGACACTTAAAAGAGACACTCTCCAAGTGGATCATAGAGACTGACTGCTCCTTGGTGGACTTGCTTCCAACACCTCTGCTCAAACTCAGAATGACTCCATGGTCCCAAGGCTATTCTCCATATGAAATTGTGTATGGGAAGCCCCCTCCCATAATAAAACAGGTGTCAACAAATTTGCCTCAGGTAAGGGGAGATGGGATTTCACAGCAGATGGAACTGGGTAAGGTAATAAATCAGGTAACTAAGTTTGTACAAGAAAGGGTGCCATTCCCCCTTGGGGAAGAGATTCGTGAGTTTATGCCTGGTGACCAAGTATGGGTCAAAGACTGGAAACATGATTTACTAGCCCCTTGGTGAAACGGCCCTTATACTGTTATTCTAACTACCCCTACTGCAGTTAACATTGCAGGTATTGTCCCTTGGATCCATCATATGAGGGTGAAGAGAGCATACCATGGAGACCCAGAAAACGCTGAGTAGACTGCACAGAGGGATCCCACTGACCCTCAAGAAACTAAGATCATCCTTAAGAAAAAGAAGGAAAGAAGATCCCAGACGAGCCCCTTCAGGATGAAGCTGCATAGTCAACTCCTGCTGCCTGGCCTCATCAACACACACATTCCCACGTGGACCTCCACAGCACCTCCAACTGTTGGGTACGTGGGGCTATGCCTCTGTTTGTGATGGATGGACTTCCCTGGTGGGTGTCACCACTCCACCAAGGAGATTTTAAACCACTCTGCTCTTTTCTGGGATGACAAAAAGAGACTTTCCTTTCTCTTGTTAATCATAATCTCTCCCTGCTTTCTTGCTGTAAGCCAGACCTACAGTCAATAGACTCAGGTCATGGGGTTACATATTATGTAAACACCAGTTTCATAGAAGTAACAAAAGTGGTAATTTGAAATAGAATGGCTTTGGACATGTTCACAGCTGCTCAAGGAGGGGCCTGTACTATAATTAAAGTTGAATGCTGTGTATATATTTCTGATTTATCTGGCAATGTATCAGTTGCTTTAGATGACATGAAAAACCAGGTATAAGCAATGTCAAATGAAAACATTTCTTTCTGGACTTTGGTCCTGCCTTGGATGAAGAGTGATTGGTAGAAAACCATATTTACCATAGTTATAGTTGCTTTGATAGTTCTGCTTTGTGGACCTTGCATTTTACAATGTATCATGAACTTTGTAACCTAAAGGTTGGTGGCGTTCTCCCACATTTGCACTCGGAGAGCCAGCATGCAATATAGCCCTATGAATGATGCTCATACTATGAGTTAAGAGCAACAAGAGGGGGGGAGTGAAGGAGGAAACAAACAGAACAGGCTCCATATTGAAAGGAGGACTCTATCTTGGGCTGGACTGTGGACTTTGAGTTATATGCCCAGTATCTATGGAAACGACATACCAACTGGAAAACCAGGCCCCCAGAAGGAAGAGCCGCAGGGCTTGTACCTAGACTCTCCATCGCCTAAAAAATACCCTAACTATCTGTGTAACCGAATAGAATCATACAGTCTATTGTGCTTATTGGGGTATGACCACAGGCTTATTGATAATTATCCACTGTTAACCACCTAGACCTAAGGCAGATGAATCACAGGTTAACTTTGATTGTATCTTTCTTTTCCTTTACAAGACTAGTTTCAGAGAATTTGGGGAGATGGGTCTGGGCACATACACTTGGGGTGTATAAGGTTTTCACAAAAACTGGTCAGGGTCCTTGGCTAAGAGGAGACTCTGCCTTGGGCCCACCGGTGTAATAAACTACATTCCACTATCTGCATTGTCCTTCTGAGTGAGTTTGTTTCCCGGAACACGTGGCTGCAACACTATTGCATGCTTAAGACTATAGTGTAGTGTAAACATAACTGTTATATGTACTGAAAAAACAGGAAGTTAATTTTATTGTAATACTGGCTTTATTAGAGTAGTCTGGACCTGAGCAGCAACATCTCCAAGGGATGAAAGGGAAAGCGAAAGTCGCTCAGTCGTGTCTGACTCTTTGTGACCCCATGGACTATACAGTCCATGGCATTCTCTAGGCCAGAATACTGGAGTGGGTAGCCTTTTCCTTCTCTAGGGGATCTTCTCAACCCAGCGATCAAACCCAGGTCTCCCACATTGCAGGCAGATTCTTTACCAGCTGAGCCACAAGGATTCTTTACCAGCTGAGCCAAAAGGGAAGCCATCTCCAAGGTATGACCATAATTGAAATTCTGTTTGAGTTTGAAAGATATTCAGGTTAATCAGATAATATTTATTACTTTGGTCAACTCACTAAAAATGATATATTCTTAAGTCCTGTATTTGTCAAGCAAAAGCAGGCTATATTTTCCTAAAGGGTGGTAAATACCATAAATAAAATGATCTCCCTGGCTTTCATCTGCATATCACTATCCAACTGACAAGTTGCTTTAGACACATTTTCTCATCTGAGTCACTCCACCTCCCAGGCAAGAAAGATATAATTTCTATTTTACAGATGAATTAACAGAGATTCTGTGACTTTCCCAATGCTTTACTGATTGTAAGAGAATCAGTTCAAAGATAGATCTCAAAAATGTAAGCTCTTGGTCTTTTTTTCTTTCTAAAAACAATTATTCTAATAACTACCTGATTTTTAAAAAGGAACATTGTAACTCCAACTGATTCAGACCAACTGATTCCTCTCATACCTCTTCCTGGCTCTCGCCTCATCTAAAACACTTTACAGAGAGCTACTAACATTGTGAACACATTGCTGAATATGGTGATCTAGTATTTCTAAATTTCTCAAGAAATTTCTAAATTTCTCTGTTGTGGTTAGTTTTTTATATATGCCAGGATAAGATATAGCCATCCACATGTTACTCCTTGACTATGGAGTGAATACATAGTATGTTTAGGTTGATGCTGGGGTTGGGGTGAGGGTTTATTTCTTTCTACAACTAACATGCCTTACATCTAGTACATCTACCTCAATTGTTAATAATACCAAGTATAGGAAAGCAATTTGAAGTTAATAAAACCCTTCTAGGAAAAATGATCTCATCAAAATCATCTGTTGATTAAACTAAAACTGCAGTTTCTTGGGCAATATCCCAGAACAGTTGAATTAAAATCTTTCTATGTGGTATCCAGGAATATGGATTTTAAACCAATTTTCTAAGAAATCCTTATGGGAATTGAAGTTAATATTGGAAGAGGTAATCTGGCATGTGTATTGAGTATCCATGCCCATTTCTGTTGGCTATGACAAGAATGTAAGTCCCTGTTTATTCTTTACTCAGGATGTTTCTTTAGGGTTGTGTCTCTTCCAAGACAAAGAGGCTCACTATGGAGGTTGTGAGTCTCCAAATTTACAGTTTTGGGACTGCAAGCTTGCTGCAAGCATGACATCCAGCTGGGCCCACCTCCTCACCCTGTGGGGCTTGACTGCATGCTTGCTGTGCTGTAAATAATAAATCATTGTCTCTGATCTCTGAGTTTCAGATCATCTGCCAGCATTCAAGCAGCAATAACAAGCTTGTAAGTAGGGTGAAATGCTAGACCCTGGTAGAAAACCACAGTATCATTCAGATGTGGGTAACAAGACCAAACCTGGGTTCTGATAGAAAGATTTGCTGAAATCCAGAGTCAATTCCCAAATGTTTCATATCAGAAGCATGCATGAGCCGGTATGCAAAAGGCATTTATCTTTTTGCTCTAACCTCCTACTACAGACTCATTTTATGGTATTTAAGGAAAGAAGGTATCACTGAATTTAATTAGCTGTTCTCTATCCCTGTTAAGAACCAGAGAAAAGCCAAAAGGCTTTAAAAAAAAAACACAGAGAAAAAGAAATAGAATAGAATATGAATAAAAACGGAAAAAAGATGGGTCAGTAGTATTTTTATAATGTTTTTGAAAGTAACCATTGAACAGTAGGAAGAAAATAGATCTTAGGTGGTCTCACTGCCCACAGTGATAAACTAGCATCAGCTCACCAAAGAACAGAACTTCTGCAACAGTCAACAGCATAGTGATCTCAAGGTGTTCAATTATTCAGGTAGAATGTAGCTATACAGAGTACCAGTAGCTATTATTCTTTTTTATTTTAATTTATTTTATTGAAGTATAGTTGATTTACAAGGTTGTATTGATTTCTGCTGTGCAGCAAAGTGATTCAGCTATACACATACATTCTTTTTCATATTCTTTTCCATTATGATTTATTGCAGGATATTAAGTATAGTTTCCTGTGCTATACTATAAGACTTTGTTGTTTATCCATTTTCTATGTAATAGTTTGCATTTTCTAATCACTCCCAGTGAAACTCACTCCCAGTGAAAATCTCTGTATGTTGTATCCAGGAATATTGACTTTAAACCAATCTTAAAATCCATATTGGATTTTAAATCCAATTTAAAATCCATAAAATCCATACCTCCACCCCCACACCTTCCCTCTTAGCCGCCAAAAGTCTGTTCTCTGCGTCTGTGAGCCTTTTTCTTAGATAAGTTCATTTGCGCTATATTTTAGATTCCACACATAAGTGATATCATTTGGTATTTGTCTTTCTTTTTCTGACTTACTCACTGTGACAATCTCTAAGTCCATTCATGTTGCTACAAGTGACAGTATTCCTTCTTTTTTATGGCTGAGTGGTGTTCCATTGTATGCATGGACCACATCTTCTTAATCCTCGTCGGTCAACAGACATGTATATTGTTTCCCTATGTTGGCTATTGTGAATTGTGTGCTATGAACTTAGGGGTGAATGTATCTTTGAATTATAGTTTTATCTGGATTTATGTCCCAGAAGAGGGATTACAGGATTATATGGCACCTGTTTTATGAGGAACTTCCATACTGTTTTCCATAGTGGTCGCACCAATCTATATTCCCAACAACAGTGTAAGCGGGTTCCCTTTTCTCCACACCCTCTCCATCCTTTGTAATTTTTAGACTTTTTAATGATAGCCATTCTGACAGGTGTGAGGTGGTACCTTACTGTAGTTTTGATCTGCATATCTCTAATCAGCAATATTAAGCATCATTTCATGTGTCTGTTATATATCAGTATGCCTTATTTTGAGAAATGTCCATTTTGGTCTTCTGTGGTAGCTGTAATTCTTGATATTCTGGGTTCTTGTTATTATGGGAAGAAGTAAGAGTAGTCCTTCAGACCTGGCTTCTGGTGATAAAGGAGATAAAGTAGATATAGGAGAAATAAGACACCAGTGCAAAATTAGGAGCAGAATATAAGGTAGCTTTGAGGAACATGGTGTAGAGGGGAATAAGAAACAAAAAGGGGTTTCAGGAGGGAAAAATGTATAGGCACTCACACCCAGGCAGTACCAGGTTTTATCTGACAAGTCAGAAAGGAGCTCTGGGGTGGACCTGGACCACTGTATCCCAGTTCTGGATGGGTGACTTGATTCTTTGACTTACCTGATGACAGTATTGTGGTTAGTCACCATCCAACTGCCTGCCCCTATCTGAAGATGTAAGACGGGAGGTTATCAAAGCTGGAGAAGGCGAAGGAAAAGACACTAACCAGATTAAAAACCACAAAAGAATATTACTCTCTCAAATGTGTTCCATTCTTTCTGTCTTTATCTTTTGTCCTACCTCATTCTAAGGAGATTGGCTGGCCTTTTTGGAGGTTTGGGGTCTTCATTTAGAAGTTTTTCTGTGGGATTTGTTCCATATTCTGATGAACTTTTGATGTATTTGTGGGGAGGCAGGTAATCTCCCTATCTTAATTCCTCTGCCATCTTGAAGACCTCTCTCTTAAATGTTTTCTATTTGTCTTTAGAACTCAATCAGTTCAGACATGTCTTCATTAGAGTGTGAAGAAAATTTTGTCTATCTGGACAAATGAGCTCTCTTTGCCACCTCAGTTTATACCCTATAACTTATCACTGAATCTAAGGGTGGAATTTTGGGTTTGACAGATTAGATTCTTCTCCTTCTCCTCCTCCCCCTTCCTCTTTTCTTTTCTAGTAACATCCCATGTGGCTCAGTGGTAAAGAATCTATCTGCCTGCCAATGCAGGAGTCAGGTTTGTTAGTCACTCAGTCGTGTCTGACTCTTTGCAACCCCATGGACTGTAGCCTGCCAGGCTCCTCTGTCCATGGACTTCTCAAGGTAAGAATACTGGAGTGGGTTGCCATTCCCTTCTCCAAAGGATCTTCCTGACCCAGGGATTGAACCCAGGTCTCCTGCATTGCAAACAGATGCTTTACCATCTGAGCTACAGTCTTGCATCTCCAATGCAAGAGACTCAGGTTCAATCTCTGAGTAGAGAAAATACTTAGAGACAAGCAACAACAAACAACAAAGAGAGTGAAGGCCTCTGACACGTTTCATTACCATTCACATGCAAATATTCAAAGTTTGTTCTTTAAGAGTCTTTCACTTAGGAACAAAAAGCTGTATAGAATATTCTGCTTTCCTTCCTTAAATGTTTTTATTTGCTAAAAAATAAATCCAATAAGAGCAAGTTCAGATAGCATCTTTTATTCACAGTGTTATTTAAAGATAGATGGCAAACTTTGCTTTTGAACTGACTGTTTTCCTCAATATTATGCACCTTAAAGAAGAAAGCATTGCTCCTTCAGTTTTATTTTTAAGTGGCAGTTCTTCACATTCAGCTACTGTATTTCACCTCATTAAAGACCTGACTAGAAGAAAATGTGGAGACCTGCTGTAAAGCATTAACATGTAGATATTAGAATTAAAACAAAGACTGGATAATTTTCCAGTTTTTCACTAGCAACAGGCTTCTTTCCTTGTGGAATGAGTAAAAAGTATAATAGGGTATTCCAGTCATAGAGTCTTTTTTGTGGCACAAAATGTTACAGGAATTTCAATTACTCAAGCTCATGTCAAGTCTGAGATTTCAAGAGGGGACTTTAAAAAATTAAAGCAGTAACAAACCTGCCAGAAAGATTTTGCATGGGTTAAAGCTAAAACACTTTTTAAATCATTTTAAAAACAACATACTTCTACCCATACTGGATGGCCAGCAATGGTACACTGGAAATACAACGTCCAGGGTAAAGTCCCATGGACTGCAGCACGCCAGGCCTCCCTGCCCATCAAAAATTCCTGGAGCTTGCTCAAACTCATGTCCATCAAGTCAGTGATGCCATCCAACCATCTCACCCTGTGTCTTCCCCTTCTCCTCCTGCCTTCAATCTTTCCCAGCATCAGGGTCTTTTCCAATGAGTCAGTTCTTTGGATCAGGTGGCCAAAGTATTGGAGCTTCAACTTCAGCATCAGTCCTTCCAATGAATATTCAGGACTGATTTCCTTTATAATAGACTGGTTGATCTCCTTGCAGTCCAAAGGACACTCAAGAGTCTTTTCCAACACCACAGTACAAAAGCATCAATTCTTCAGTGCTCAGCTTTCTTTATGATCCAACTCTTACATCCATATATGACTACTGGAAAAACCATAGCTTTGACTAGATGGCCCTTTGTCTGCAAAGTAACATCTCTGTGTTTTTATATGCTGTCTAGGTTGATCATAGCTTTTCTTCCAAGGAGCAAGCGTCTTTTAAAAAATTTCATGGCTGCAGTCACCACCAACAGTGATTTTTGAGCCCAGGAAAATAAAGTCTGTCAGTGTTTCCATTGTTTCCCCATCTATTTACCGTGAAATGATGGGACCAGATGCCCTGATCTTTGCTTTTTGAATATTGTGTTTTAAACCAGCTTTTTCACTCTCCTCTTTCACTTTCATCAAGAGGGTCTTTAGTTTGATATTAGTCAGTGTAGAAATAGTATGACCACTGAATTAAAAGAAGACTCAAGAGAGAATCCAGTCTTGAGGGATGAGAGTGCTCTCAGAAAAATATAACTGGCACTAGATATTCCAAGACAGTAGATGCATTCTAGCATATAGGAACCTATTATTGTGGGCAGGAGGGTAAAGAAGGAAAAAGTGAATGCTGCGGTAGCCAGGGGAAATAACTTTGAGGGTGGAAAGCATTTACTACTCTGCAGCTAGGAAAACAAAATGGAAAGGATTGGGTCCCAGAACTTTAGAGATGTCATACAAGGTGATCTCAAACCACACAAAAAAGAAAGCATTAGCCCCCACTGCAGCACCCTGTGGGACATCCTTTGGGCTTCCAGGAGTCGTAAAATAAGCTGGAGTCTATGACCAGCTGCTGGCATTAGGACCAAGAGACATAGTTGGTGAGATAATGCTGGGGACAGGAAGAAAGCAGGAAGGTGGTCTCTTCTCTCCTCTTGCCATCTACTTGCCTGCAAAAGCCCACTATTGCTAGTACGTAGCAAAACTCTACCTGACAAAAGAAGTATCTGGGAACTGTAGTTTCAGCTGCAGAGAGCAGAGTGTAAACTGTAGGCCATGGTTGAAAGACAATGCATGGATAAATAACATGAATGAAGAGCATCTTTCTATACTTCTTAATGATTAGATGTTGAGTAATGAGCA
Source organism: Bos mutus (assembly GCF_027580195.1). Classification (NCBI taxonomy): domain Eukaryota; kingdom Metazoa; phylum Chordata; class Mammalia; order Artiodactyla; family Bovidae; genus Bos; species Bos mutus. The sequence goes on along the minus strand of NC_091639.1, from coordinate 28,410,034 downwards.
ATGAAAAGCAATAGAGGTAAAATGCATTATCTTCAATTGATAGTCATCATACCACTGAGAACTCAAAAGAAGGGGCTATTGCTTCCTGGCCTGGCTAACATTTCTGATGTGTGTCCAAGGGTTATTTGAGAACAGTAAGACAACTGTGAGGGAGATCAATTTTTTAAAATCCCTAACATGGATTTTCACTTGATTCAGGCATAGATTTTCTCTTCTTGCTTCCTTGGTTTGGGAATATTTCTCTATAGCTCTGACCTCGTCTGCTCATCGATATAAATGATTGAAGGCGTTCTATTGATTCACATTTAATAACCATCAGCATGGATTGATGGTCACATTAAGGCTGTGTGCCTGAGAGGAAAGGAGTGTAAATAGCAGCACTGGGCATTGAGAGCCAAGAAGAAATAGCTTATTACTTCCTCTATGTTCGTTTTGTTTTTATAGTAGAAACACATTAGAGAAATAAAGTATTAATATATGAGAATGTAAAACTCAAATATCTAGATGTTAGTCTCTAGACTAATACATATGTTTAACTAATACATAACTAACTTCTTACCTTACCTTTTCCCCTCTTTCTTCCTGTTTTTTCCTTAATACCTGCCTTCCTGACTTATCTTAGTGACAATATTTAAAGTACTGTGCTAGGGAACATGAAAATATAAAAACATAAGAAATGGTCCCTGATCATGACTTCACAGTATTTTGGGATTAAAATGTCTTGTAACCAGTAAATGGAGAAAAAAGAGTTGCTCAGGCTAATTTCTGCCAAGACAGACTATGGAGAAATAATGTTTGGAAGGCAGGCATGAGGTGTGGAGGGAAACAGTAAGATCTAAGGCTCAATGAGTAATAAAATACTGGTTGTGTTGAGTTAGCTATGATCTTCAAAGCAACAGGGATTCACTGAGGGATCTTAAGTCAAATAGCAATATGATGAGATTTAAAGTGGGGAAGTGTTAGTCCCTCAGTCATGTCCAGCTCTTGCAACCCCATGGACTATAGCCTACCAGGCTCCTCTGTTCATGAGATTTCCCAGGCAAGAACATTGTGGTGGGTAGCCATTCCCTTGTCCAGGGGATCGTCTCCACCCAAGGATTGAACCTGGGTCTCCTGAACTAAAGGCGGATTCTTTACCATCTGAGCCACCACAGAAGCCCACGAAAGACAACTCTAACTGAGGAAAGAACGAACCAGAAAGAATGAGACAAGAGGCAGAGATGTCAGGGGAAAAGACCACTATAAAAAATTCAGGCAAAAATGTCAGTGCAGTGCTTGCAATGAGCCTCAAATGGGACTGTATATAAGCAGCCAGTTATCACTAAGATACGTATTTGTTGCATGCTATGTGTGGGGAAGAAGAAGAGATAAGAGGGGTTGAGTTTCCTGCAAGAATATGTATAAGGGAGTCAACAGGCAGGGAATTGAAGGCAGCGGTGCATTCTTCATTCCTGTGCATAGCACTGTAAAGCCAGACTCCATTGCAGGGATAACCACAGGGAAGCCAGTAGTGTTTAAAAATCTCAGGGGTGTTGATACTCGGCTTTTTCTTGGTCAGTGGAAAACAGTGCTCAGGCAGAGATTTTCCTTGTCTGAGAGGAAAAATAGCAGAGTTCTGGTGTAGCCCAGGACACCCAGAGACAGAGCAGACACTTCAGATGCCCTGTGGTCTCAGCAAGAGGGCAGTGGCAATTAGCAGGGGAGGATTTCTCTGAGAGTTCGTGTAAGATATCCTCTACAAACTTCCCCAAGTACAGAGAGATCGTGGCTCTGTACTTCTAACAGACAACCCAGATGAAACATTTCCTTGCTGTTGAAACAATTACTCTTCTTTTACTGGTGTCTCTTCTACCTACTTGTGTTAAAATAGCAGCAACAGTATCCAGACTTTTCTTGCTGCTTCATGTTTTAATTTTTTCTGTCCCGTTTAATTTAATTTAATTTTTTAATCACCTGTTCCTAATGGGAGAGGCAATTATACCTGACTTCCAATTAAAAAAAAGTCAGCAGGGACCATCTTAAAGACGCTTACTTCACCAACAGATTCCCAGCCATCATGCCTTTTTTTAGCTTACTTCTTAAGGCCAAAGTCCATAGCCAAACTACTTGGACCCCAGTGACATAGGATAATGCACTAAGGGAACTTAGCTAATTTATCAAACTACAGCTCGGATCTATAACCGTATGCTTGTTACAAGCAGAACTTTTCATTCAAATAATGTTTTCAGTTTTGACAAGTAATCACATCTCATCCTTTAAGTAGCAGGGATGTAAACTTGCTACCTTTAACTTTGGGGAAACTCATACTGGAAAAGTCAGCCCACGCAGTCTGGAGAGAAGGGCATGGGTGTTGATGACTCCAGGACATAGAGCACAGGGCACATCCTTAAAGCAGCAGAGCTCCTTAGTAGCAAGGCAGGAAGTTAAGAGAGAAAGGTCGCTCTGTGGGATCCTTCTGTGTTCTCTAATCAATTGAGAAGGAAAGAGTTTCAAGACAAAGCAGGGGTGAAGCATCAAAAGCTTCAGTAAGTGGAGGATCAGGTCTAAAAAATGCCCAATTATTCAGCAAATGGGAAGTCATTATTGACCTAGAAATAAGCAGTTTTCATGAAATGAAAGTAGCAGTAGGAGGAAAGTAGAAATCTGATAAAGTATTAAAGAATATGAAAATAGAGACAGTAATGATTTTATTCTATTATGAAAATATAGACCTGAATTACAGTAGTAGATAATAGCTAATCCTTGTGTTGTGCCAACTCTTCTTTAATCCTTACCACAACTCTAGGACAAGTATACTAGTATTATCTGTATTTTAAAATGAGGAACAGGAAAATTACAGCTAGCTATCTTGCTCATGATCACAAAGCAATTACATGGGCTATTAGACATTTAAACCAGGTACTTTTGAAGTTTTCACCACAGTTCCATTAACACCATAAAAATCTGGAATGCTGTTGATTTTGACACACATTTAGATATTTATTTGCACTTTCTTATTGTAAAGGAAGTTGTTTGTGATTATTTCTGTCCCTGCAGAATAGCGGTATGACATATAGAAAGAGTTCCTAAGTCTCAGACATAAAAGCACTTGGGATAATAAAAGTATCGCATAAACTCAAAAGAGAAATACATTTTCCCCTGCAAGTCCAATTTTTTCTGACAACAATTTTAATTTGAATGGCGCTTATACATTTTTATCCCATAATCATGTGCCATCTCCTTGTTAAAAGCTGCTCTCCACTCACTAGAAAGCCTTATCTAAAGAGGCTACCCCAAGAGTTATGTTAACAACAGACAGAAAAGTTTCTGCCTAAGCAGGCATTTATAATTGTATGATGAAATATTAATTCCCCCATATCAGAAAGGCTCTTGGGAAGAGAAAGTCTCTCTTCAGAGGAAAAGTCTTTCTTTCAGAGGAAAAAAGGGTAATATTCAGAAGCAGAGGTGAAGGGAGGCTTTAAGTGGAAAGGAAATTATTGAATTTCTCATTAATTTATACTAAGAGATGGGGAAAGTCTTTTGATCTTTCCCCCTCTGATGTGAAAGCATTTCAGTCTTTCTCAAAGTGTTGATCTTCAAAAAAGACAAAGTCTTGCAATAACTTTGTCTCAGACAGAGAAAGGCAAGTACTATATGGTATCACTCATATGTGGGATCTGAAATAGTCAGCTCTGTAAAAGCAAAGATTAAAATGGTGACCACTAGAGGATGGAGTGGGGGAACAGAACAGTTGTTTAAGGTTACAAACATGTAAAATAAGCCCTAGAGGTCCAGTGCACAGTTCAGTGAATACCGACACCAATATTGTATTATAATGACCAAGTAGATTCAACCACTAAAAAGAAAAGGTAATATGTAATATGATAGAAGTGCTAACTATTACACAATGGCAATCATAATATATAAATGCATCAAATTAATGCTGTACACATTAAATTAACAATGTTATATGTCAAATCTTTTTTAATTAAAAAAGTAGAAAGAGTGAAAGTACAGAGTCTTTTTTGTTCTTTCCAAAATGGAAATCACTGGGGAAGCCAAAGATAAGTAGAGCATGATGTCTCAAAACTGCCTATTCTCCATGACAGATTGTGGAGACACAAACCAATACAAATACTCTCTTAAGAGAACATTCTCCCTTAAGAGAACATTCTTCCTTAAGAAGCAAAATCTTCCCAAGCCAAAAGAGAACTAAAGATGACCTAAAGTGACAGGAAGCATAAGTAAGGGGGTAAAAACACCTTAAAAAACAAACTAGACAAAAGCAACAAACAAAACATTGTGATTTCCAACTTGTGATATAAATTTGGATTTTGGAAACACTATAAATAGATATATGAAATCATCAGCTTGTTTAGTCAAATTATATCAAGATGCAAAGGAAAAAAATTTGATTGTAAAAATATGTCAAAAATATTATTTCATACTCAAGTTAGTTCTTAAGTTTAGTACATCAGTGCAGAACTAATAAATAAACAAAGGAAGTCTCCCAAGAATGCCTTAGGATTTGATTCTGTTTCAACTGATCTGAAGAAGAAAGAACTTTGATTTTTGCTATGCTTTTAGCAAAATATCAAAGAAAAACTTAAAAAGTAATAGTGAATTTCCCAAGAAAATCAGAGATATCACTCCTGGTTCTTTTGTCAACTGTAGCTGAGAAGATTGTCTGTCTCTAATAGCTATAGTATGTAGCTTCAAATCATCATTGTGTTAATTTAATTGTATCTAATGCATGCATGCTGGAGGAGAGCATGGCAATACTAGATGGCTTATTTGAAACAAAGAAATGGCAGACAATTCATTATTTCAGTTTTAAAATATTACATGATATTCACTTTTTAAATTTTTATACTAATTAACTTGTAAATAAATGTAGGTGACTCTTTTGGAAAACCTTAAAGGTTCCAATCTATTAAACCATAAACAAGGCAAAAAGAAAAGTAACCTTTAAAAACATTTTAATGAATAAAGTCTACCTTTTATTGAATTTTGAGCTAAATTAAATTGCTAGCATTGCTGAGTGCTGGTAAAATGCCTTTGGATCAATGTGAGTTTAACTATGGATGTACCTCATAAAGTCGCCAATGGTAAGGTGAATTGCATCTTTGCTTTCTGTGATCATGTTCATACTGTTATTTAGCAATTTTGAAATTACTTATCTTTTCCATGACAGTCAGATGCCAATCTTAAAAGATTATATAACTTGATAATATCACAATGACTGGCCATACCACATATCATTAAAACTGACTTACACAAAACGTAAGTTGGAGATACATAAGATGATCCTAGTTTTTTAATATATGGCAGAAGAGAATGAAGTGGTCTGAGTATGTAGGTTATCCCTATAATCTATATTTTAGACTAGCTGGCCTAATTTCTTTTTTTTTTTTTTTTCTTTAGGAATAGTAAAGGTTTGAGAGATTTTATTATTTTTTTTTCAGTTTCATCTTGTCCCCCATATAACACCTTTAAAACAATCATTTACTTTAATGTATTATAATTGTTTTGTGGGAATGGAATAGGAGAATTTCAACTCATCATAGCAGATATGGAATATTTTAGAAGTCTAAAACAGGGTCTAAATCATGTGCTCATCTCTGCACTGTCACATTAATGATTTAAATCATAATCAAACATAGATACATTTCTTGTTCTTATTTTAATCTGTGATATATGAAAAAACCTGTATTCACTTGCCCTTTATTTTCTTCCTACAAGTCACATTATGTGTGTGGGGTGTGTGTGTGTGTGTTTAGTTGCTGAGTCGTGTTTGACTCTTTGTGACTTCACGGATTGTAGCCCGTCGGGCTCCTGTGTCTATGCAATTTCTCAGGAAAAAATCGGGGACTGAATCCATGTCTTTTGCATTGGCAGGTGGATTCTTTACCACTGAGCCACCAGGGAAGCTCCTATCATTGCGTTCAAGTTCAAGTTCAGTTGCTCAGTCATGTCCGACTCTTTGCGACCCCATGAATCGCAGCACGCCAGGCCTCCCTGTCCATCACCAACTCCCGGAGTTCACTCAGACTCATGTCCATTGAGTCAGTGATACCATCCAGCCATCTCATCCTCTGTCATCCCCTTCTCATCCCGCCCCCAATCCCTCCCAGCATCAGAGTCTTTTCCAATGAGTCAACTCTTTGCATGAGGTAGCCAAAGTACTGGAGTTTCAGCTTTAGCATCATTCCTTCCAAAGAAATCCCAGGGCTGATCTCCTTCAGAATGGACTGGTTGGATCTCCTTGTTCAGACAAATAAAAATCCATCATTATATCTTATATACAAAGATGAGACCCCCACCCAATCAATCAACTTTTAAATACTATACTCTGGGTATTTATTATATCAATAGTCTAATTATCCTCTTGTGCTGTGCTGTGCTTAGTCGCTCGGTCTTGTCTGATGTTTTACTACCCTATGGCCTGTAGCCACCATGCTCTGTCCATAGGGATTCTCCAGGCAAGAACACTGGAGTTGGTTGCCATGCCGTCCTCGAGGGGATCTTCCCAAGCCAAGGATCAAACCCAGGTCTCCTGCATTCCCAGTGGATTTTTTACTGTCTGAGCCACCATCTTACTCCTTAAGTAATTTTACAGATATCCATTCTTGGGCATAGAATACTTATGTGATCTTTCAAAGGACTGTCTAAAACCACATGATACTCTGAAAATTTGAGCACATTGTACAGCTTTATCCAGGGCTTCCCTGGTGGCTCAGATGGTAAAGAATCTGCCTGCAATGTAGGAGGCCAGAGTTTGATGTCTGGGTTGGGAAGATTCCCTGCTAACCACTCCAGTATTCTTGCCTGGAGAATTCCATGGACAAAAGTGCCTGGTGTACTCCATCTGCTTTCAGCATGAAGTGTGCTCAGAGCTGTTCCTCCTTATGGTAAGGATTATTCATGCGTTCATTCATACTCTCATTCCTTCCACCTTTTAATCTACCTAGTGAGAAGCATTTCAAAGGACAAATGGAATAACAGAAATCTTGTACAAATCAGAACTCAAATACAGTGCTGAAGCAGAGAATTCATTTATTTCTTTTGACATGGATACAGTTAACCTAGTGGCTGAATAAGCTTTTTATCTTTTGTACACATACTCAAACACATATACATATACCAACACATGTCTGCTCACATCTCTCTCTTTTTTTCTTTCCTTAGCATTGCTTCCTTGATCTACACCTGTTAAACCTATCATGTTAATTCTTAGAAAAGAGTTATAAAGGAATTCACTGTCCTTACATCTCCAACTCAACTTTTGCAAACATGTAATAAAAACATTTTGAACTTATAAAAAGGATCACAGCAAACCTAGTTCAAATCCTTACCCAGCTCTCCCTATTATGCTTGGTAGATGGATGGATAAATGGACAGATGCATAAATGGGCAAATGGATGAGTGGATGGATGAATATAACATATATGTTGTTCCTCAGTACATTCTCACTCTTTCTCCCTTCCTTCTACTCAAGCAGGTCTACTAAATGTTTACCATAAAGAGAGAATTGTTATATACTTTTATTGTAACAGTCTTTCTTATCTGGATTCTCTCTATTGCCCCTCTACTTACAATAAGAATACTAATCCTTTGGGACTGAGTTTAAACCCTGCCTCTTCCATGAAACCATGCTAGACCATTCTAATCAACAAGACATTTTCTATTTCTTTCTAAATTCTTCACCCTTATTTTACCTCTCATTTGACATTAACTACCTCCTACTTTTTATATGAAATTTTATTTTCAGATATATGTTGTTTTTTATGTTGTGTTGTTGTTTAGTCACTAAGTTATGTCTGACTCTTTCGTGACCCTATGGACTGTAGCCCGCCAGGCTCCTCTGTCCACGGAATTTCCCAGGCAAGAAAACTGGAGTGGGTTGCCATTTCCTTCTCCAGGGGATCTTCCTGACCCAGGGATCGAACCCTCATCTCCTAATTGGCAAGGATCCAGATCCTTTACCATCTAGCCACCTTGGAAGCCCATATGTTTGCTTCCTCACCTCTAAGTTGTAAACTCTTTCAGAGCAACTATTGAGATTTCTATATTTTGTTATCATCAACAACATTGTGTTGTACAGACCTCTGTATGTATTGAATCAAAACCAAACATTTTTTGATCAATATAGCCCATATCTTATTGGTGTTCTAAGACTTAAAAAGTATGAGTAGAACATAGGCCTAGTTCAAAATGGTGAAGATACAGAATCTATACCTATATCTATCTATCTATAATTTTACTTATAGTTCCATATATGTATATATAAAGTTTTAATGGATACAAACTGTATATTTCCAGAGGTAAAAACTGGAAATATATAAAGTAATACTTAACTGGTGATACAACTGGGTTTGGAAATATGGGTGAATTTATTTTATAATATCTATATTTTTAGTATGTCAATTTTTTCATTTTTTAAATTATCTCTTTTTTTTTTAGTGGGAGCTGGTACTATTTCCAAGATAGTAATCATTTCATCTTTAGAATTGAACTCCTTCTAAATTTTGAGTGTCTTCAGTTCAGTTCAGTTGCTCAGTCGTGTCCAACTCTTTGCGACCACAGCACACCAGGCCTCCCTGTCTGTCACCAACTCCCAGAGTCCACCCAAACCCATGTCCATTGAGTCAGTGATGCCATCTGACCATCTCATCCTCTGTCGTCCCCTTCTCCTCCTGCCCTCAATCTTTCCCAGCATCAGGGTCTTTTCAAACAAGTCAGCTCTTTGCATCAGGTGGCCAAAGTATTGGAGTTTCAGCTTCAACATCAGTCCTATCAATGAACACCCAGGACTGATCTCCTTTAGGATGGACTGGTTGGATCTCCTTGCAGTCCAAGAGACTCTCAAGAGTGTTCTCCAACACCACAGTTCAAAAGCATCAATTCTTTAGTGCTCGGCTTTCTTCACAGTCCAACTCTCACATCCATACATGACTACTGGAAAAACTATAGCCTTGACTAGACGGACCTTTGTTGACAAAGTAATGTCTCTGCTTTTTAATATACTGTTTAGGTTGGTCATAACTTTCCTTCCAAGGAGTAAGAGTCTTTTCATTTCATGGCTGCAATCACCATCTGCAGTGATTTTGGAGCCCCCCAAAATATAGTCAGCCACTGTTTCCACTGTTTCCCCATCTATTTACCATGAAGTGATGGGATCAGATGCCATGATCTTCGTTTTCTGAATGTTGAGCTTTAAGCCAACTTTTTCACTCTCCTCTTCCACTTTCATCAAGAGGCTCTTTAATTCTTCTTCGCTATCTGCCATAAGGGTGGTGTCATCTGCATACTTGAGGTTACTGATATTTCTCCCAGCAATCTTGATTCCAGCTTGTGCTTCTTCCAGCCCAGCGTTTCTCATGATATACTCTACATATAAGTTAAATAAGCAGGGTGACAATATACAGCCTTGACGTACTCCTTTTCCTATTTGGAACCAGTCTGTTGTTCCATGTCCAGTTCTAACTGTTGCTTCCTGACCCGCATATAGGTTTCTCAAGAGGCTGGTCAGGTGGTCTGGTATTCCCATCTCTTTCAGAATTTTCCACAGTTTACTGTGATCCACGCAGTCAAAGGCTTTGGCATAGTTAATAAAACAGAAATAGATGTTTTTCTGGAACTCTCTTGCTTTTTCCATGATCCAGCAGATGTTGGCAATTTGATCTCTGGTTCCTCTGCCTTTCCTAAAACCAGCTTGAACATCTGGAAGTTCACGGTTCACGTATTGTGGAAGCCTGGCTTGGAGAATTTTGAGCATTACTTTACTAGCAAGTGTCTTCAGATCATACCAATTCTCTACTAAAATATTAAAACAAAAAATATTAGGAAAATAACATCAAAGATAGTGATGAAATGGTATCATAGTTTTGAATTTAATCAACAGTTTGCTGTCAGTTCAATGCTGTGGGAACCCAGGGAATGTTTAACTGCAACTTGTTACAGGTCTGTTTCTTGCTCCTCGCCTTTTCTTTCTCTGGCGAGGAATCTATCTCTGCCTCTTGTTTCTGGGTCAAGAGATCTTGACTAGTTATGATTCCATCCAGTCTCAATTATTATTATTCACTTCCTTCTTTCTGGTGAATTCTGGTGGTATCTGGGAGTAGAAATTATTATCAACAGCTCATAACCCTTCCTCTTTCCTTGTTTTCAGAAGCCAGTTCTTCAAACAGAGCAAGCAGTTCTCACCTGACCAGCTCTGTCCCCTCATGTTCCAAGTACCCCAATATTGTGAAGCCTGAGGTTCTCTATTGTAACTTGTGTCTGGCTCATATATTCTAAAAAATTCTTTCGTTTAGAATCAAGAGACATCTGGGACCACATGTGTAAGGTGAAGTTAGCAATTAAGTATTTGCTTTAACATTAATACAGGCCATTGTTTCATCTCCATCAATTAAAAGTTCTATCTTTGAAATGATTCAAAGTTGGGAAAAAAATAGAAGAGTTTTACATATGACACCCTGTAATCTAATACCTTTTACTCACTTGTAGCTTTTATGCTTCCTTATTCATTTATTCACATATTAATTTGTTCTTTTTCTTCCCCTCACCAGACATGTGGAAAAGAATTCCATACCCTTTTGTTCTGGCAGAAAAGAGAAGTAGGAATGAATTTTCAGGTTATTTGGTGGGGTGGATGTGGGGGATGGTATATCCTGAGTTATAGAGCACAACTAACACCCTTTTGATCCAATTGCATAGGATAAATGAGCTATTAAAATATACCACAGAATAGAATTATTAACAGTGTTTTTACACCCTGATTTTTTTATTTACCTGTTTTCAAATAGGAGTGATTATAAATTCACTATGGAAACTACAGCAAAGACAGACCAAAAATAAATAGACAAAACAGTTCTGATATATTTTGAGAAATTAGAGTTACAAATGATTTTTTAAACAACAATCTGAAAGAGGAGTAACTAACAGATTTTAAAATTAATATTTTACATATATTTTTATCTGGACCACATTGAATCACATAATTCACAGCCTGTAAATAATATCTTGATAATTTAATCCAAATGAAAACAAGTATTTTTTTTTTTTCTATTAGCTGGAGTCATTTTTTTAAGTGAAAGAAGAGTACCTATAAAAAGAAGGCACAATTTTCAGTTTCCTACAATGAAAGTCTCAAAGTCACTTAGTTGAATAAGCTATTAATCTCTCTAGAACTCAGCTTTTTCATCTGTTAAGTAGTATATTGTTTTATCAGTCTCTACTAGTAATAACATTCTCTGCAACTGGAGATACAATTTTATATTTAAAAATCAGTTGTCCTTGGGATGTTACATTCTACTGAGCTCAACTGTATCTCCTTGAAATTCTCTTTTAATGAGATCTCCCCAATACCTCTATTTTGTAGCATGTCTTTTCTTCGAAGAACCACGGTAATTGTATTATTTTTAAGTTATAAATAATGAAGCCTCTGAAGTAGGAAAGTCTTATTTTTAAATAAGGCTGTAGAGTTTGATTTTTAAAAAGATAGTTATTTATTAGTCCTTAAACTGTTATTTCATCTAAATAAAAGCATTCAGCTATCATAATCTAAAATAGTAAACACAAGAGCAATCTCTCATTAGAGATACAAATAGAAAGGCCAATTAAGATTTAGAGCAAAAATAAAGCAAGACAGCTCTATTTTTAGGCACTCATAATTTTCTGGGGTATTGGAAAAATCAGACCAACAAAGGATAAATATGGCAGACCTACTCTGCCTTTAATGTATCAAGGAATAATAACTCAGAAAAGTAGGAAGTATTGTATTTCAAGGTAGATCTTTGCCATCAACATTATGTTTCAGAATTTTGAATTCAATCTAACAAAGTCTGAAATTGCTACTAATGTATTCACACTTTAGAACTTTAATTCCTGTAGACTTCCATAAAGCTGATTAGTGGTAATCAAGAGTTCATTGTCCTGATAATTACTAGTTCCTTTACTAAGTACCTTTTTTAAAGTATTATACCACTGTTTAGGCATTCAAGTCCTAAAAGATAAAATTTAAACATACATTTGAAGAAATATTTTTAGAGTCCACATCATTTATCTTATTATTCATTCAGATTTTCCCTGATGTCTTTACTATGAATTTATTGAACAACTGTCCTTTGGAAATCAAGCAACTAGACAGCTGCTTTCATCTGAATTGCATATTCAGTGGAAAAGAACAAACCATTTATTTATGTGACACTGAATTGATATGATTTTACATCTGTGTCCACATTTCTACCACCAAACTTCTTGGTACAGTTGTAAATTTAGCTCCCAAAGTCTGAGTACTATAGTAAAATAATATATCCTATATCCCTATATGTTATTATTTGATTAATATGGAAGATACATGAGAATTCCTAGAATTGTCTTCCAGAGCATTAAACCCACTTCTGTTTTATCCCATCTTTAAGTGCAGAATACTTAGGCTTAAAAGCTCAGAAGTTATGTCAAATAGATCGACATTACAGTCACTTGACCTCATAACATCAGAGGCCAGACCTGAAGCAATGTAATTACTACCTGTGTAATTTTAAATTCATTTAGAAAACTAAGTCCCTTAGGATTTGTTATGGGCTGAATTGCTCACCCTCAGCACTACTAGTAAAGAATCTGCCTGCCAATGCAGGAGACACAAGAAACACAGGTTCGTTCAATCCCTGGGTTGGGAAGATCCCTGGGTTGGAGAGGAGCCTGGTGGGCTACAGTCCATGCGACACAAAGAGTGGGACACGACTGAGCACACACACACACACACACACTTTTCATATATTGAAGTTCTTATTCCCATTACCTCAGAATGTGACTGTATTTGTACATAGAACCTTTAACTAGTTAATTAAGGTAAAACGAGTTCATATATGTGGGCCCTAATTCAATGTGACTCATGTCCTTACAGGAAGAGGAGATTAGAAAGCAGGCACATAAGGAAGACCATGTAAAGACAGAGAGAAAACACAACCATCTCCAGACCAAAGAATCCCTAAAAAGAGTGCAGCCTAACTGACACTTTGGTCTTGAACTTCTAGACTGCAGAATCATGAGAAAATAAATTTCTATTGTTTAAGCCACCCAATCTATGTTTCTTTGTTGTAGCAGCCCTAGAAAACAGATTCAGGCTTCAAAGTCTGGAAAGTTCTGGAATTTATCTGCCTTATTTTAGGACAGACCTCCAGCTTTTCCTAATTAAAATCATTCCCTCGCAACAATCTCTTTGAATCTTTAAGTGCACTTTATTACAACCTCATTTGCCTAAGACTATATTAAAATCTGAATTTAGTGGAAAAATTTCACTCATGCCAATATTCCAGTCTCAAGGGTCACTAAAATTTTGTGAATGCCCTCTCTCTTACATTTAGTGTTGGGACATATAGGAGATGGAAAGACAGGCTCAGCTTTCCCATTCAAAAGACAAAAACACATGGATCTCTTAAACATGTATCCTCTTTAGAAAGACAGGAGATACCTTTGCATACCTTTGTGAAAATAGTAGTCTCTGTGAGGTATACCTCAGTTGATAATAGCTTTCTCCCTTATTTACAATCAGATTACATCCTTGAGACCTAAAGTTTCATTAAAGACTGGGAAGACAGGTATTTTTTTACCAGGAAAGAAAAAAAGTATTTCACTTGATATTTTCTAATTACTAAAGCAAAAGGAATGAGTGTTTTTTGCATCATACCCAGAAGATAATAAAATGAGCTACACTGAATATAAACAGAAAAGTAACACTTTTTTTCATGTGAACCCTGAAATATCCAAGTTCATATCCATGACCTGCTAGCTTAGTAACTCAAACAATATCTTATAATTCACATTTCTACATTTTATATCTCTAAAATCAGGAAGCATTTTATAACTGTTTGGATTTTACAATTATAAATGGCAACTTTTTTATGAGAAGTCTCTTAAAATCAATAGCATCTATATTTCATGAAATATGAAAATATTTCTGAATAGTAAAATTACTGTTACATTAAAATAAAACAAACATGTCTGTCTTTTACTTGACGAAATTATCATACACTTTTTACTCTTAATTGTAAATCACTTAATCCTTCTCTTGGAGAAATCGTGTATTTCCAACCCTAGCATTTTCAAATACCTTCTGCTGTTAGTGGAAGGTGCTGTTTCAATCGCTGCACACTCTGGGTAGGAAAAGAGAAGCTAAGATTTGATTCAGTAATGACCAAAGCCGGTCATTCTATTTCTAGCCTTACCAATGAGGACCAATTGTTGAATTAAAGATATAATGTCTCCATATCCTTCCCTCTAAGTTCCTTTAGAAGATTTAAACCCCTTGGAGTCTGTATGGGCTGAATTCTGTACCTCATCTGCAACTGGTTATCTGTTAATACTTATCTCTCAGATTCACTTCTCAGCTTCCAAGCACGTTTCAAACTAATTGATAAAAAATTAATCAGCCCGAACAAAGCTAGTGGAGGTGATGAAATTCCAGTTGAGCTATTCCAAATCCTGAAAGATGATGCTGTGAAAGTGCTGCACTCAAATATGCCAGCAAATTTGGAAAACTCAGCAGTGGCCACAGGACTGGAAAAGGTCAGTTTTCATTCCAATCCCAAAGAAAGGCAATGCCAAAGAATGCTCAAACTACCGCACAATTGCACTCATCTCACACGCTAGTAAAGTAATGCTCAAAATTCTCCAAGCCAGGCTTCAGCAGTATGTGAACCGTGAAATTCCTGATATTCAAGCTGGTTTTAGAAAAGGCAGAAGAACCAGAGATCAAATTGCCAACATCTGCTGGATCATGGAAAAAGCAAGAGAGTTCCAGAAAAGCATTTATTTCTGCTTTATTGACTATGCCAAAACCTTTGACTGTGTGGATCACAATAAACTGTGGAAAATTCTTCAAGAGATGGGAATACCAGACCACCTGATCTGCCTCTTGAGAAATTTGTATGCAGGTCAGGAAACAACAGTTAGAACTGGACATGGACCAACAGACTGGTTCCAAATAGGAAAAGGAGTTTGTCAAGGCTGTATATTGCCACCTTGTTTATTTAACTTATATGCAGAGTACATCATGAGAAATGCTGGACTGGAAGAGACACAAACTGGAATCAAGATTGCCGGGAGAAATCTCAATAGCCTCAGATATGCAGATGACACCACCCTTATGGCAGAAAGTGAAGAGGAACTCAAAAGCCTCTTGATGAAAGTGAAAGTGGAGAGTGAAAAAGTTGGCTTAAAGCTCAACTTCAGCAAACTAACATCATGGCATCCAGTCCCATTACTTCATGGGAAATAGATGGGGAAACAGTGGAAACAGTGTCAGACTTTATTTTCCTGGGCTCCAAAATCACTACAGATGGTGACTGCAGCCATGAAATTAAAAGACACTTACTCCTTGGAAGGAAAGTTATGACCAACCTAGATAGCATATTCAAGAGCAGAGACATTACTTTGCCAACAAAGGTTCATCTAGTCTATGGTTTTTCCAGTGGTCATGTATGGATGTGAGAGTTGGACTGTGAAGAAGGCTGAGCGCCGAAGAATTGATGCTTTTGAAGTGTGGTGTTGGAGAAGACTCTTGAGAGTCCCTTGGACTGCAAGGAGATCCAATCAGTCCATCCTGAAGAAGATCAGCCCTGGGTGTTCTTTGGAAGGAATGATGCTGAAGCTGAAACTCCAGTACTTTGGCCACCTAGATGGATGTGAGCCTCAGCAAACTCCGGGAGTTGGTGATGGACAGGGAGGCCTGGCGTGCTGCAATTCGTGGAGTCTCAAAGAGTCGGACACGACTGAGAGACTGATCTGATCTGATCTGATCCTGAATTTTTGTATAAATGTGTCTTATGATTAGAAATGGCTCCATACAAAAGGCATTACATGTTCCACAAATATTAAATTAATTTATAATCATAATCAGCTGAAAACTCTCACCAGCCAACCCTGTTCTTTGGGCAATCATTCTATCAATATAGTAAATGTAGGATTTTTTTTTTTTACATAAAAGCTGTATCTCATCATTTCTAGTGGATGTTTAACTTTTAAAGAATGAATTTTAAAAATTTTCTATTAGGAACTTAAAACCCTGTTAAACATAATCTTAAAGAAATGGCAATTTAATCATTATTTAAATTGTAGGAAAGAAAGAAATTGTATACATTATTAAAATGTGTCTAAAGTATTCACTCACTTCGAATATGAGTTTTGACCATCTGATGAGTCTCTGGGACACAATACTCAAAATTTCTTACCATTCTTCAGTCAAAGTGCTGTTCAGGTCTGGGGTCCCATCTGAAGTTCAAAGTGGGGAGGATCCACTTCCAAGCTCACCTGGTTGTTGGCAGAGTTTAGGTCATATGCATTGGACTGAGGATCTCAGTTCTTAGCTCAATTTGGATGGCAGCTGCCCTAAATTTCTTGCCTCTTCAATATGGTGGCTTATTTTACCAAATGATGCAAGCTGAGAAAGCCATTTAGAGTCTTTTAAGAAAATGGAAGCTATAATCTTTTGTACTACACTTACAGAAGTAATAACCCTCAATCTTGCCATCTTATTTGTTAGAAGCAAGCTACTCAAGAGTAGAGGTTACACCATGCCATGAATACCATAGCTGGATCACTGGGTGTTATCTTAGAAGTCTACTAGATGGGTTAAATAAATAAGTATATTTATTTATGAATATATTTGAATAAATAAGAATACTATAAAATATTGTTATATGTAAAATACCTAAATTTTATTTGTGAAATTTATTTTTAAAAACCTCATAAAATTATGCTACCAATGAGAATTCAAGACTAGAGGTTTTTTACTTCTTGCATATTTCATTCTTATATATACACTTTCTTCTACGAAGCAAATCCTGATTTTCTAGACACAAGGACTATAAGGATATCCCATTTACTTTATTATACATTAAGCACACAATAGCATCAGAATAATAATGTTATTATCAACAATGACATTACTAATTATCAATGCAAATATAATTAACAAAAAAAGTTAATTTTTTCACATACCCTTCCCATTTTACCCTGTATTTTAATGCTTGTACTTTATCTATATTGTCTGAACATAGAACCAGTACAAGCTATACTCTTTTTCAACTCTCATATAGTTTCACTCCACAAGTCACTTTATTGAATCTCCACCTTTGTGCCTAGAATTTTAAACTTATATTTCTCCAGTTATTTTGGATGTGTGCAGCTTATTCTGTTGTTGATTTCTCAGGAGGTGCCTGTGGAAGTTATTTTCCTTGAGTTCTTGGAAGACGATAACAATTTGCTTCTATCGTTAATACCTGAGTGTCAGTTTTTCTGGTATAAAATTCGTGGCTCACATTTTCTCTCATTTGTATTTTCATTTCATTTTGGCATAAAAAGTCACTGCAGAAATATCTGATGACAATCCAATTTTCTTTCCCTTATAAGTTATGTTTTCTTTTTGTCTGGATGACAAAGTGATTTTTTTCGGATGTGGACCATTCTAAGAGTATTGAATTTTTTGCAATACTGCTTCTGTTTTACGTTTTGTTTTGTTTTGTTTTGTTTTTTATGGCCAAGAGGCATGTGGAATCAGCTCCCTGATCAGGGATCAAACCCACAGCCTCTGCATTGAAAGGCAAAGTCTTAATCGCTGGACCAATAGGGAAGACTCCCTGAGTGACTTTTTTAATTTTGCTTAAAGATCAGTAATTTTACAAGAATATGTTTGGCTGTTGATCTTTCTGGGTTTATAGTCTCAGGTATGAAATGAGTTATTTCCAGTTACAGTTTAAATTTTTAAATTTCCCAATTGTTTCTTAAAAATAATGGCTTTTAGTATTTATTTTTTTACCTTGCTTTCATTTTCTTCTTCATGGACTCTTATGATCTACAAGTTGTTTAAATTGACTGTTTCCCACATTTTTCACTTTTAGAAAAAAATCTTTTTAATGACATTTTTTATTAAAAAATTTCCACTCAAATTCTATTTCTTTTAATTGGTTATCTTTTTTTATTTACTCTTGTGTTTCTTCTAGTTCAGAATTTAACTGTGAATTCTTTGTCTTTTATTTTAAATTCACAAATTTACAGTATTTGTGAGGGTTTTAATTTTTTTTAAGTATTTTCATTTTATGATTTTAGAGCACATACTGGCTAATATTCTTCATGCAGGAAAGGCAAAACCATAACTAGAATACAAGTTAATGCAGTTAAAAATAACTATTGACCTCTCCAGGATACAAAGGATCTAATATTGTCAACTTATCACTGAGCATGTAATTGTCTCCTCTAGAGATCATATTATTTTGGAGACTTAGCTTGGATATCTGTGAATGTCATCTTTTGTGAAAAAAGTCTTTGCAGATGCAATTAAGTTAAGGATCTTGAGATGAGGACATTATCCTGGATTATCTGGGTGGGCCCTAAATCCAATGACAAGGGTCCTTATAAGTGATACATGGAAGAGAAGACAGACAGATGATAAGACACAGGGAGGAGGCAATGCGACCAGCATGACATAGACCCAAGTAGTACAACCACAATCTGAGGAGTTCTGACAGACACCAGAAGCTGGAAAAGGTAGAGCATGGATTCTCCCCTAGAGCCTCCAGAGAGAATGTGGTCATTCTGCCAACACTTTAATTTCAGGCTTCTAGCCTTCCTTATTGTGAAAGAATAAATACCTATTGCTTTAAGTACCAAGGTTGTAGTAATCTGCTTTGTAAATTCTAGAAATCTAATGTACCGCTTTCCTTTCCAGTGTTTTCTAGACCCCTAACCAAACAGCTAGGGCTTCCCTGGTGGCTCAGACAGTAAAGAATCTGCCTGCAATGCAGGAGACCTGGGTTCGATCCCTGGGTGGGAAGATCCCTTGGAGAAGGGAATGGCAACCCATTCCAGTATTTTTTTTTTTTTTAAACTTTACATAATTGTATCAGTTTTGCCAAATATCAAAATGAATCCGCCACAGGTATACATGTGTTCCCCATCCTGAACCCTCCTCCCTCCTCCCTCCCCATACCATCCCTCTGGGTCGTCCCAGTGCACTAGCCCCAAGTATCCAGTATCGTGCATCGAACCTGGACTGGCAACTCGTTTCTTACATGATATTTTACATGTTTCAATGTCATTCTCCCAAATCTTCCCACCCTCTCCCTCTCCCACAGAGTCCATAAGACTGTTCTATACATCAGCCTGGAGAATTACATGGACAGAGGAGCCTGGCAGGCTACAGTCTATGGGTCACAAAGAATAGGACACAACTGAGAGACTTTCACTTTCAACCAAACAGCTAAACTATTTTTTTGTTCTGGTTCTGTCTTTAGGGGAATTCCTTTTCACTACCCTTTTCAATCTCATTCCTGAATGGAATAGTAACACAACTGTAATTCAGTGTCCACACCACATGGTTTAAGCAGCAAGGCCATTTGCATGGCAGCCTAGTCTTTCTGCAGATCCCTTTCCTATTTAAATCCTCATTCAAGTGGGTGGTCTTTTTCATAAACTAATTAATGAGCTGCAGCAAGTATGTTTTGTCTTTTAATACCCAAGGAAGCTTGTGGATTTTTTTCCTTTGTAGTAAAGGTATGGGATACTAGAACATGTTCCTTATTTGGAGGAGATGCCTTCGTGTTTACAAATCACTGGTCTCCTGAAAACTCCACTGAGATTGCTAGCCCTTGCATCATCATGGGTTTTATCTCCTACTCTCTGGAGTATGTGTTTTACTAAGACTTGCAACAGACTTGTCACTTCAGACTCATCTTGTGATAACATTGCCTCTTCATTATACTGTTCCAGTTCAGAGAGTCCAGATCTAGATGTTTCTGCTCCACTCTGATAATATGAAAGAGGCAAAGAAGTTCACATAACTCTGGGGCAGAAACCATAAAGGTTTTGGTTATCCATCCAATCAATGCACGGTGATCGGTGCAAAGAAATAGAGAAAACAAGACAATGGGAGAGACTAGAGATCTCTTCAAGAAAATTAGAGATACCAAGGGAACATTTCATGCAAAGATGGGCACAATAAAGGACAGAAATGGTATGGACCTAATAGAAGCAGAAGATATTAAGAAGAGGTGGCAAGAATACACAGAACTTTACAAAAAACATCTTCATGACCCAGATAATCACGATGGCATGATCACTCACCTAGAGCCAGACATCCTGATATGTGAGCCTTAGGAAGCATTGCTACAAATGAAGTTAGTGGAGGTGATGGAATTCCAGTTGAGCTATTTCAAATGTTAAAAGATGATGCTGTGAAAGTGCTGCACTCAATGTGCCAGCAAATTTGGGAAACTCAGCAGTGGCCACAGGACTGGAAAAGGTCACTTTTCATTTCAATCCCAAAGAAAGGCAATGCCAAAGAATGCTCAAACTACCGCACAATTGCACTCAAAATTCTCCAAGCCAGGCTTCAGCAATACGTGAAACATGAACTTCCAGATGTTCAAGCTGGTTTTAAAAAAGTCAGAGGAACCAGAGGTCAAATTGCCAACATCCGCTCGATCATGGAAAAAGCAAGAGAGTTCCAGAAAAACATCTATTTCTGCTTTATTGACTATGCTACAGCCTTTGACTGTGTGGATCACAATAAACTATGGAAAATTCTTCAAGAGATGGGAATACCAGACCACCTGACCTGCCTCTTGAGAAACCTGTATGCAGGTCAGGAAACAACAGTTAGAACTGGACATGGAACAACAGACTGGTTCCAAATAGGAAAAGGAGTATGTCAAGGCTGTATATTGTCACCCTGCTTATTAACTTATATGCAGAGTACATCATGAGAAATGCTGGACTGGAAGAAACACAAGCTGGAATCAAGATTGCTGGGGAGAAATATCAGTAACCTCAGATATGCAGATGGCACCACCCTTATGGCAGAAAGTGAAGAAGAACTAAAGAGCCTCTTGATGAAAGAAGAGAGTGAAAAAGTTGGCTTAAAGCTCAACATTCAGAAAATGAAGATCATGGCATCCGGTCCCATCACTTCATGGCAAATAGATGTGAAACAGTGGAAACAGTGTCAGACTTTATTTTGGGGGGGTTCCAAAATCACTGCAGATGGTGATTGCAGCCATGAAATTAAAAGACGCTTACTCCTTGTAAGAAAAGTTATGACCAACCTAGACAGCATATTAAAAAGCAGAGACATTACTTTGTCAACAAAGATCCATCTAGTCAAGGCTATGGTTTTTCCTGTGGTCATGTATGGATGTGAGAGTTGGACTGTAAAGGAAGCTGAGCGTCAAAGAATTCATGGTTTTGAATTGCCGTGTTGGAGAAGACTCTTGAAAGTCCCTTGGACCCAAACTGTGAAATACCAAGACTGGTTGCAAGGAGATCCAACCAGTCCATCCTAAAGGAAATCCATCCTGATTGTTCATTGGAAGGACAGATGTTGAAGCTGAAACTCCAATACTTTAGCCACCTGATGCGAAGAGGTGACTCATTGGAAAAGACCCTAATGCTGGGAAAGATTGAAGGCAGGAGGAGAAGGGGATGACAGAGGCTGAAATGGTTGGATGGCATCACTGAATCAATGGACATGAGTTTGAGTAAGCTCCGGGAGTTGGTGATGGACAGGAAGCCTGGGGTGCTGCACTCCATGGGGTCGCAAAGAGTCCGACATGACTGAGCGACTGAACTGAACTAAATCCTTCTGATGAGAATGCAAACTCTCCTCTCTGGTATGTATAGAAAAGAACACTTGCATCATCAGCTCAGTGGTGGTCAACGACTATCACCTGAAATCATGTCAATTTACTTTAGTAAAGACAATACTTCCGGATTTGTGGCTGCAACGGTAGCTACCACTTGGATGACTTTGTGGTAGTCTGTTATCATCTATAGATTCTGCCTCAAGTTTGTAAACTAGTGAGTTAAGTGGAAATGTGATGGGAAGATTGTCATCACAAGGCTTGATCTTAAAGGTTAGCACTAATCTTTATTACTACCTCAAGATGTGATGCTATTTTTTATTTAATATGGTTTATTAATGCCTTACTGAGATGGGGATGAAGTTTTAGGATTCTTCACTTGTCTTTCTCTGATGTAATAGTCCCTACACCACAGTGAAGTTTCTGTCAATTACCAAATATGTCCACTCTAATTATAAATGTGCAGATGAGATGTGACCACCAGGGGGGGTCACTGACCCAGCGTACCCAGGGAGTCTAGCAGTCCATTGATGTTCTTTGCTCATGCTTCCACTCTAAAAGTGGGACCACAGTGGTGTTTCTGTTCCCTGGTTATCAGCATCAGCTCTGACTCAATGCCAAACTGTCCCCCAAATATTTGGGAATTAGTCTTCTTCTAGTGTACCCAAGTAAATGGCCATGAGTGTCTCTTGAGGAGGGCTGTGGAAACCATTATTCTATCTTAACACTGTACACACAGAAATCATTACTCATCAATGCACAATAGACAGAGAAATATGTTTTACCCTTATCTATTCACATGCTCTGATATTGCCCAGACATTCCTCCCACAGAGCCTACCTATACTGCTCAGCGGCTTTTGGGTCTGAAAACTAAACCATGTCTGGAAACTGAGAAAGGATGTCTTTTTTATCCGGGTGGCTGAATTCAGCCTCTTGATTAAGTGTGTGATTTGTTTGGAATTTGGATATTGAGCAACACTCTTACTGACTGCCCATCTAACTTACCTCTGTAGATACCACAGTCTTGTATTTCTACAGCTCTCTGTGGGTGAGACCCTTGATTAACTCTTTGGTCTCATCATCACAATAACTACAATGGCAGTCACAGAAGGCAATGGCACCCCACTCCAGTACTCTTGCCTGGAAAATCCCATGGGTGGAGGAGCCTGGTAGGCTGCAGTCCATGGGGTCGCTAAGAGTCGGACACAACAGAGCGACTTCACTTTCACTTTTCACTTTCATGCATTGGAGAAGGAAATGGCAACCCACTCCAGTGTTCTTGCCTGAAGAATCCCAGGGATGGGCCAGCCTGGTGGGCTGCCGTCTCTGGGGTCGCACAGGGTCGGACACGACTGAAGCGACTTAGCAGCAGCAGCAGCAGCTTGTTGGAGTCAAGATCACCTTCTACCTGCATTATTTTTCTTCACTGTGTAATACCCATAACAACAGAGAGCCCTTTTATGTAGCAACATAACTTTCTATCAGCCCTGTCCTACAGAGGACAACCACCACTACGCTCAGTGATGCCAATTCCTCTCTCACTGGAGCTTTGGTAAATGAATGTTCCCTGGGAAATCTCAGAGGACATATCATTTTGTGCTTTTTCTGGCCTTAACTCTAAATATTGGTCTGGTGACCAGGATGGAAGGTGTGATAGATCTGAAGGAAACATGTGTCATCCAAGACAGAAACCTCATCTTTGTCTTCAAACAAATGAAGAATTCAAGCCTTTACTAAGAATGAATGAGCCAACTTCTTTAAGACCAAAGGGTCACACGGTAGCTGCTGTTACTCTTCCATGTCAAGGTCCCACATTTTCTTAATCAGGGACCATACCTTGGTCTGGTAGAATGCTAAGGGTTGAGGATTTAAATACTTCAAGAGTGTGGCTACTTTTATAATTAAGTGTGGGGCTCTATCCCAAGCTTCTGCTATCTTCTGATTGCAGAAGTCTGTTCATATGCAATGTAGGAGACCCTTAGCCTTTAATTTGTCAAGTATCCTGGGACTTTTATTGTAGGTCTCTAATATATCAAATGCTCCAGATCCACATGCTTTGTCATTATAATTTCTCTCATCGTTTTCAAATATCTGATACATTTCATGTGCCAGTTCGTTCTTTCCCATGGGTATATCATCCCAGTAACCTTCCATGTGTGGAGATACAAGTGCAGTACTACCAACTGCTTTGTCACCTGTCCTCACTTTGTTCCTGTCCTTTGTCACCTGAGATGGGGTTCTCATTGACGTGTTAGTGGTTGATCAACTTCAATATCTTCAGGGCTGCGTTCATACTGTTTCCGGTACCATTTGTTCCCTAAGAGGTGACTGAGGCTTCCTAGGAGGCAGACTCTTAGCTAAAGATTTGTAAACAGGAAGTTTATCAGGGAGCACTCTTAAAAATCAGCACATTTGAGAGAGTGAAGAAAGCAGAACTGTGAAGAGATGAACGCTGGCTTGTAATAAAGTTGAAACAAAATCTGCCGGAGTCCAGCTCCAGCAGCCAGGGATTCAACCTGAAGGGGTGAGCGGTGTCGGCAAGAAACTGAGGCAGCCTCTCATTTTTCTTGGACTGCCTGTTTATTTCAAGCTTATGAGTCTCTTTTATACTTTTACAAAAGCATTAGGTCAGAGGTTTGATATTTTTAGTTCCCATTGACCCAGATTTATTTTTCTCCAAAAATCATTGTTGCCCCTCAAAAGGAGTTCCTTCCTCAGCGATTCTCTTACCTACTTTTTCTCATGTGTCCTTGTGAATACACTGTAACTCATGCTAATGTCTGGGCTGCATACCACATTCCTCAGTTTATTTCTTATCTTTCTAAGTCCTGTTTGCCCCTAGTATCCTAAGCTCACTATTTCTTAGAAAGGGATTCTAGCTAATAATATCTCTAAAGTCCCTAATTTCTATAAGCTATAGTAGAATATGCTAACATTACAGCAATCCTTAAATCTTTAGCTTCTAACTATTTTAATTATTCCTAAGCCCTCAATTCAGCAAACTCCGGTGCCATAAACACTTTTCTCACAAATGGGCTTCAGATAGCAATCCCTCCCATGGCCTCAAGCTGCAACCTGTGTGCTCACCTCAGAACACTTTTTTGTAAAAGTCCTTGAACAAATGTCAGTGATTAACTTTATGAATTATTCTTTGAGCACAGCTGCAGAAGGCTTTATGCCTTCTCATGCTCCTCTCAAAAACAATAAGCACCTTAATACTCTCTTCAGTCAACTCAGCCGAGGAAAGGAAAAAACAAGGCAGAATCACAAAGCCTAACTCCTTCATTCTGGGTCTGTGCCTACGGAACAAAGGGAGGGAGTTTAGGGCTGTGCCTCCATTTTGTCAGTAATGCCTAACGCACCTCCTGACAAAAATCCTCACTGGAATTTATTTAAAGGGCAACAGTGGAGAAACAGACATTGAGAATAGACTTATGGACATAGGGAGAGGGGAGGAGAGGGTGGGATGTATGGAAAGAGTAACATGGAAACTTACATCACCATATGTAAAATAGATAGCCAACGGGAATTCGCTGTATGACTCAGGAAACTCAAACAGGGGCTCTGTATCAACCTAGGAGAGTGGAGTGGGGAAGGAGATGGGAGGGAGTTTCAAAAGGGAGGGGATATATGTATACCTATGGCTGATTCTGGGAGGGATTGGGGGCAGGAGGAAAAGGGGATGACAGAGGATGAGATGGCTGGATGGCATCACCAACTCGATGGACGTGAGTTTGAGTGAACTCCGGAAGATGGTGATGGACAGGGAGGCCTGGTGTGCTGCGATTCATGGGGTCGCAAAGAGTCGGACACGACTGAGCGACTGAACTGAACTGAACTGATGGCTGATTCATGTTGACGTTTGACAGAAAATAGCAAAATTCTGTAAAGCTACTATCCCTCAACACAAAATAAATAAATCTTAAAACCAGGAGACATGGAAAGAAAAGTGAAAGTGAAAGTGTTAGTACTGAAAAATAGATAAATGGAACAGAATAGATAGCCCAGGCACAGATTCTATAAATATAATCAGCTGATCTTTGACAAAAAAGCAAAAGCAATACAATGAAGCAGAGTTAGTCACTCAATCATGCCTGACTCTTTGTGACCCCATGGACTACAGCCTGCCAGGCTCCTCTCTCCATGGGATTTTTCCAGTCAAGAGTCCTGGAGTGGATTGCCATTTCCTTCTCCAGGGGTTCTTACAGGCCTAGGGATCGAACCCAGGTCTGCTGGATTGCAAGCAGATTCTTTACCATCTGGAACCACCAACTGAGGCTTTCTTCTCCTGCAGCTACCAATTAAACCTTGAGTGAAACCGCCCTGTTCAGCCAAGTTCAAGCACCAGAGAAGACTAAGCTGACAGATATTAGCTACCATCACTCTTGCAGCTGTAGCAATGAACATTTCAATGTTGGGAGGAAGTGTAGAGGAACATAACATCCACTGCATCCACAGTTTACGATCATAATTGATCATTCCAATGTTAGTATTCTAAAATACTAAATACTATCTTTCTCTCTCTCTCTCTCACACACACATGCTTGCTTCCTGGCTATAATCTCTGCAGAATACAACCTGAAGTTTAGAGCCACACATTATTTATTATCTAAATGTGATATTTTATTAGTTTTTAAATACATAACATTTGTAAGTGTTGTGAATGTATGAAGTCAGATCATGAAACAAAAAGGAAGTTGGACCACAGGTGAAATACACACCCCGCCAATCCAGCAACAAAAGGCACAAATTCCACTGATAGACTTAAGCCCTCATTTTCACTTAATAGTACAATTCGGTAATATCTCTGAAAAAAAAACCTTAATGTTCTATTATGTTCAAAAAATTATCTCTATCTGGAAAAGAGCAAGAAGTCTGCTTGATTTATGTGAGTTATCTTTGAAGACTAGCCACCTGATGGACCTATGACAATTATTTCTTCAAATAACTAGAAGAAACCACAGTCTCTTCTGATGATTTTGTTACTTCTGAGTGTAGCTTATTTATTCTACTCTTATCATTCCTCACACTGAAATGTCAGAGATATCAATGTCAAACCAAACCAAAGTATAAAAAATAATTTGATTGCATTTATTACATGCATCTGTAATGTGATTTATCTTCAGATGCCAGATGCCTTTTCCATGACTTTTTTTTCATTCCATTGGTAAGATTCTGAATGCTAAATCTTTGATATTTATGCAACTATCTTTATCCTTGACCTTATTTTTATTCTACAACTTTTTTATGTGTCTTGCTTCCTCATTTTTTTTTTCCTTTCCCTGCCTGCTACTCATTAATTTCTGCTAAAAAAAAAAAAATGTTTCCATACTGCTATGGCTCCTATATTGATTTTTTTAAAAATGTTGATGATACAATCTCTATGATTGATAGAAAAATATATAATGTAAGAACACAAATTTTTAGGTTAAGTATTATTGATTCCTTGGACTGGATAATTTTTTCAGAGTCCTTTAGCTCTTCTGAGAGGGCAATGTCTCAGACTGGATCATTTTCAAAATAGTCTTAGGTGTACCTGCTAAAACTAAAATAGCAATAACATTTAAAACAACAAAATCTTTCCATTGCCTTTTAATTGAGTTCACATTTTTCCAAGAGGCCAAATGTGGGGTGGAGGGGGGGATTTTCTTTTCTTTTTTTCTGTTTTTAAATTGTGAAATATTTCATAAATATTAATGAACATGTATAAACTATCTATACTTTATTTGTAACTTCTCCTTTATCTATGCAATTTTTTCCTCTATTTTTAGTCTTTTCAACAAAAACAGTTTGTTTTATATTCTCTAATGTAGTTTTATTCTTGAATAAATTAACATTTGCATTGTTTCCTTTCTTACACTTTCTTCAGATATACATTTTTTCTAATTTTTTCATTTAGAAGCTTAGTTCATATTTACTTCCAGATTTTCTTTCCTTCTTTCCTTTATTTTTGCATGTGAATATCTAATTATGCCACTGCTGCTGCTGCTGCTGCTGCTAAGTCACTTCAGTCGTGCCCAACTCTGTGCAACCCCAGAGAAGGCAGCCCACCAGGCTCCCCCATCCCTGGGATTCTCCAGGCAAGAACAC
Organism: Bos mutus; assembly: GCF_027580195.1. Classification (NCBI taxonomy): domain Eukaryota; kingdom Metazoa; phylum Chordata; class Mammalia; order Artiodactyla; family Bovidae; genus Bos; species Bos mutus. The sequence goes on along the minus strand of NC_091639.1, from coordinate 28,382,325 downwards.
TGGAGTGGGTTGCCATTTCCCATTTGTTAAAAAGACAGTTCTATAAGTATTGAATTAATATGGCTCTGTTGTTGAAAAACCATTTGAGTATGACCTAATAAGTGGTTACAGACTTGTTAGGAGGGTTGAAGAAAGAGATGATTGATAAACTTTAAGGGATGAACCCCACATACAATATTTCAAACTGGCTTACCATGGGGAGGATGTTTCTGCAGCGACATGGAACCCAACTACTGACTATTCAACCTGCTTACTCAATAAGGAAGGAAATAATTCTAGAGTTGAAGGCTTATAAACACAAAATAGAAGCCTCCTGCTTTGCTTCTCATCACCTTAGTTCTGATTCCCTCATGTAAGTGCATTTAAAGGTAAAACAAATTCTAGCCAGAACTGTAATTGCAAGGAGTCTGAAGAGTGTTAAGTTTAACAGCACACTCAAAGGAAGTTAAAAATTACATAAGAAATCCACTCAGATTCTCAGCATTTTTGAGTAACAGAATTAGGATTTAAACCTAGTTTCTTCTCTAAGATAATTTCTGGATCCATTTTTTCTTTCTTTTCCACTCTTGCTTTCATTTGCTTTTTACTGTGTGTGTGTGTGTGTGTGTGTTACACTGTTACACAGTTTTCTGGATCTTTTTGTGTGTGCATGTTATTATACTTTTGATTTTCTCCTGTTAATCTGTGTTATGTCAGTTTAATTCTTAGATCAATAAGAAGAGCCTGGAAGAGTAGAGAAAAATTTATTTTTCCACAGCAGAATGAATAATGAAACATAAAAAGCTTGGCTGTGTGATTACAGAAAAATGTCTTAGAAAAACCTCTATTTAAGATGTGTCCATTAAAATATCCCAGTGGATACAGTAATCACAAATTATAAGGTAACTTACAAGCCACTATGTGCTTTGCAATCATATTGACCAGAAGATGTTTGTATTAATATTTGCCTTTCACTTTTACTATTTGCCAATTGAAGTGCTTGTTCCAAAATGTCATTAGTATCCATAAACAAATATGATTTGAAAAGTATTTGGATCAATTTCTTAGAACCAAGAACACAAGGATTTTCCCTGAAAGGAACAGTCCTACTTGCCAAAAAAAAAAAAAAAAAAAGTTTACTTCATACATGGCAACTGGTAAATAAATCATTAAGACAAAGTTTTTCCATTATACAGAATATATGAGGATAATTCTTTTCATAAGAACTTGGCTGAAAGTCAGAGACACTAGATAGCATTTGCTTTTCCTTATTATTTTGCCCTGTGATGTTATATACAGAAAGAACAAAGAGTATTGATCATCATCTCATTATGCAAAGGGTTAAGTCACAACCCACTGCAGCTCACCAAGAGGGCACCCTCTGGGGAATTCAGAATGGGAAAAACAAGATGAAACATTTGGAGAGATGGGCCCCTAGACAGTGCAGAGACATGTATAAAGAAGAATATCAGTGAGTCCAGATTCTTGCATCCACCTACACATAGGAAAGCACTAAAAAGTTATTAACTTGAGACATCAGTTCTTTGCAATTAGCAGTAATCCTTTACCAAGAGTATGCTTGACTACAGGGTGTTCCCTGGTGGCTCAGACGGTAACAAATCCACCCTCAATGCAGGAGATGCAAGTTTGATACCTAGGTCAGGAAGATCCCCTAGAGAATGGAATGGCTACCCACTACAGTATTTTTGCCTGGAGAATCCTATGGACAGAGGAACCTGGTGGGTTACAGTCCATGGGATCACAAAGAGTCAGACACAATTGAGCAGCTAACACTTACACTTTCACTCTTGACTACATGTATTTCCAAACCCAAAATTCATAAATACACTGGCTCCTCCCCTTCCTCTTTAGAATAATACCCTCAGAGCTACTGAGAGGCTATTTCCCAGGCTAATGTTCTCAGTGAAGTCCCTGGATAAAACTAACAACTCTTAGGTTGATCTTTTTCTATCAATCAACAATACTAAACAGATCTTTTCCATTTTTTTCCCCAACATATTCTCCATTTATAAAATGCTAATAGCTCTTTTTATAAATGGAGAATGTACGCATGGGGTCACAAAGAGTTGAACACAGACATGACTTAGTGACTGAGTATACACACGTGCAGACCAAAGCTCTTTTAACCATCTTTCTGAAGGATATGTACACAGAGCAATAATTGACATAATAGCACAATAACTGGTTCAAAGTAAAACAATAACAACAAGACAAGAAAAGCAACAAGGACAAGTTATAAAACAACTAGTTTTATAGATATGTGGTTCCCAATAACCTATTTGACAGTTTGGGATAATTTTTTTTTTCCAATGAGCTTGCAGATATGGCAGGTTATAAAGAAAATGATACAATTTGAATGAAGTCAAGTCAGATAAATAATATTCCACCTCAAATGTAAGGCACTAAAGAAATACTGAGCAATTAACCAGTTGCTTGATTCTGTAGCAAATGTAAAGATGTATGCAGAAGCTGTGTAATTGGAGGTACTTTTTAATAAGAAGAGTGTGCTTTTACTTTTTGTGGTAGGATATGAAAAGGCAGAGGAACCAAAGATCAAATTGCCAATATCCACTGGATCATTGAAAAAGCAAGACAGTTCCAGAAAAACATCTATTTCTGTTTTATTGACTATGCCAAAGCCTTTGACTGTGTGGATCACAATAAACTCTGGAAAATTCTGAAAGAGATGGAAATACCAGAGCATCTGACCTGGCTCTTGAGAAATCTGTATGCAGGTCAGGAAGCAACAGTTGGAACTGGACATGGAAAAACAGACTGGTTCCGAATAGGAAAAGGAGTATGTCAAGGCTCTATATTGTCATGCTGCTTATTTAACTTCTATGCAGAGTACATCATGAGAAATGCTGGGCTGGAAGAAGCACAAGCTGGAATCAAGATTGCCAGGAGAAATATCAACAACCTCAGATATGCAGATGACATCATCCTTATGGCAGAAAGCGAAGAAGAACTAAAGAGCCTCTTGATGAGAGTGAAAAAGTTGGCTTAAAGCTCAACATTCAGAAAACTAAGATCATGGCATCTGGTCCCATCACTTCATGGGAAATAGATGGGGAAACAGTGGAAACAGTGACTTTATTTTGGGGGGCTCCAAAATCACTGCAGATGGTGATTGCAGCCATGAAATTAAAACACACTCACTCCTTGGAAGAAAAGTTATGACCAATCTAGACAGCATATTAAAAAGCAGAGACATTACTTTGTCAACAAAGGTCTGTCTAGTCAAGGCTATAGTTTTCCCAGTGGTCATGTATGGATGTGAGAGTTGGACTGTGAAGAAAGCTGAGCGCCGAAGAATTGATGCTTTTGAACTGTGGTGTTGGAGAAGACTCTTGAAAGTCCCCTGGACTGCAAGGAAATCCAACCAGTCCATTCTAAAGGAGATCAGTCCTGGGTGTTCATTGGAAGGACTGATGTTGAAGCTGAAACTCCAATACTTTGGCCACCTGATGCGGAGAGCTGACTCATTTGAAAAGACCCTGATGCTGGGAAAGATTGAGGGCAGGAGAAGGCAGTGACAGAGGATGAGATGGTTGGATGGCATCACCGACTCAATGGACATGAGTTAGGGTCGGCTCTGGGAGTTGATGATGGACGGGGAGGCCTGGCATTCTGCATTCATGGGGTTGCAAATGGTTGGACATGACTGAGCGACTGAACTGAACTGAACTAATGAAAAGTAGATGCCCATTTAACACCTGTAGTCATTTAGGTAATCCTTTAATACCCCTGGGCCTCCTGTATTTTCCACAAGTTATTGTGATTAAAGAAAAAGCATCAGACGGCATATGAAAAACACTTTAATGGGGTCTGGTACACAATAATGCATATTTTCCATTCCCTTATAAGTGTTATTTCCAGATATCTAGAAAAAAATATAAAAATAATCAGTTGAATGATTTCAGAAGCAGAAGGTCACACTGCATATAGCTAAAAAATAAGATAATGTATTTGAAAATATACAAGCATACCAAAGAAGGCATACCTAGAAAAAGTTATTTCAGTTAATGCCTTTCTTATCATCTTGATTGGAAAATCATAATCACATATGACATTCAAGCATATATAAACCTTTTCTTTCCTAGAATTGGCTTAGCCATTCTTGACCCAGTACAAAGCACCATATAATAGCCAGTATATATTTAAGGGTTTTAAGGTAATTTCCTATTAAATATGAAAGAGAAAATATGGTTTATCTTAGAAAGGTCTGAAGGAGATTGCAAAATGTCTCTCTGTCAACAATGTCTAACTTGAGTTGATGACGCTAAAGAAATAGTTTCTGCTATTCTTTAGGGAGAAATTATTCTAGATGCCTGTCACTTCCTTTCACAAGCGTGCTGGATGTCATCCAGAGGCATGTGACTGAACTTCTGCAAGATCTTTTTAAAAAAGAAAACGAAATAAAACAAAATAGGGACAGCACTCAGAATGCATTTGCTTCTTTGGTGTATCAGAAAAAAAAATAAAATTTTTATTTTCCATTGCCTTTTAGGCATGGGTTTTATATGTCCAGAAGGCAAATTATCAACTCAGAGAAAGGTGTTCAAAGTTAGTTAGTTACCTTGACTTTGATCATTGGAAAGAAAAGGTGCCAGGCCAGTGTTCAATGGAGTTTTGTGTTGATGACATTATGAAGTAGGGACTATTTTAGTCTCATAATGCTCCAAGTTGTGTTTAGACTAACTCTTCACAGAATTTATGAGTGTTGTCTAATTTACTTAAGTTAAGTGGATGTCTTACAGTGTGGCCCACAGTCCCATATACAAACTTCCAAGGCTCCCCTGGGAAAATCCATTTCAGAAATTCTTAGTTCAGTTAACTAACTAAAGTGAATCTCTCGTGACTCCGATTTATTTTTACTTTTTCTGGTAGTGGGAATAATACTAATTTTCGTCTTTGAATATCCCTGACAGCCTTTTCGATTAAAAAAAAAAAGGTAGGCAAAATATAAGAGCTGACATCATGGTGCTTTTTCTAAAACAAATCTTGAACTACATCTGAACAAAAATATCACCTTGGAAAGGCCCATGATGCCTATAGGGTTTAAATAGGAGGGCTAACCATGGAGTTCATGAGTGAAAGTCACTCAGTTGTGTCCGACTCTTTGCAACCCCATGGACTCTAGCCCACCAGGCTCTCCTTTGTCCGTGGGATTCTCCAGGCAAGAATACTGGAGTGGGTTGCCGTTCCCTTCTCCAACCACGGAAGCTGGTGGGAAAGCAAAAGTTTATATGGCTACAGTCAGTACTTTCTCTCCTACACAGCTTCTACAAAATGTCTGGATTTCTACACACGCCTCATGGTGAATTCTAAATATTTAAATTGTGATAAAATTTGAGTGCTTTAGAGTTTCTTTGGAGTTAATTTAAATTATCGCAAGGGACTTTCTGGTGGAATTAGCTTGAGCTATAAAAAGATCTGTGAATATGATCACTTCTGTAGCGATCAGTCCAGTGTGCTGTTCTTACATCCATTAACCTGCACATTTTGAGGCTCCAAGTTGTGCCAATCCCTTTTCAGGCTGTAGGATTGTTCTTTCCCTTTGGCAGAGAGAATATAAGAAGCTTTAATCCTGCTATTCAGTGACTCATTTATCATTATTTTTTCTGTAGGTGACTCTCTGACCTTCAACCTGATTCTTGCACCTGGGTCTTTATCTTGTTCCTCATCACAGGAACTTAGCCAGTGGCTAATATCTGTGTTCCTACCTTGGTTCCAGGAGTCCTATTTTAAACCCCTGACTCCAGTTCTTTTCATTAGTCCTTCCAATATTCCTGATTTGGCTGACAGCCTGAGTGGTTTTTTTTTCCTTCTTCCTGTGAATAAGATATACACAAATTCAGGAAACTCAAACATGTTCTAAAGTCTCAGGTAGAAGTTACCTTTAGTTGTGTATAAGCCACCATAAACCTCACTCCACTTATAAAAAATTTTAAATAATGTTTACAATTTACCCATAATCATTAAGCTAAACCCAAAATTCAAACACACAGGTAAATCGATGTGAAATTATATTCTCATTACTGTATTTCATTATCATTTGTATTCATATACAAACTATATCTCTCTCTTCCTCTCAGTCTTTCTTTTTCTCATCTTCCTTCTCCTCCTCATCCATTCCTATTCTTCCTCTTTTGAAGTCTTCTTGCAAAGCCAAAGGAAAATATGTAGAAAGTCACAGGACCCAAGATAGCTATACAGTCTTCCCACAAAGACTGAACAGCTCACATGATGTAAGGAAACAAGCATGGAATCTGAATGCAGAAGGATCTACCTTTAAATTTCAGATGAATCTCTAGCATACTTTTAGCAAATTGCATAATATTTCTTAGGTATTTTTCTTACCTGTGACACAGAGACAAGCATATCGATTACTCAGGGATTTTGCGAAGATCTAATGACACAACCTGTATTACATAGTATCTGGCATAAGTACTCAGTTAACTTTTATCTTATCTTTTAAAATTTCCTTCTCTTTGATATAGGTATAGTTATAACTCATGATATGCATACCTCATTTATTAAGCCAACCACTTGGTATTTATATTTTCTCACAGACCCAAGTACACATGTAAGGAAAAAAATTATTCCTGCATTACTATATATTGTTAAGTGTATTTTCAGATGGTAAAAGGAGCTATGATGAGTTTTCAGCCAATGAGAATGTGTAAAGCAGATGGTGTTCTCTACTCTCTACTGATGAGCAGTACTACAGCACCATATGGTCAATGTTTTCAGCCAAAATTTTGGATACTCTACTTATCCAAGATAAGCATGGTCAGCAATGGAAAGAAAGTGTCCTATCTTTCTTACATTTATTTGGTTTTCTACTAGTATTAAATATTATTGATCCATAATGGTTGATTAATGATTTATGAATAATAATGCTAAATTAAAATGTCCAATAATGAAACTAAGACTCTTATGTTGAATTTTAAAAATGTACAACAATATTTAGAGATTCTCAAGGTGTATTCAATGAATTGTCCTAGGAAATAGAAGACAAAAACCGTAGGTGGGTCCAGGTTGTTGAAGGCTCTTTGATGCTATGAGGGTTAAGATGAATATTACTAAGATCCTTTAAAAGAGATTAACTATTCAATGAATGCTAGTTGGAAGAAACTACAGCCCAGGCATGTCACAAATCCACAGAATTAAAGATAAGGGACTTCTGGTTTTTCAGTACTCCAGAACATGAGTTATACAAACAAACAATGGAATTCTGATTCACTTAATGCTCTGTTTCCTGGAATGCACCTGATTTATACATATAGTCTTAAAATTCAATAGAAACTGAAGGACATCCAAACCATCTTCCAACTCAATAGAGAGATTTTTTTTTTCTACATCATGGACAAATAATTCTTAATTTTCCATTTGAAAAATTTCCATTAAAAGAGCTTACTACTTCATACACTAGCTTCTGGAACTTTAGAGATTAGGATAGTAGACCGAGACAGCACATTCAAAAAACTTAGAACTAACAGATTTCAATGCAAGTGCTAGTTACAGAAGCATGGAGAGGGTTAATAGACTTTTTAAGAAATGGAGAGGAACAAGCAACAGTGGAAAGCTTTTGCCACTTCTGAGTGTGAGGGTTAGACATTCTTCTCATTTTTTCCCTTAGACAGTCTCCACCATGCCCTTAGTTAGTACCCCTGAGTTTAAACATTACACCATCTGCTGACCCACAGGGCATTGTTATTCAACTCTTGATAAAAATTTTAGCTTCAATATCACTGTTACTCCCCCTAAATAGTTTATAGATGACTTTAGTTTATAGATGAGTCATCTAACATCTGACCTCTCAGTTCTTTGAAATCTTTCCCCCCGCCCACCCCTATGATTCTGTCCTTCACTGTCCCTCAGCCACTCATTCTTGTGTTCTTATACTCATTCTCAACACAACAAATAACTACAACTTTTCCACAGCCTGTTTTACTGATCATCAACTTTTATTTATCCAAGTCACTGTTTCAGTCAACTGCAATGACATTGCTCCAATCTAGGCTGGAGGATTTCTGTAACTATTCTATCACGAGCTCCAGGTGCCCTGGGTGCCATCTGGCCTGGCTGGAGCTGGGAATGGAAGGGACACTTCCCCAGAATCCACATGTCTCCCTAGTGATCGGATCCCATTACCAGCATGGTGCCTGGCTCTAGCTCCCACCTCTGCTTATGATTCCTCTCTGCACAGAGATCAAAGGGACTACCTTTCTTATGAGCCCAGGGGTACACTTCCTCCAACTGGCCCTCCCCCAGTGAATTCTGTGATCACCAAGTTCAAAGTTGTGCACATGTGACCAAAATAAATGTTCACTGCTGAATATGATCAGTTAAATCAACCCATTCACAAAGGTTTGTACTAGGTCCTAACCCTCTCCCACCTTAAAGTGCATTACTCCAGCAATTCTCCCTTCTGTTATCTACATAATTAATTTTTAATTGTTCAGTGATTCACATGAAATTACTTATTTCTCCTATCTTAAAAATAAATCAAAGCAAAAAAAAAATTCTCTTATTCCCATTTTCTCTAACATCTTATATTTCTTTACAAAAGAAAGACTTATCTCCTCTTATTTCTTCTAAAGACTTATCTGTACTTGTTATCCTAAATTTCTCTTCTTTCCCATTCCCTTAAACAAAACCCCTTCATGGTTTTGGCCCCACCATTCCACCAAAACTGCTCTAGTCCAGCTCTCTGATGTCATCTCATCATGAAAACCACTGGTCACTGTCCAGTCTTCATTTGACTTTAGCTGTCAGCTCTGGCCTCCAAGATGTCCTGTAATTGGTTTCTAGGACACGATTCTCTCTTGGCTTTACTCTACCTCCTGGTCACTCTTTCACATTTTCTTTTGCTGGTATTTTCTCTCCCCCATTCTCCTCTTAATATTGGAGTACCATTTGGTTTGCAAATGGGTCTCCATACTCACTAGTGCCAAGAAGAGACCAAAGAAAGAGTGAGACTGCTCAAGATTGGTTGGTGACAAATTTAATAAGCAGGAGCATTACATATAAGGTTTGTCTCAGGCAGTCACAAGATGAGTGATTCTCCATACCTGCCCACCAGCATCTTAAAAGTTTATGCAGAGGCCTTAACTGGGTTCAGTCAAGTGTGCCATTTGGAAGGTCTCAACAACACAGTGCTCTCCCAAGGGTGTGTCCTTGAAAAGTGATCCCACTGTGGGACAAGTGAGAAGAATGTGCATCCCAAGGACAGGGGGAAATTAACAAATATCTTAAACCTCTGTAATCCCAGGGCAGAATTCTTTATTTATTCCCATCAAACACATTGAATTTCCTGCTTTTCCTTCTGGTTGTGAAGTACAAACAGGTGGAGTCATTACTTTTCTCTTTTCTTTCTCTAATGTTACATTCATTTTTTTCATGAAACAATGTGGATTCTATATTCAAAATGCATATGATATAACCCAACAATTTCCTTGCATCTGCATTGCAATCACCCTGCTTTAAGTCACCATTATCTCTTGCAAGCAAATAGCTGCATAAATGATCTGCCTGCATCCCCCTTTGCCCTTCTAATGTTTCCTCTTGACAGAGCAGCCAGAGTGATCTTTTCAAAATTTAAGACAGAAAGTGTCATTCCTCTGCTTAAAACATTTTAATGGGCCTCAATGTCATTAAGAGTAAATGTCAAGTCTTATAAAAGACCAAAAAAACCTTACGGAACCTGCTTTCTGTTTCTTTGCTAAAGTCCTTACAAGCTACTGCTCTCCTTGATTAGTCTACACCAGACACATTAACCATCCCAGCATTCCTCTACTACAGGCACAATCTTTCCTTATGGCGTTTGCCCCACTTCTCCCTCTCCCCGGAATATTTTTTCCAATATTCCCACATATCCCCCCTCCTTGCCTTTTTCAAAGCTTTGTTTAAATGTCACTTTCTCAGTGAGGCTTACTGTTACCATGCCATTTACAATTTCATCGTGTTCCACCATACACACATTCCTTGGCCTCCATACCTTATTCTCCTTTCTCTTTTCCCATAGCGCTTATATAACATGATAGAAAATGTATGTATTTAGTATGCTTTTGTTCATTGGCTCTCTCTTGTTCTTGAAAGAAATATCCATAGGGACAGAAATTGTAATGTTCTACTTACTGATGTAACCCAAATAACTAGAGTAGCTTGCACATAGTAGGGACTCAGTGTTGTTGAAGGAATAAAGGACTCAAAATACATGTAAGCAGATAACCATACAAGCATCTCCTAATGTGCCAGGAGCCAGCGTGAGGAACTCCGCCTGTTTATGGCTCAGTGAGAGAGAGACTGAGGAGAGAGCCAGATTGCCTTGGGAGGAAGCAAAGAGGCAATTGTTTACAGAGTTTGAAAGAGATCTCAAACTGACCAGATGGCTATCAGATCTTGAAGACTCAGTCTAAGGGATCCCTGTATATGTAAATTACAGATTGATGAGAGTGAACATTCCTAAGACATATTATTTACCTATTCAAGCAAAGTCTCAGATTTGAGACTCAGGAATCTATACCTTAAAAATGTGTTTTAGTAATACTTATGTACAGTAACCTTTTAGAAATACTGCCTTGAGTCCTCATAAATAATACCTCACTGAAAAATATTGTCTTAACAGTTTGAAGACTGGTACCAAGGAGGAATCTGCTTGGGCTTGGGATAAAGAGAGAGGAAAATAATACCTGGTCACAAAGGGTAATCCAGCAGGAAGATCAAGGGCAGACTGTGGCACAGGTTTGTTCCTCTCCACCAGGGGGCACTGATGAGTGCAGTGGAGAGAGATTTGGGAAGACTCCGTATCGTAGAAAACAATCATATTTTTACACTAAATTTTATCCTTTTGCACACACGGTAACTAAATTTACTAATATCCCACATTTTGCAGGAGTTTTAATTCATAATTTTCAAGGAAAAAAATTAATCTTTAGCCTTTCTATATCTGTCAGAAAAGTAGTTATAATGAGACCGATAGTTGAGAAATCAATAAAAGATCAGATAATTTTGTTTCCTATTCCTCTGGCCATATAGCACATAGTCATGCTTATATGCACAGAGCGTCCCTGGGGATTTCTAATAAAACTGAGCATTATGTCATTGCCTCTGGTTACTCATTCAAAACCTTACAAACCTCAAACACCTTCCATTTTAAAGATCATAAAACTTCCCTATTTCAACTGCTCACCATTCAACAAAGCGCTCTAAATAAGACTGCTCTCTGAGGCATGGCAAGTTAGGGAAGAGATTTCCCACTGAAGACAGAGAGCTCACATGGTATTAATGAGGACATTTTTAAACAAACTTCGTTCTCTATCCTTTAGACAAAATGCACAACTCCACATCTGAAAGGAAATGAAAACTCCCATGGCCTCTGAAAATACATTACCAATGATATCCAACTTAAGGTTATGAAAGTGCTTTTACACTGTCATCCTGGAGAATTCAAGTTGATGCCGCCATTCTGACAAATTTATTTTTTCTGCAAATCTACAGGGAAAAATATACAAAAGTTAACAAATAAAACAGCAGAAGATAAAAACTATTGTATATAAACAAGGGCTTTCCAAAATGTTCAACTCAAAGTGCTTAAATCGCTATATCATTTGCACCAAAGTTGGAAAATAATGTTCCGTATTCAATTGTATTATTTCTAAATGTATCTTAAAAGATATTTTTCTGTCACAGAAGGCATGATTCTTTTAAACAGATCTCTCTTTCCCCGTTTATTGTTAATACAAAGTTGAGAAAACAGTGGCCTCCTTTCAATAAGTGCTAATTAATCAACAATTGGAGATAGAAACTCTTAGGAGAAAGTGATGAGGTTAAGAATGTCTATCAAAAATTTGAATGTCTTCTTTAAGTGTGAAAGTAAGAATAGTTGACAGGGAATATTTATGTCCTGGATATAGATTAGGAGAAAAAGTTTAAAATTGGGGTCCCTAGCACTCTTGCCTGGAAAGTCCCATGGACAGAGGAGCCTGGTGGGCTGCAGTCCATGGGGTTGCTAAGAGTCAGACACGACTGAGCGACTTCACTTTCACTTTTCACTTTCATGCATTGGAGAAAGAAATGGCAACTCACTCCAGTGTTCTTGCCTGGAGAATCCCAGGGACGGGGGAGCCTGGTGGGCTGCAGTCTATGGGGTCGCACAGAGTTGACCACGACTGAAGTGACTCAGCAGCAGCAGCAGTAGCAGCATACTATGAGGGAATGATTACTGCATTTATTGTTTCTCAGTTTCAGTGTTCTTATCAGTATAGTGAAAGTGAAAGTTGCTCAGTTGTGTCCAACTCTTTGCGACCCGTGGACTATACAGTCCTTGGAATTCTCTAGGCCAGAATACTGGAGTGGGTAGCCTTTCCATTTGCCAGGGGACCTTCCTAACCCAGGGATCAAACCCATGTCTCCCACATTGCAGGGGGATTCTTTACCGACTGAGCCACAAGGGAAGCCCAAGAATACTGGAGTGGGCATCCTATCCCTTCTCCAGGGGATCTTCCCAACCCAGGAGTCAAACTGGACCCTCAGGCATTGCAGGCAGATCCTTTACCAACTGAGCTATCAGGGAGTTGAACCCAAATCATGGCTCTCATCTGTTGACAAAGCTGTAGGAGACCAGAGAAGCTCTTGAGGACCAGTAATGGGAAGGACTGAGGATAAAGGAAGCCAAGATGTTTGTATGTTTTTCTTCTCTTTCAGTTCAGTCCAGTCACTCAGTCGTGTTCAACTCTTTGCGACCCCATGAATCGCAGCACGCCAGGCCTCCCTGTCCATCATCAACTCCCGGAGTTCACTCAGACTCACGTCCATCCAGTCGGTGATGCCATCCAGCCATCTCATCCTCTGTCATCCCCTTCTCCTCCTGCCCCCAATCCCTCCCAGCATCAGAGTCTTTTCCAATGAGTCAACTCTTCGCATGAGGTGGCCAAAGTACTGGAGTTTCAGCTTTAGCATCAGTCCTTCCAAAGAAATCCCAGGGCTGATCTCCTTCAGAATGGACTGGTTGGATCTCCTTGCAGTCCAAAGGACTCTCAAGAGTCTTCTCCAACACCACACTTCAAAAGCATCAATTCTTGGTGCTCAGCTTTCTTCACAGTCCAACTCTCACATCCATACATGACCACTGGGAAAACCAGCCTTGACTAGATGGACCTTTGATGGCAAAGTAATGTCTCTGCTTTTGAATATGCTTTCTAGGTTGGTCATAACTTTCCTTCCAAGGAATAAGTATGTTTTAATTTCATGGCTGCAGTCACCATCTGCAGTGATTTTGGAGCCCCAAAAAATAAAGTCTAACACTGTTTCCACTGTTTCACCATCTATCTGCCATGAAGTGATGGGACCAGATGCCATGATCTTAGTTTTCTGAATGTTGAGCTTTAAGCCAACTTTTTCACTCTCCTCTTTCACTTTCATCAAGAGGCTTTTGAGTTCCTCTTCACTTTCTGCCATAAGGGTGGTGTCATCTGCATATTTGAGGTTATTGATATTTTCTGGCAACCTTGATTCCAGCTTGTGCTTCTTCCAGCCCAGCATTTCTCATGAGGTACTCTGCATAGATGTTAAATAAGCAGGGTGACAATATACAGCCTTGACGTACTCCTTTTCCTATTTGGAACCAGTCTGTTGTTCCATGTCCAGTTCTAACTGTTGCTTCCTGACCTGCATACAGGTTTCTCAAGAGGCTGGTCAAGTGGTCTGGTATTCCCATCTCTTTCAGAATTTTCCACAGTTTGTTGTGATCCACACAGTCAAAGATTTTGGCATAGTCAAAAAGCAAAAATAGATGTTTTTCTGGAACTCTCTTGCTTTTCTGATGATCCAGCAGATGTTGGCAATTTGATCTCTGGTTCCTCTGCCTTTTTTAAAACCAGCTTGAACATCTGGAAGTTCATGGTTCACGTATTGCTGAAGCCTGGCTTGGAGAATTTTAAGCGTTACTCTACTAGCGTGTGAGATGAGTGCAATTGTGCCAGCAAATTTGGAAAACTCAGCAGTGGCCACAGGACTGGAAAAGGTCAGTTTTCATTCCAATCCCAAAGAAAGGCAAGCCAAAGAATGCTCAAACTACCACACAATTGCACTCATCTCTCTCTTTAGCTGTTATATATTTTTTAAACTTAAAAAGTATTTAAATTTTTCTTAAAATTTAATATTAAAATATACAATTTAGTGTATATAGTTTAAGCATCTTATTAGTAAATTTTCACAAAATGAGCACATCCAAATGATGTCTGCCTAGATATCTAAATCTCTCATGATGTAACCCTGTCCTTAAATTCCCCCAAATAACATTGTTCTGACTTCTGTCATCATAGACATCATAGAAATTTTTCCTATTTTTGAGTTTTATAAAATTTAGAAAATATAATAATAATTGGTTTGTTTAGTCAATGATAAGACCATCCATGTGGTCTTATATGAGATCCATCCATGTGGTTTTATATATTGATAGTTATAATTGAATTTTTTATTGTTATAGAGCACTTATTTCGCTGCATGAATATACTAAGATTTATCTTTTTTTTTTTTTGCTAAACTATTGAATATACCAAGATTTATCTTTTTTTTTTTTGCTAAACTACTAAAGTGCATTTGGGTTGTTTCCAGTTTTTAATTTTTATGAATAATACTGCTGGAGGCCTTGTTTATAAGTCTTGTGGCGTCCATGGGTATGCCTTAGTGTTGAGGTTATGACTCAGAGTAGAATTACTGGGTTACACTTAAACATGTAGAATTTTAAACAGTTTTCCAAAGTGTTTGCACAAATATATATACCCTCTTCAGTATATGAGAATCCATCATATTTTATTTTCTTGCAAACATGGTACTGCCATTTTAAGTTTTTAAGATATTCTGATGAAAGTTTATTGGATTTTTAATGTGATTTTAAGGTTAATTTCCTTAGTGGCTAATAACATTGAGTTTTTTGTTTTGTTCTTAGCTTTTCACAAATCTCATGGCAACTCAATTTTCTTCTTTTATGAAGTTATTGTTGAGGTCTTTGGACAATGTAATTGGATGCCCTCATTAATAATTTGTAGAAGTTCTTATATATTATTTGTATGAGTTTTTAATTAGATGTATGTATTGCAAATATTTTCTCTAATGGTCTTCCTTTTGTTCTATCATGTTTGTTGATAAACAAGATTTATTTTTAACATAGTTCTGTTTGTCAGTTTTTATCTATTTGACTATTGTTTTTGTGTCTCTCAAGAAATATTAACTCTCCCTGAGTCACAATGATAATCTCAGAATTTTTCTAAATAAAAGAATAATTTTTTTCACATTTAGATGAATTATTCACATGGCATTCACTTAATTCGACAATAGGGAGTCAAGCTGGGATTTTGAAAGCACATATTGATAGTCACCTATTAAACACCATTTTTAAAAATATCACATTAAGGTGCAGGTTTGGAAATTTAAGGGTTTGAAGAAGAGGACTGTTTTTTTTTTTTTTTTCTGAGATACTATTGGTCAGAGCCCATTATCGACCATTTGTTTCCAAAATAAAAAATAAATTGACCTATAAAAAAATAAAGAATCATCTTTCCCCTCACTGA
Source organism: Bos mutus (assembly GCF_027580195.1). Classification (NCBI taxonomy): domain Eukaryota; kingdom Metazoa; phylum Chordata; class Mammalia; order Artiodactyla; family Bovidae; genus Bos; species Bos mutus. The sequence goes on along the minus strand of NC_091639.1, from coordinate 28,366,744 downwards.
ATTGCAATGGCACCTTTATCATGGACTGGATAACTGTGTATGTGTGGTTCTATTTCTGGGCTGTCTATGCTTCTTCACTGATTGATCTATCTGTAGTTTCATAAAGGTCTCTATATGTCAGGCTTGATACATTTTTCCTCCAGAGTGTTCTAGCTATTCCTGGTCCTTTGGGTTTCCATGTAAAATTTAAAAGTGATTTTACCAATCAAAAAATGTTAGAATATAATTCATTTTTCATTTGCAATATTCATCAGTGTGGGGAAATTGACATCTTTATAATATTGAGTTGTTCAATCCACAATCATGGCATATTGGAACCATTTGCTGATATTTTACTTAATTATTTTAGAGCTATATTTGTTTATAATTTTTAGAGGCCTTAAAGTCTTCATATTTATTCCTAGACATGTAATATTACAAGGCCATTTGATTGTTCAAATTTTAATTTTACTTTATAATTTGTTTTTTTATTTGATCTAAAAATGCAGAATTTTTAGAAGAGGTTATTTTTATCTTGATATATTCAGCTTGTATTTGACATATTTCCGAATCCCATTGATCAGCTCTAGTTTAGATGGAACCACATGAAATTGTTGTTATGAAAGGTGCTGCTGATGCCCATGGGACCTCAGCTCACTGTTTGCCACACCTGGCGGACAGGGCTGTCTTCACACTCTGGTGTCTGCAATCATCAGGGGCCCCAGGTGCAGCTTCAGTAGGTTCCAGCACAACACAGGCCGTGGGGCTGACTCTATGAGAGTCACAGGAGAAAACTTTGGCACTGTCCACTCTGTCCACTTCCATCAAAGTGCAGAGACCCTAGTCAGAAATCCCCTGTGGTGATGTCTGGCCAAGCTATGGGAGCAGGGGCATCCAGAGTCCTGGGGGCCAACCTTCCCCAACAAACCAGCAGGTGCAGGACCAGCTGGATCCCAGATGGCAAACCACTGCCCCAGTGGGCCTGGAGGACAGAGCGTCAAGGCAAAGAGGATTATCCTCAGGCGTTAAGGGGTTTCCCTAATAGTTCAGTGGGTAAAGAATCTGCCTGCAGTGCAGACAGACCTGCACTCTCCTGAACTCTTTCTGCAGTGCAGGAGACCCAGGTTCGATTCCTGGGTCAGGAAGATACCCTGAAGAAGAAAATGGCAGCCCACTCCAGTATTCTTGCCTGGAAAATCCCATGGACAGAGTAGCCTAGTGGGCTACAGTCCATGGGTTTACTTAGTAAACCATTACCAAGGTCTAATAGAATTTGCCTTGCTAATTTTTAGATTTCCTCAGGACCTATCCCTTCTTTCTTCTTTTTTGTTTATCTCATTTGGAAAGCGAATGTCTATTGTATGGCTTAAAAGCTGGCTTAAAACTCTACATTCAGAAAACAAAGATCATGGCATTCAGTCCCATCACTTCGTATCAAAAAAATGGTGAAAAATGGAAACAGTGACAGACTATTTTCTTGGGTTCCAAAATCACTGCAGATGGTGACTGTGGCCAAGAAATAAAAAGACCCTTGCTCCTTGGAAGAAGAGCTATGACAAATCTAGACAGTGTATTAAAAAGCAGAGACATCACTTTGCCAACAAAGGTTTGTATTGTCAAAGCTATGGTTTTTCCAGTAGTCTTATATGGATGTGAGAGTTGGACCATGAAGAAGGCTGAGCACTTAAGAACTGATGCTTTTGAACTGTGGTGCTGGAGAAGACTCTTGGGAGTCCTTTGGACTGCAAGGAGATCCAACCAGTCAATCCTAAAGGAAATCCACCCTGAATATTCATTGGAATGACTGATTCTGAAGCTGAAACTCCAATACTTTGGCCACCTGATATGAAGAACCAACTCATTTGAAAAGAGCCACATGCTGGGAAAATTGAGAGCAGGAGGAGAAGAGGGCAACAAAGGGTTAGATGGTTGGATGGCGTGATCAACTCATAGACATGCATCTGAGCAAGCTCTGGGAGACAGTGTAGGACAGGGAAGCCCGGCGTGCTGCAGTCCATGGGGTCGCAAAGAGTCGGACATGACTGAGCAGCTGGACAACAACAACAACTGTACGCCTATTCCATCATTACATTCTGGAAGCACATGACATATTTGATCTCAGAGGTTCACAGCTGGAGAGGATTTTGTTTCAGGATGAATCATCCCTGAGTTTCACCCGTATCTGACCTTGATGATATTTAAATGAGCCTTTGGACTTTAAGTTACTACTGAATGAGTTAAGACTTTGGAAGTAATTGGGATGGAATGAAGGTGATGGAATTCCAGTTGAGCTATTTCAAATCCTGAAAGATGATGCTGTGAAAGTGCTGCACTCAAATATGCCAGCAAATTTGAAAAACTCAGCAGTGGCCACAGGACTGGAAAAGGTCAGTTTCGTTCCAATCCCAAAGAAAGGTAATGCCAAAGAATGCTCAAACTACCACAGAATTGCACTCATCTCACACGCTAGTAAAGTAATGCTCAAGATTCTCCAAGCCAGGCTTCAGCAGTACATGAACCGTGAATTCCAGAGGTTCAAGCTGGTTTTAGAAAAGGCAGAGGAACCAGAGATCAAATTGCCAACATCCGCTGGATCATCAGAAAAGCAAGAGAGTTCCAGAAAAACATCTATTTCTGCTTTATGGACTATGCCAAAACCTTTGACTGTGTGGATCACAATAAACTGTGGAAAATTCTTCAAGAGATGGGAATACCAGACCACCTGACCTCCCCCTTGAGAAACCTGTATGCAGGTCAGGAAGCAACAGTTGGAACTGGACGTGGAACAACAGACTGGTTCCAAATAGGAAAAGGAGTACGTCAAGGCTGTATATTGTTACCCTGCTTATTTAACTTCTATGCAGAGTACATCATGAGAAACGCTGGGCTGGGGGAAGCACGAGCTGGAATCAAGATTGCCAGAAGAAAAATCAATAACCTCAGATATGCAGATGAAACCACCCTTATGGTAGAAAGTGAAGAGTATGTTGATGAAAATGAAAGAGGAGAGTGAAAAAGTTGGCTTAAAGCTCAACATTCAGAAAACTAAGATCATGGCATCTGGTCCCATCACTTCATGGCAGATAGATGGGGAAACAGTGGAAACAGTGTCAGACTTTATTTTTCTGGGCTCCAAAATCACTGCAGATGGTGATTGCAGCCATGAAATTAAAAAATGCTTACTCCTTGGAAGAAAACTTATGACCAACCTAGAAAGCATATTGAAAAGCAGAGATATTACTTTGCCATCAAAGGTCCATCTAGTCAAGGCTATGGTTTTCCCAGTGGTCATGTATGGATGTGAGAGTTGGACTTTGAAGAAAGCTGAGCGTCAAAAAATTGATGCTTTTGAACTATGGTGTTGGAGAAGACTCTTGAGAGTCCCTTGGACTGCAAGGAGATCAAACCAGTCCATACTAAAGGAGATCAGTCCTGGGACTGATGCTGAAGTTGAAACTCCAATACTTTGGCCACCTCATGTGAAGAGTTGACTCATTGGAAAAGACCCTAATGCTGGGAGGGATTGGGGACAGGAGGAGAAGGGGACGACAGAGGATGAGATGGCTGGATGGCATCACTGACTCTATGGGTGTGAGGTTGAGTGAACACCAAATGTGACAGTATTTGCAGATAAGGCCTTTACGAGATGATTAGGGCATGGGGGAGGCACCTTCATGATTGTAGTTAGTGTCCATATAAAATAATCCCCAGACAGATCTCTGCTGCTTACGTCTTGTGAGGACACAGGGAAAAGATGGCCTTCTCTATCACCCTCATCAAGTATCAGTAGCAGCCTCTTTGCTGCTACCCACTGAGATTTGGTAGTTTGTTTTTTGAATTTCCAATGAGGCTTCTAAGTATGCCATTGGTTTATTGCCAGTTTCATACTGCCTAAAGTCCAAAAGCACATTTTTTGTTTGCAGTGCTCACCATAGTTTTTCTTCTCTTGCATCCTGGAGGGGGTCTTCCCTGCTTACTCAACAACTGAAGATGTACTCTAAACTCTCTGCAATCATACCTTCTCCAGTGAGGTCCAAATACAGGCGGTGAAATTTATCCCTTTGAGTACTCTCCCTTGAGTTCCAGGGTAGGTGTTATTTAGCACATTCTTTACTTCTTTAGAGAACATCCTCTGTTAGAGTTAACAATGTTTTATATTAAACATTCCGACCCAGAGGGATGGTATGGGGAGGGAGGAGGGAGGAGGGTTCAGGATGGGGAACACATGTATACCTGTGGCAGATTCATTTTGATATATGGCAAAACCAATACAATATTGTAAAGTTAAATAAAATAAAATAAAAAAATAAAATATTCAGTAAATACTTGCAATGTGAAAAAAAATAAATAAATAACATTCCCTTGTCAAATTAATGTGTGATTTCTATCTCCTATTGGATCCTGACTGATAAAAGAGCAAATGTCAAAATGAGTTCCAAGTCCTCTGTATTACTAAGTGGATTTTTTTTTGTAAGTGGATTATGTCAATCTGAAACGTTCGACACAATATATCATTCTAAGTGGGTTATATTGACTGGAAAGTTTGTCTCTTAATATGTTCTTCCCAAAAGAATTTATCTAGTAATGAAAGTTAAAGAATGAGCATACATAGTTAATGTCCAGAGCAGTTATATTGATAATTGAGCTAAAAGAAGGTTAAAATTGGACTTTCCTCTTTAGATTTAGAATTCAAGACAAATTACACACCAGCAGAATTTTTAAATAGTTATAAATGATAGAGATGATTTTTAACCAAGGAAAAACAGCTTCCATGAGCACTGATCAAATAGCAAATTATAAAAGCTGGTTAATGGTATTTAATATAATTTTCTTGGTTGTACAATTTTAACAGATATGTTTGGCAGTGCCATTAAGTACATTAGCCATCATACTTTTCATGGAAAAAGATTCTTCTGGAAATGAGTCCCCAAAGATATTTTATAAGTGTTATGTTTTATTTATTAGATTAGAAATATGTTTCTCCAACAGAAACATTGCTAATTTCTTGAAGTGTAGGAAAAGAATGTTTTAAGTCACCCAAGAATATAAAAATAATATGCATACTTTGGGGATACAAGATAACAATACTATTGGTGTTAATAAAAATAGAAAAAGAATGTACCTTCAGCTTCTTTCATTGCTGAAGTTCTGGACATTAAGTCAGTTGGAAGTTTCTGGAAAAAAATATTTTTTATCATGCAATTTCTCCTACCTTCTTGGTAATTCTTCTTATTCTTTCCTGGAAAAATAGCAGAAGCTGGATTAAAAACCCAGTCTATTGTTTGGGAAAAAAAAATTAAAGAACCAGTGACATTGATTAGCCTGGGTGGTGGCTAGTTTAGTCCTTGACCTTTGGAGTTCTTTTTAGCTGAGGATATTTGCTTCATTTTGGTTGCATGAAACTTGAAGCAATTCCAAATCAATACACTTATCAAATACCACACCAAGTCATTGCAAACTATAATCCAGTGGAAAATTACTAGTGCTGAATAGTATACATTAGTTTTTTTCAGATTTCCTTGAACATTAAATCATTTGGGGAGTTTAAAAAACAGAAATAGCAGCAACCACTAGTATGTGAATCTACACCACAATTTTTTAAAAAACTGTTTTGTGGCAGAGTTATTAATAGATATTTTTAAAGCTCTTCAGGGAGCCTAATATTCAATCAACATATGGCCCCACTGGTGTTATATTCTGAGTGAAATTTTGTGGGATCTATTGATTATTATTGCTTCTTATAATTAGGTTGAGACTCAGAGATTAAGGTGTATCAATTAATTATTTTAGAAAAATTTCTTTTCAACACAACTTTAAAACCTTAGTATTATATATGTATTTAATCAAGAAACAAGTAAATGTATTCAGTGAAGAACAAATGATGTTATCTTTTAAATAATCTATCATCTCAGCTTTTTAATTTATTGGGCAGATTATTTTTCTCAAAACAGTGTAGAGCCAAGCCTCTAGTTTGTTAATTTTAGGTCCTAAATCCATGGCAGTTAAAAACAAAAAGCAGAACTATCCCTGTAATGGAAGTGCCAACCCAGCCCCTGAATTGCCATTTCCCTATGGTTTCTGGATTTGGAATCATACAATGGAGGAGGAAATGGCAACCCACTCCAGTATTTTTGCCTGGAGAATCCCAAGGACAGAGGAGCTTGGTGGGCTACAGTCCATGGAGTCGCAAAGAGTCAGACACGACTAAGTGACTAACACACACACACACACACACACACACACAATGGTTTAGAATCCATTGTTCAGTCAGCTCACTTCAGTCACTCAGTCATGTCCGACTCTTTGCGACCCCATGGATTGCAGCAAGCCAGGCTTCCCTGTCCATTACCAACTCCCGGAGCCTACTCAAACTCATGCCCATCATGTCGGTGATGCCATCTACCCATCTCATCTTCTGCCGTCCCCTTCTCCCCCCGCCTTCAATCTTTCCCAGAATCAAGGCCTTTTCCAGTGAGTCGGTTCTTCACATCAGATGGTCAAAGTACTGGAGTTTGGAATCAATTGTTGGATGATGACTAATATTGAATTTTCTAACATACAATGAGTAGATACCTCCTGATAGATATCTGTGTGTATTTACTACAGAATCAAAGAGATGAAAAGACACTTTTGGGTCATGGTCAACTTTCTTACACACTTTTTCATGAATGGCAATTTCAGTTAAATTTTTGGTCCATCTCAATACACACCTGAGCACGTATTTAGATTTCAGCTGCTTTTCAAATCTTTCCTGTCATTAGTAATGCAAATGCTCCTTAGAAATCCTGGGAGTGTTGGTTGTGGGCAATAATAGCTAAAGGAGGAGAGCCATGTGGATTGATGGTCAGATGGCCTCGACATGGTCTATTTATCAGCCAGATGGAGAGCAACAAGGTTTAATTATAAAGGCAATGCCTCCTAAGTTATTAAGAATCTTGTGCTTTTTACATAGTAGACTTAAGAGTTCTGCCCCCAGTTCCACTGGGGGTAGGGAGCTGTTGCCTCACACCACCAAGCAATTCTCCAGACACCAGCAGGGAGCCCTACAACTCAACTCAATTCTGGCGCTAGCTACATGGAAAGAGCATCAGATCCCACAGACCAAGGACTCAGCCCCACAGGACTGTTCCACTTCCCCATCTCTTTGCTGCCAATCGTAAGTTTGGGTTCTCACCTGTGCTTCTGATCCACCAACTTTAGATCAGAGGTTCCACTGAGCCCCTTCCGTGGGTTCAACATTTTAATTACTAGATTACCAGTTTATTATAAAATATTCAGAAACAGGCAGATGGAAGAGAGGCAGAGGGCCAGGTATGTGGGAAGGCACACAGAGCTTCCATGCCCTCTTCAAACCTCTGTGTTCACCCCCTCTCCTTTTGGATTTTTATAGAGGCTTTATTACATAAGGCATGTTTGATTAAATCATTAATGTTAGTGATTGACTCAACCTTCAGCCCTCTCCCCTCTCCAGAAATCAGAGGGTGGGACCGAGAGTTCCAATCCTCTATTCATGTGTGATTCCCCTGGCAACCAGCTCTCATCATTAGGTGCTTTCCAAGAGTCACTTCATTAGTATAAATCCAGTTAGTGTAGAAAATGGGGTTATTATAAGTAACAAGATACCCATTTCACCTTTAAAGCTCTGAGCTGATTTCAGGAACTGAGGACAAGAGACCAAGAATTATGACAAAAAATGCTTCCAATGCTCTTATCCCTCAGGAAATTCCAAAGATTTGGGGATCTGTGAACCAAAAACTGTGGATAAAGATAAAATATATATATTTCTTATTATAAATCACAATGTCACAATTATGTACCATACTGATGCTCAAAGATAATGTTATTTTACAATAACTAAACATTTGGGAAAGGGATACTTACCTTTGAATTATCACAAGAGCCTTTCAGAAATTCTGAGTAAAATATAGGGTTATCTAAAGTCAACCAAAGGATCGATACCTATGGGAAGAGTGTCATATTCATGTAATATCAAATTATGCTGATATTACATTGACCAGTTAATTAATAAGATAATGAACCTCCTACATTTGACAGACATTCAACATGTAGGGATCTTGCTTTGAAGATTATAGAGGCAGATAGTCTATTTTTTATTTAAGCACAAGGTTTAACATATCAAACTATAGTTATACTATACATTTGGTCAGATCTAAGTGCTTATTTAACTTATATGCAGAGTACATCATGAGAAATGCTGGACTGGAAGAAGCACAAGCTGGAATCAAGATTGCCGGGAGAAATATCAATAACCTCAGATATTCAGATGACACCACCCTTATGGCAGAAAGTGAAGAGGAATTCAAAAGCCTCTTGATGAAAGTGAAAGAGGAGAGTGAAAAAGTTGGCTTAAAGCTCAACTTTCAGAAAACGAAGATCATGGCATCTGGTCCCATCACTTCATGGCAGATAGATGGGGAAACAGTGGAACCAGTATCAGATTTTATTTTTGGGGGCTCCAAAATCACTGCAGATGGTGATTGCGGCCATGAAATTAAAAGATTCTTACTCCTTGGAGGAAAGTTATGACTAACCTAGATAGCATAATTGGAGAAGAAAATGGCAACCCACTCCAGTATTCTTGCCTGGAGAATCCCAGGGACAGGGGAGCCTGGTGGACTGCCGTCTATGGGGTTGCACAGAGTTGGACATGACTGAAGTGACTTAGCAGCAGCAGCAGATAGCATATTGAAAAGCAGAGATATTACTTTGCCAACAAAGGTCCATCTAGTCAAGGCTATTGTTTTTCCAGTAGTCATGTATGGATGTGAGAGTTGGCCTGTGAAGAAAGCTGAGCGCCGAAGAATTGATGCTTTTGAACTGTGGTGTTGGAGAAGACTCTTGAGAGTCCCTTGGACTGCAAGGAGATGGAACCACTCCATTCTAAAGGAGATCAGTCCTGGGTGTTCTTTGGCAGGAATGATGCTAAAGCTGAAACTCCAGTACTTTGGCCACCTCATGCGAAGAGTTGACTCGTTGGAAAAGACTCTGATGCTGGGGGGGATTGGGGGCAGGAGGAGAAGGGGACGACAGAGGATGAGATGGCTGGATGGCATCACCAACTCAATGGATGTGAGTTTGAGTGAACTCTGGGAGTTGGTGATGGACAGGGAGCCCTGGCATGCTGCAGTTCATGGGGTCTCAAAGAGTTGGACACGACTGAGAGACTGAACTGAACTGAAAGGGTTTATTGCACTGGCCTATCACAAAATCATCTCTATAGCCTCCTGAAACACAGAACATTTATTTGAACTGGTGTTTCAAACTAATTAGTTTAAGGGTTAGGTAAAAATCTCTTCCTTTTTCTAACACACACATACACATGCACACACATATACACATGCAAATCAAAACCAGAACCAAATGATCTTCTTTAAAAAGGATAGTAATGAAATACAGGAAAGGGATAGGAGAAGAAAAAACATTTCTAGGTACAGGCAGAGGATGAGAGGCAGTAAAGTTCCCTGAGCAGAGGAAGTACCATAAGCATTCACTGTTTGATGGAAACAAATGAAATAAACCAATCTAGAAGGTGCAGTTAAGAGAAAGATTTTGAGATAATGAATTAAAGATTGGAGATGACTTTGTGAAAAATGAAAGATGCAGAATGCCAAGAAGTAGACTCAGAGATGTGGACAGAAGTTTGAAGAAGATGGGAAGAGCGAGCTTGAAAACACTCTTCTAATTTACTGAATGCCATGAAACAATAGGAAATGAAGGTATTTCAACCTGGAACCCAAAGGTCTATGGTGGAGGACAAGAACACTTGGTAGATAGAGGTGTGAGATAACAAATATCAGAACCAAGGTGCTGAAGACTCTTGTTCATTGTGAAAGCTGAGGGTTGGGGTATGGCAGCTTTTCTCCCTTTTGATAAATACACATTTTTTATATTGGGACAGGCCATCCATTTGAGCAGGTCAGTGTGCAGTATCAGAAGTCAGGGAGAAAAGGGGCACCTGCTTAATGGGCCAGAACAAGTGAACAACCCTAGTTGATCATGAGGATGGCAGAATGAAGGAAATAATTAACACATGCCTTTTCTCAGGTGATGACATTCACTGAGAGACTACAGCTGACATAGTGCTTTATGTACATCACCTTGGCTAATACACACAATCTCCAGGATAGGCATTATTGGTACCACTTAACCTACATGAGATAATAGGAAATACATATTGGTCTCTTCCCTAATACCTGGCATAGAGCACCTGAAACCCTTATCATTTCCTAAGTGGTAAGAGTATCTCTTATCCTAGCATTTAGTCTTTGCTCCTTCCCCTGGCACAGAGATTCTAAAATCCTTGTAATTTTCTGTTATAAGAGTACTAGGAGCAGCTTCTGTTCTAACAAGGTGACTCTGGGTGGGCGCCGGGATGGCTGCTGAGTGGGAGCTGGTCACCAGAAGATCAAGCCATGATTAGAACCTTGGAATTTTCAGCCCTGCATCCTGTTTTCTAGAGAGATAACAGGGCTGTAAATAGAGTTAATTGATCATGCCTACACGAGATAGCCCCCATAAAACCCCAGTAGTAGGGGATACAGTGAGCTTCTAGCCTGGAGAACACATTCACATACAGGGAGGGTGAAGCACCCCAACTCTATGAAGACAGAGGCTTCTGCACTAGAGACCTGCTCAGACCTCACCCTTTGTATCTCTTCATCTGGCTGTTGTCCTGCATGCTTTTTCATACCCTTTAGTAAACTGATAAACCTAAGTGTTTTTGTGAATTCTGTAAGCCACTCAACAAAACAAATCCAAGAGGGAACAGGTCATCAGAACCTCATTTTGTGGGCAAGTCAACTTGCAGGCAACTACAACTTTTGTAGGAAGTTGTGGGTAACCTGGGGACCTACTAGTAATACTTTTGATTGTCATCTGATGTGGCGGCAGTCTCAATCGACTGAGCCCTTAACCCTTGGGATCTGATGCTACATCCAGGTAGATATTGTCAGAATTGAGTTAAATTGTAGAACAACCAGCTGGTGTCAGAGAATAGACTGATGCGGCGGAAACTCCCACACATTTGGTGACCAGAAGCATCAGAAATGAAGTATTCTGTGTGAAAGTAAAGGAGACACTCAGGAGGAGAGCTGTAATTTTCTCTAGTGCAACCTATTGGAAAACAAAATTTTTCTCATGTGATAGTAAGTGCCCAATGTATTAACGCTATGAAAGTGTCAAATTTGGGGTCCAAATCAGGTATTTCTGATTCTGGAATTCACACAAATTTTCCAGATAGCTGTCTCCATCCAAGTTGGCCTACTTTACCACTTGGCCAGAGGTTGCCTTTGGCTTGAGTCATAAAATCCATTCTGCAAGATTTTTTTTTTTTTCCACATTCATGTGTTTGCAAGCCCAGGGAAAACTAGAGCAGTGAACCATCAAAGGAATTCTTTTAAAACAGAGATAAGCTGAATTCGGAAAAGAAACTGTTCCCCTCTGCCCACTAAAACTATGACAGTTTTCAAAGCCTCATGAACCCAGCACTTCCTGAATATTAAAGTTGACCTTTGGGTGAGAAATACCTTTAAAAAACAGAAATACTTTTAAAAAATTAGTAATAATCTTCAAGTTTATGGCCAACAGATATATCTACTTATTATTGGATAGTGGAAGAACAAAGAGGGGATCTTGCCACCTAAAAATGTGTGTATACACACACACACATGCACACACATGTATATATATATGTATGAGATAAATTTTCTTTTCTTTTTAAATAACAAAAAACCCTGCTTTATAATTCAATTTAATGACAATCCAATTAATATAACAAAGACTTGTCACTGAAAATATACAAAGTTAAATGTCTACAAAAAATTTAAAAAATATGTTTTTAGAGAAAACTTTACAGTTATACAAATTTCAGCTGTATTTCAGATGAAAGGAACAGATATATACTATCAGATAGAGTAGAAGCCTAAAATTCATGTTTTTTCTGGAGAGGTAGGTAACTGGTGCTTTTAAAAAGCTGGGATGTTGCAACAAGCCACGTATTTTGCATGAAAATAGCAAACAAATGAAGTCAAATTTCTTATAAATGCTTTATTCTGACTCTGGCTGTGATAAATGACTTTTCCACAGAGTATGAAATAACTCACCCCATGCTCAGGTAATAGAGTGATTAGCTCACACCTTAGTTCTTAAAATAGGATCCTCACATTTGGATCTCGGAGTCCATACATTGACAAGAGCTAACCTTGACAATACACGCAGGAGACAGACTCTGCTACTGAGGAATTTGTGAAGCCACCAAGGACTGTCATTTCACCAGTGATTTCTTCCTTAGAGCAAGATCTTTACAGATGGTTCTCAAACCACAATTTCCCTATATTTGGTAAACAAAGTCTTTTCAAAACAGTATAAATTTCAGTATCTCTGGTAGCAAGGCATGTTGTCTTTTAGTCGCTCATTCGTGTACAAATCACTGTGAACCCACGGACTGTAACTCACCAGGCTCCTCTGTCTATGGGATTTCCCAAGCAAGAATACTGGAATGGTTTGCCATTCCCTTCTCCAGGAGATCTTGCCAACCCAGAGATCGAACTCACATCTCCGGCATTACAGGCGGATTCTATACCACTGAGCCACCAAGGAAGCCCATAGCAAGGCATATACTATCCAATTTACCAGGCTCTGTACCACTCTATTTTTCTTAGATTTTTAAAGGCCTTTAAATATAAGCCCTTACATTTATCTAATGGAAGAATGTCTCATGGTTTATAGAATCATCTGTCAAGAATGTAAAAAGCTGGAAAATATCTAGTGCTAGTAAGGGTGAGATAAAAGTAGCCAGTGGCATAACTGCTGGGAGGGTAATACATTTGTACAACACTTGCTGGAGTGGAATTAGATGGGTAGTATATCCAAATAAAATTTACATGTATCCAATGTTTTTAATTCCACTTTAAAGATATACTTATATTAGAACACAAAGGTTTATTTGGAAGGACATTCATTACAACTTTGTTCATAATAGAAAAAATGGTGATTGGCATGAATAACCACCTCTGAAACAGTGATAATGTAAGAATAATGAAGCTATATTATAGGAAATTAAGAAAGTATTGAAGACTTGTATGTCTGGAAAATGCCCCAAGATATAGAGTTACATCAAAAAATCACCAGACTAAGTGTATAACATGAGCCCATTTATTTAAAATATATATATATATATATATATATATATGTATTTAATGTGTATCAAAATACACTTACAGAGAACATTAACTGGAAAAATGAAATGACACATACAAAATTTTAAGTCTTACATATAAAATAGGGAGTAAAGTAAGTAGACATTTTCTGTATTTCTATCCTTGGACTCATTTTTCTTGAAACTTTTATAATGACAATGTATACTGGAAAATAATGATTTAAAATTTTTTAAATGGTAATAAACCATGAGATAGTAACATATAATAGCTATTAATTCCTATTTAACATGTCCCCTTTTCTTAGAATATGTGCTCAGTCACTCAGTTGTGTCAAACTCTCTGTGGCCCTATGGACTACAACCTGCCAGATCCCCTGTCCGCGGAATTTTCCAGGCAAGAATCTTGGAGTGGGTTGCCACTTCCTACTCCAGGGATCTTCCCAACCCAGGATCAAATCAGTGTCTCTTGAGTCTCCTGCACTGGAAGGTGGATTCTTTACCATTAGCACCATCAGGGACTCTCCCCAAATCCTCACCCTCATCACTGCCCCCCCAACAAGTTAATGCTTTTCATCCATCTTTCAGATTTTAACACATTTCACTCCTCAGATAGTTTGTGCTAACCCCTCTGAAGTATTTTTCACCCTAGCCATCTTCTATATTAGACTGAAAGATCAGTAAGCTCTGGATCTATGCCTTTATGCCTTTCCCTTTATTTGATTGAAAAAAACACAAGATTGTGGAGTTTCCATATCCCATTTAGTGGTAAAAGCTGGTCCACGCACTGGATGCACGGATGGGCTCCATTAGCAAAGCAGGGAAGGCCCGTGGTGGACACTGCCTTCACACCACGAGAACAGGCCCTGATACATCTCAGGCGGTAAGGACCACCAAGTGTTTGCTGAATGAGTAACTGAATCAGTGAATTTGTGAACAAAATGACTCTTACCTACCTTTTATGGAAATGAAAATATACTCATGTAGGAAAAGAATATATTAGAAAGTGTGAATGTAGAAAAGGAATGGAAAAGCAACAGTTTTACCAACGTCACAAACCTACAGGGAACGCACTTTGGATCTTATTTAGAAGGCGATGGCACCCCACTCCAGTACTCTTGCCTGGAAAATCCCATGGGTGGAGGAGCCTGGTGGGCTGCAGTCCATGGGGTCCCGAAGAGTCGGACACGACTGAGCGACTTCACTTTCACTTTTCACTTTCATGCATTGGAGAAGGAAATGGCAACCCACTCCAGTGTTCTTGCCTGGAGAATCCCAGGGACGGGGGAGCCTGGTGGGCTGCCGTCTATGGGGTCACACAGAGTCGGACATGACTGAAGTGACTTAGCAGCAGCAGCAACTGACTTCAAATAATTTATAAATCATTCATGGTTGTATTCATGTGGATAAAATAATCATACATTCACTAACACTTGTTTTAAAGTTTCTCAGGTGATATAAGCCTGTAGGCAGAAGAAAACGACAGTCCAGGAGTCAATGTAGTTTATTCCTTTAAGACCACATATCTGCTTATTAAGGGGAAAACAGAGAGACAAGAGCCTCTTGTCACAACCTGAGAATTATATATCTCCCATTCACATTCCAGTAATTGCTTTTGTTGCTTTTATATTGCTTTTGTTGATATGTTAATTTAACTGAATAATTTTATTTACTGCTCTATTCCCTTTTAAAATGTGTTGTATCAGCAAAACACTTATACTTGTTATTTTTGTATCATATGTCTTATTGCTGTTTAATTCAAAACTCTCTTATTAAATACAGCATATCACCCAAGGCCATTACATTACAAAAACGTTAAAAAATATACAGCTTTTGCAGCCTAGTACAACTTGCGTAAGGTACATTTTGATCAACAAATAAATGTTTTTTTTCTATCGTTTTGTAGACAAAGCCTGACCTATTGCTATTTTTTCCTTGACATTATGATAGTAATAATGCACAACACGATAATTTAGTACACAACTGCCTCTCAGATAGCATTATTGTACTTCAGTTCAGTTCAGTTCAGTTGCTCAGTCGTGTCCGACTCTTTGCGACCCCATGAATCGCAGCTCGCCAGGCCTCCCTGTCCATCACCAACTCCTGGAGTTCACTCAGACTCACGTCCATTGAGTCAGTGATTCCATCAGCCATCTCATCCTCTGTCGTCCCCTTCTCCTCCTGCCCCCAATCCCTCCCAGCATCAGAGTCTTTTCCAATGAGTCAACTCTTCGCATGAGGTGGCCAAAGTACTGGAGTTTCAGCTTTAGCATCATTCCTTCCAAAGAAATCCCAGGGCTGATCTCTTTCAGAATGAACTGGTTGGATCTCCTTGCAGTCGAAGGGACTCTCAAGAGTCTTCTCCAACACCACACTTCAAAAGCATCAATTCTTCAGCGCTCAGCCTTCTTCACAGTCCAACTCTCACATCCATACATGACCACAGGAAAAACCATAGCCTTGACTAGATGGACCTTTGTTGGCAAAGTAATGTCTCTGCTTTTGAATATGCTATCTAGGCTGGACAAACTTTCCTTCCAACAAGTAAGCATCTTTTAATTTCATGTCTGCAATCACCATCTGCAGTGATTTTGGAGCCCAAAAAAATAAAATCTGACACTGTTTCCACTGTTTCCCCATCTATTTCCCATGAAGTGATGGGACCAGATGTCATGATCTTCATTTTCTGAATGTTGAGCTTTAAGCCAACTTTTTCACTCTCCACTTTCACTTTCATCAAGAGGTTTTTTAGTTCCTCTTCACTTTCTGTATAAGGGTGGTGTCATCTGCATATCTGAGGTTATTGATAATTCTTCTGGCAATCTTGGTTCCAGCTTGTGTTTCTTCCAGTCCCGCATTTCTCATGATGCATATATGTTAAATAAGCAGGGTGACAATATACAGCCTTGACGTACTCCTTTTCCTATTTGGAACCAATCTGTTGTTCCATGTCCAGTTTTAAACATTGCTTCCTGACCTGCATACAAATTTCTCAAGAGGCAGATCAGGTGGTCTGGTATTCCCATCTCTTTCAGAATTTCCCAGTTTATTGTGATCCACACAGTCAAAGGCTTTGGCATAGTCAATAAAGCAGAAATAGGTGTTTTCTGGAACTCTCTTGCTTTTTCCATGATCCAGCGGATGTTGGCAATTTGATCTCTGGTTCCTCTGCCTTTTATAAAACCAATTTGAACATCTGGAAGTTTATGGTTCACATATTGCTGAAGCCTGGCTTGAAGAATTTTGAGCATTACTTTACTAGCCTGTGAGATGAGTGCAATTGTGCGGTAGTTTGAGCATTCTTTGGCATTGCCTTTCTTTGGGATTGGAATGAAAACTGACCTTTTCCAGTCCTGTGGCCACTGCTGAGCTTTCCAAATTTGCTGGCATATTGAGTGCAGCACTTTCACAGCATCATCTTTCAGGATTTGAAAGAGCTCAACTGGAATTCCATCACCTTTACTAGCTTTGTTCGTAGTGATGCTTTCTAAGGCCCACTTGACTTCACATTCCAGGATGTCTGGCTCTAGGTCAGTGATTACACCATCATGATTATCTGGGTCATGAAGATCTTTTTTTGTGCAGTTCTTCTGTGTATTCTTGCCACCTCTTCTTAATATCTTCTGCTTCTGTTAGGTCCATACCATTTCTGTCCTTTATTGTGCCCATCTTTGCATGAAATGTTCCCTTGGTATCTCTAATTTTCTTGAAGAGATCTCTAGTCTTTCCCATTCTGTTTTTTCCTCTATTTCTTTGCATTGGTCGCTGAGGAAGGCTTTCTTATCTCTTCTTGCTATTCTTTGGAACTCTGCATTCAGATGCTTATATCTTTTCTTTTCTCCTTTGCTTTTTGCTTCTCTTCTTTTCACAGCTATTTGTAAGGTCTCCCCAGACAGCCATTTTGCTTTTTTGCATTTCTTTTCCATGGGGATGGTCTTGATCCCTGTCTCCTGTACAATGTCAAGAACCTCAGTCCATAGTTCATCAGGCACTCTATCTATCAGATCTAGTCCCTTAAATCTATTTCTCACTTCCACTGTATAATCATAAGGGATTTGATTTAGGTCATATATGAATGGTCTAGTGGTTTTCCCTACTTTCTTCAATTTAAGTCTGAATTTGATAATAAGGAGTTCATGATCTGAGCCACAGTCAGCTCCTGGTCTTGTTTTTGTTGACTATAAAGAGCTTCGCCATCTTTGGCTGCAAAGAATATAATCAATCTGATTTCGGTGTTGACCATCAGGTGATGTCCATGTGTAGAGTCTTCTCTTGTGTTGTTCGAAGAGGGTGTACTTATAACTATGTAATATAGTTACATTAATGTAAGTTAACATTAGTTAAGTCACAAAATTAGAAGTTAAATGTAAAGCATATGCCAAAAACCAATGTGACAGTTCTTTTAAGATAACATAACAGTTTTTCAAGTATGAATTATTCTTACCTCATAAATAGTAAAAATATAAATTCTCTAACAGTGAAAGCACAACACACTGGCCAATGCTGTCAACACATCAAAAGGAAAATTAATTAGTAGTTTATAAGATTCAAAAGTTGACATGATCCCTTGTTGTTTGAGAGATAAAATATACACTTAAAATCTTGGAGAAATAAAGTGTATTAGAATGGTCTGGCAATGTTGATTAATTAGTGTTACATTTAAAGAATTTCTTTCGTGACTTTGAATAATGATAGATACATGAATTTGAAGAAATCATTAAACTAACTCTGAAAAATATATTTTTTATTATCTCAAGATAGTGAGTGAGTGTGTGTTAGTCACTCAGTCATGTCCAACTCTTTGCAACGCCATGGACTGTAGCCCACCAAGCTCCTCTGTCCATGGAATTCTCCAGGCAAGAATACTGGAGTGGGTTGCCATTTCCTTCTCCAGGGAATCTTCCCAACCCAGGGATCGAAACCATGTCTCCAGCATTGCAGGTGGATGCTTTACCATCTGAGCTATGGTAAAGAGTTCAGCAAATAGAGAATAGAATGAAAATACTAAACTTGGTGAATTTACAGTCAGCTTCTCTTCTGGATATTAAAATGTTTTGAAGGTCATGTAAATAAATGAAGATTTTTCTAGACAGGAGTCATGTCAAGTAATGTACCTTATAATCAAATACAGTGTTGTGAATAGTATTATTCTCTGCAAAAACATGATATAAGAGAATTAAAATTGAGACAAAGTATCATGTAGGCTTCCCAGATGGCTTAGTGGTAAAGAATGCACCTGTACTGCAGGAGATCTAGGTTTGATCCCTGGGTTGGGAAGATGTCCCAGAGAAGGAAATGGCAATCCATCCAGTACTTGCTTGGGAAATCCCATGGACAGAGGAGCCTGGCAGTTTATAGTCCATCAGATTGCAAAGAGTTCGACACAACTGAGTGACTAAAGAACCACAACAAAGTATCTTGTGATATTCAGCCCCATCTGCTACACTTGGGCATAAAACTGTGGTGTAGTCTAGAATGACCTTACATTCACTAGTCACGTATTTCCAAGATATTTGTTTTTTCTGGTAAATAAAAAGTCCCTTGGATTGATTTTATGGCTAAAAATAGGATCAAGAACACGTATACATACTGTGAAATTTCCTATCACAGAACATGGTGAGAAGTAAGTTGATGAAAACAACTGCATTATACGAATTCTAAGACAATGCAGATGTTTTCTATGTCAGCCCTTTAAAACCCAAATAACTTCAGTACAAATATCATTTAGGACACAATTTTACAAAGATTATTCTGTAGGTTTTTTAAAATATCATTTTAAATATTTTTAATGTGTTTTATTTGAAGAGAAAGGTTTTTAAGGTCAAATACATTTGGGAGAAACTGGGTTAAAGAAAGATAAACGAAGTTTTAACTGCAAGACTTATCAGAACACTTAACAGTGCTAATACTGATATTATCTCCTTCTTCCAGAAGAATAATATTAACAATGTCTCCCAAAGGTATTTAATAACAAAACTCCCATTCCCCATAGAATCTTTGACAATACTGCTGCTTGAATAAGTATATTTTGATAAACACTGATCCACACAAATAAAGAAGATCACTTTATTCCTTATTATAACTGCTTCTAGATTTGAGATCAGTCCTTAAAGGCAATTGATTGTTTCATTAGGCATTTGGCACCACATAGGATCCTACAAATCACTAAGTTTCTCATTTGTGTCTGAGAAATGGACATGATGAGTGATAAAGTTATTTACTCAAGATTATGAGGGTAAATTTTATATCCCGACATTCTAAAATGAGTACATACTCTTTCATGTTTTCACTGTTTTTTCTGAAAAGAAACATACCAAGAGTAACTATGAAGAATTAGTAAATATTTTTTTCATTAGCTTTCATTTGATTTAATACTTTCTACACACAGTCTTCTGTGCTATACTGAATAAAGAATAGTATATAATGTCAGAGAGTCTTTGGGTAAATACAAAAATTCTGTAGGAAAGCATTTTGGGGGGCTAAAAATATGTAATCCCAATAGTAAGCTGCTTTAACATTTAATCTGTACAAATATAATAAGCTTCTTTCCATTAAAATGTGGTTTTATAAATTTTTACTGCACTCTCATTAAAAACTTATTTGACCAATTGATTCATGGAAAAAAACTGATATGTGCAGAAGAAACAAAAATCAGTGATGAGGTCCAGCAAGTGCAGAAATTTTCTAATAACTCTGTACACATACCACCTAGACCAGGGCAGCACCTAAATCTAACTTAATAAATGGATCCACAATACAGGAGGCAGCTGCTCCAGAAGACAGCTGTCTTTTCCAGTTGGAAAATTATACACTTTCAGTCTAAAAGAAGAAAATGTCCATCAGAGCAGTAGGATTTCCAGCATGACCTGCTGATTAGGACTTATGCAAAAATCACATCTTGCATGGTTGACTAGATACATATTTTCTCCTTTGCTAAATCAGCATATCTAGCAAAGATGCTTCTCAAGATTTGAATCAGTGTGGAATATTAGATCAGCTGCTCCTGAAGTTTTTTACTTACTGTTAATGGGAAAAAACTCAGAACATATAGTGTCCATGCTTCTAATTTTAAAGATTAATTATTAATAAAGATTAATAAATTAGAAGCCAGGGCACCTAAAATTCAGGTTCAGGCATAAAATTTAGGTTACCTTACTGCCACGGTGTTGCATTTCTCCTTATTGCCGTTGGCAATAATAAAATTCAAATCAGTTGATACATTTAATATATGCATCTTTCAAAGATCTTACAACTAAGGTGAAGAGTCTTACCAACTAGGGACTGAAATCCCTGGACTTGGGTGAAGAGCAACCAAGGAAGATGTCTGGAGACCTTGAGTGATTAAATATCAAACTCTTCATCAGCTGGTGAATATGTGCCCTTCCAATTATATTAATAATAAAACCTGCCCTTTCTAGGGATTTCCTTTCTAAATATTGCCAAGATCCCAATGAGGCTTACAAGTAATGTACTTACAGGAATGGATGTGTGCTTGGACTCAGCTCCAGCTGGAAGCATGTTTTCTGCTATTGCTGTTGGGGAAACTGAAACCTGTAAGCCCTACTTGGGACATTTTTGTCAAGTATATTTTTGTACCAGAGTTAATGAAAGAAGAAAAAATATATATTGTGTCACCCAACTGCAGCCCACAAATGCTGCTCTGTGTATATTTCTTTTGCTTGCATGCTAAGTCACTTCAGTCATGTCCGATTCTTTGCAACCCTGTGGACTGTAGCCCGCCAGGCTTCTCTGTCCATGGGATTCTCCAGGCAAGAATACTGGAGTGGGTTGCCATGCCCTCCTCCAGGGGATCTTCCCAACCCAGGGATCGAACCTATGTCTCTTACATGTCCTGCATTGGCAGGCAGGTTCTTTACCACTAGCGCCACCTGGGAAGCCCCTGTGTAGTTTCTAACCAATTTTTCTTTGGAGCCTTCACTGTGAGTGTCTCTCTGAATCAATGCTAGTCTGCATATCTGCTGTCTCTCCGTGCCTGCCTTTGCTCCGTTGGTCTTCAGATCAGATTAGACCAGATCAGTCACTCAGCCGTGTCCGATTCTTTGCGACCCCATGAATCGCAGCTCGCCAGGCCTCCCTGTCCATCACCAACTCCCGGAGTTCACTCAAACTCACGTCCATCGAGTCAGTGATGCCATCCAGCCATCTCATCCTCTGTCGTCCCCTTCTCCTCCTGCCCCCAATCCCTCCCAGCATCAGAGTCTTTTCCAGTGAGTCAACTCTTCGCATGAGGTGGCCAAAGTACTGGAGTTTCAGCTTTAGCATCATTCCTTCCAAAGAAATCCCAGGGCTGATCTCCTTCAGAATGGACTGGTTGGATCTCCTTGCAGTCCAAGGGACTCTCAAGAGTCTTTTCCAACACCACACTTCAAAGCATCAATTCTTCGGCGCTCAGTCTTCTTCACAGTCCGACTCTCACATCCATACATGACCACTGGAAAAACCATAGCCTTGACTAGACAAACCTTTGTTGGCAAAGTAATGTCTCTGCTTTTGAATATGCTATCTAGGTTGGTCATAACTTTCCTTCCAAGGAGTAGGTATCTTTTAATTTCATGGCTGCAGTCACCATCTGCAGTGATTTTGGAGTCCAGAAAAATAAAGTCTGACACTGTTTCCACTGCTTCCCCATCTATTTCTCATGAAGTGATGGGACTGGATGCCATGATCTTCGTTTTCTGAATATTGAGCTTTAAGCCAACTTCTTCACTCTCCACTTTCACTTTCATCAAGAGGCTTTTGAGTTCCTCTTCACTTTCTGCCATAAGGGTGGTGTCATCTGCATATCTGAGGTTATTGATATTTCTCCCGGCAATCTTAATTCCAGCTTGTGGTTCTCATGATGTACTCTGATGTCCAGCGTTTCTCATGATGTACTCTGCATATAAGTTAAATAAACAGGGTGACAATATACAGCCTTGACGTACTCCTTTTCCTATTTGAAACCAATCTGTTGTTCCATGTCCAGTTCTAACTGTTGCTTCCTGACCTGCATACAAATTTCTCAAGAGGCAGGTCAGGTGGTCTGGTATTCCCGTCTCTTTCAGAATTTCTCACAGTTTATTGTGATCCACACAGTCAAAAGCTTTGGCATATTCAATAAAGCAGAAATAGATGTTTTTCTGGAACTCTCTTGCTTTTTCCATGATCCAGCTATCAGCTATACTTCTTGTTCATCCTACCATGGTCTGCGGGTTCTCCCAAACCACTGAGAGCATCCTGTTAATTCCACCACCAACCTGTTTTCCACATCTCTGGTATTTCCCTCCTTGGCCAATTCTGAATAGGTTCATTTCTGTGTCTAGCTCTTCCTGTGTGGTGTTTCAGATAGGGTCCTCTCATTATTATCATGTTCTTTTTCCAGGAGTGTACAAGCACAAGGAGTGTGAACAGTGATCTCACCAATC
Source organism: Bos mutus (assembly GCF_027580195.1). Lineage (NCBI taxonomy): Eukaryota > Metazoa > Chordata > Mammalia > Artiodactyla > Bovidae > Bos > Bos mutus. The sequence goes on along the minus strand of NC_091639.1, from coordinate 28,344,166 downwards.
TCTGACACACCTATTCATTCCAGCACCCCAGCTCTGAAACAAAGCTTGTCTGACCCTGATGGAAACATTCTTCATTCGTAGTGAGTTTTCTCTGAAGAAGCCTAATTTCAATTGTGTCTACATGTCCACTGTGTCCACATACCTGTTCTCTGAATCTACATCTCTATTCCTGCCCTGCAAAAAAGTTCATCTGCACCATTTTTCTGGATGTTAATTTTTTTTAGGATAGAATCAATAATAGTTTCAGAATAAAATTAAAAATTTAAATTACAAAGCAGTTTTTTGACTAAATAGTTTTTCTTAAGGAGCTGGTAATGTCTGTAAAAAACATGAAGGAATTTTGTCAAAGGCTTTCTCTGCATCTACTGAGATAATCATATGGTTTTTATTTTTCAATTTGTTAATGTGGTGTATTACATTGATTGATTTGCGGATATTGAAGAATCCTTGCATCCCTGGGATAAAGCCCACTTGGTCATGGTGTATGATCTTTTTAATGTGTTGTTGGATTCTGATTGCTAAAATTTTGTTAAGGATTTTGCATCTATGTTCATCAGTGATATTGGCCTGTAGTTTTCTTTTTTGTGGGATCTTTGTCAGGTTTTGGTATTCGGGTGATGGTGGCCTCATAGAATGAGTTTGGAAGTTTACCTTCCTCTGCAATTTTCTGGAAGAGTTTGAGTAGGATAGGTGTTAGCTCTTCTCTAGTTTTTTGGTAGAATTCAGCTGTGAAGCCGTCTGGACCTGGGCTTTTGTTTGCTGGAAGATTTTTGATTACAGTTTCAATTTCCATGCTTGTGATCAGTCTGTTAAGATTTTCTATTTCTTCCTGGTCCAGTTTTGGAAAGTTGTACTTTTCTAAGAATTTGTCCATTTCTTCCACATTGTCCATTTTATTGGCATATAATTGTTGATAGTAGTCTCTTATGATCCTTTGTATTTCTGTGTTGTCTGTTGTGATCTCTCCATTTTCATTTCTAATTTTATTGATTTGATTTTTCTCCCTTTGTTTCTTGATGAGTCTGGCTAATGGTTTGTCAATTTTATTTATCCTTTCAAAGAACCAGCTTTTGGCTTTGTTGATTTTTGCTATGGTCTCTTTTGTTTCTTTTGCATTTATTTCTGCCCTAATTTTTAAGATTTCTTTCCTTCTACTAACCCTGGGGTTCTTCATTTCTTCCTTTTCTAGTTGCTTTAGGTGTAGAGTTAGGTTGTTTATTTGACTTTTTTCTTGTTTCTTGAGGTATGCCTGTATTGCTATGAACTTTTCCCTTAGGACTGCTTTTACAGTGTCCCAAAGGTTTTGGGTTGTTGTGTTTTCATTTTCATTCGTTTCTATGCAAATTTTGATTTCTTTTTTGATTTCTTCTGTGATTTGTTGGTTATTCAGCAGCGTGTTGTTCAGCCTCCATATGTTGGAATTTTTAATAGTTATTCTCCTGTAATTGAGATCTAATCTTACTGCATTGTGGTCAGAAAAGATGCTTGAAATGATTTCAATTTTTTTGAATTTACCAAGGCTAGATTTATGGCCCAGGATGTGATCTATCCTGGAGAAGGTTCCGTGTGTGCTTGAGAAAAAGGTGAAATTCATTGTTTTGGGATGAAATGTCCTATAGATATCAATTAGGTCTAACTGGTCTATTGTATCATTTAAAGTTTGTGTTTCCTTGTTAATTTTCTGTTTAGTTGATCTATCCATAGGTGTGAGTGGGGTATTAAAGTCTCCCACTATTATTGTGTTATTGTTAATTTCTCCTTTCATACTTGTTAGTATTTGTCTTACATATTGCGGTGCTCCCGTGTTGGGTGCATATATATTTATAATTGTTATATCTTCTTCTTGGATTGATCCTTTGATCATTATGTAGTGATCGTCTTTGTCTCTTTTCACAGCCTTTGTTTTAAAGTCTATTTTATCTGATATGAGTATTGCTACTCCTGCTTTCTTTTGGTCCCTATTTGCATGGAAAATCTTTTTCCAGCCCTTCACTTTCAGTCTGTATGTGTCCCCTCTTTTGAGGTGGGTCTCTTGTAGACAGCATATGTAGGGGTCTTGTTTTTGCATCCATTCAGCCAGTCTTTGTCTTCTGGTTGGAGCATTCAACCCATTTACGTTTAAGGTAATTATTGATAAGTATGATCCCGTTGCCATTTACTTTATTGTTTTGGGTTCAAATTTATACATCGTTTTTGTGTTTCCTGTCTAGAGAATATCCTTTAGTATTTGTTGGAGAGCTGGTTTGGTGGTGCTGAATTCTCTCAGCTTTTCTTGTCTGTAAAGCTTTTGATTTCTCCTTCATATTTGAATGAGATCCTTGCTGGGTACAATAATCTGGGCTGTAGGTTATTTTCTTTCATCACTTTAAGTATGTCTTGCCATTCCCTCCTGGCTTGAAGAGTTTCTATTGAAAGATCAACTGTTATCCTTATGGGAATTCCCTTGTGTGTTATTTGTTGTTTTTCCCTTGCTGCTTTTAATATTTGTTCTTTGTGTTTGATTTTTGTTAATTTGATTAATATGTGTCTTGGGGTATTTCGCCTTGGGTTTATCCTGTTTGGGACTCTCTGGGTTTCTTGGACTTGAGTGATTATTTCCTTCCCCATTTTAGGGAAGTTTTCAACTATTATCTCCTCAAGTATTTTCTCATGTTCTTTCTTTTTGTCTTCTTCTTCTGGGACCCCTATGATTCGAATGTTGTAGTGTTTAATATTGTCCTGGAGGTCTCTGAGATTGTCCTCATTTCTTTTAATTTGTTTTTCTTTTTTCCTCTCTGATTCATTTATTTCTACCATTCTATCTTCTAATTCACTAATCCTATCTTCTGCCTCTGTTATTCTACTATTTGTTGCCTCCAGAGTGTTTTTAATTTCATTTATTGCATTATTCATTATATATTGACTCTGTTTTATTTCTTCTAGGTCCTTGTTAAACCTTTCTTGCATCTTGTCAATCCTTGTCTCCAGGCTATTTATCTGTGATTCCACTTTGATTTCAAGATTTTGGATCAATTTCACTATCATTATTCAGAATTCTTTATCAGGTAGATTCCCTATCTCTTCCTCTTTTGTTTGGTTTGGTGGGCATTTATCCTGTTCCTTTATCTTCTGGGTATTCCTCTGTCTCTTCATCTTGTTTAAATTGCTGAGTTTGGGGTGTCCTTTCTGTATTCTGGCAGTTTGTGGAGTTCTCTTTATTGTGGCATTTCCTCACTGTGTGTGGGTTTGTACAGGTGGCTTGTCAAGGTTTCTTGGTTAGGGAAGCTTGTGTCGGTGTTCTGGTGGGTGGAGCTGTATTTCTTCTCTCTGGAGTGCAATGAAGTGTCCAGTAGTGAGTTATGAGATGTCTATGGTTTTGGGGTGACTTTGGGCAGCCTGTATCTTGGAGCTCAGGGTGTGTTCCTGTGTTGCTGGAGAATTTGCTTGGTATGTCTTGCCCTGGAACTTGTTGGCTCTTGTGTGGTGCTTGGATTCAGTGTATGTATGGAGGCGTTTGATGAGCTCCTGTCAATTAATGTTCCCTGGAGTCAGGAGTTCCCTGGAGTCAGGGTTTGGACTTAAGCCTCCTGCTTCCAGTTATCGATCTTATTTTTACAGTAGTTTCAAAACTTCTCCTTCTATACAGCACCATTGATAAAACATCTACATTAAAGATGAAAAGTTTCTCCACCGTGAGGGTCACCCAGAGAGGTTCACAGAGGACACTAATAAATGGAGAAATATACCATGTTCATGGATTGGAAGAATCAACATAGTGAAAATGAGTATACTACCCAAAGCAATTTATAGATTCAATGCAATCCCTATCAAGCTACCAATGGTATTTTTCACAGAGCTAGAACAAATAATTTCACAATTTGTATGGAATACAAAAAACCTCAAATAGCCAAAGCTATCTTGAGAAAGAAGAATGGAACTGGAGGAATCAACCTACCTGACTTCAGGCTCTACTACAAAGCCACAGTCATCAAGACAGTATGGTACTGGCACAAAGACAGAAATATAGATCAATGGAACAAAATAGAAAGCCCAGAGATAAATCCACGCACATATGGACACCTTATCTTTGACAAAGGAGGCAAGAATATACAATGAATTAAAGATAATCTCTTTAATAAGTGGTGCTGGGAAAACTGGTCAACCACTTGTAAAAGAATGAAACTAGAGCAGTTTCTAACACCATACACAAAAATAAGCTCAAAATGGATTAAAGATCTAAACGTAAGACCAGAAACTATAAAATTCCTAGAGGAGAACATAGGCAAAACACTCTCTGACATATATCACAGCAGGATCCTCTATGACCCACCTCCCAGAATATTGGAAATAAAAGTAGAAATAAACAAATGGGAACTAATTAAACTTAAAAGCTTCTGCACAACAAAGGAAACTATAAGCAAGGTGAAAAGACAGCCTTCAGAATGGGAGAAAATAATAGCAAATGAAGCAACTGACAAACAACTAATCTCAAAAATATACAAGCAACTCCTCCAGCTCAACTCCAGAAAAATAAATGACCCAATCAAAAAATGGGCCAAAGAACTAAATAGACATTTCTCCAAAGAAGACATACAGAAGGCTAACAAACACATGAAAAGATGCTCAACATCACTCATTATCAGAGAAATGCAAATCAAAACCACTATGAGGTACCATTTCATGCCAGTCAGAATGGCTGCGATCCAAAAGTCTACAAGCAATAAATGCTGGAGAGGGTGTGGAGAAAAGGGAACCCTCTTACACTGTTGGTGGGATTGCAAACTAGTACAGCCACTATGGAGAACAATGTGGAGATTCCTTAAAAAACTGGAAATAGAACTGCCTTATGATCCAGCAATCCCACTGCTGGGCATACACACTGAGGAAACCAGAAGGGAAAGAGACGCGTGTACCTCAATGTTCATTGCAGCACTGTTTATAATAGCCAGGACATGGAAGCAACCTAGATGTCCATCAACAGATGAATGGATAAGCAAGCTGGGGTACATATACACAATGGAGCATTACTCAGCCATTAAAAAGAATACATTTGAATCAGTTCTAATGAGCTGGATGAAATTGGAGCCTATTATACAGAATGAAGTAAGCCAGAAAGAAAAACACCAATACAGTATACTAACGCATATATATATGGAATTTAGAAAGATGGTAACAATAACCGTGTATACGAGATAGCAAAAGAGACACTGATGTATAGAACAGTCTTTTGGACTCTGTGGGAGAGGGAGAGGGTAGGATGATTTGGGAGAATGGCATTGAAATACGTATAATATCATATATGGAACAAGTCACCAGTCCAGGTTCGATGCATGATACTGGATGCTTGGGGCTGGTGCACTGGGATGACCCAGAGGGATGGTATGGGGAGGGAGGAGGGAGGAGGGTTCAGGATGGGGAACACATGTGTACCTGTGGCGGATTCATTTCGGTATTTGGCAAAACCAATACAATATTGTAAAGTTTAAAAATAAAATAAAATTAAAAAAAAAAAACCATGAAGGAAGGAGATGTGTCTTAAGTGCTTTACCAGCACTTCAGTAGTGATCAGGCTTTTCGCCCTTGATTCATTACTTCCCTTCCCTCTACTCTTTCTTGTCTTTCTTGGCATAGTCAAAGAGTCCACCTCTTGACAGAAAACCCATGTGTAGTTTTTCAGGCCTGATCATAAGCAATGACAAAGGCTTTCTCCACACCAGACTTGGAGCAAAGCCAGTACACTACTGTCTTTAAAGGGTGCCACAGTAAGAGGTTCAGGTGCCTCTGGGCCTTCACTTTCTCTGCAAATAGCTCAGCTCCAAGTCTTTGTTTCTGGGTGTCTAAGGTCTGGGGCAGAGCTCTTAGGAGAGGATGGGAAAACCTTGAAGATACCTCTCTCCACTCCGATTCATGCTTATTCAAATCTCTGAAGTTGAGTCTGAGACCGCAGCATGCCAAGGAGTTTCTCAGATTACATGTGTATTTAGAGGGAGAGAACCACTGCACTCATGAGATTTAGGAGAATCTTTAAAACTCAGAAAGATCACAAAAATACAAATGATTCTAAGTCTCTGTCCTGGGTTATAAGCCCACAGAACTAGCTATGAGAAAAATGAACTCAGCTTCCGACAGCCATAGTGTCTGTTTCCAAGCTGTCTTTTTTCAGGCTTTGCCAGTTTTTTGCATATACTCTCTTTGTTTTTAATTTGAGGCTTATTGAATGTTTTTCACCCATTTTATTGAGAAACAATTGACATACATCACTGCATAAGTTTAAGGCTTATAGCATGATCGTTTGATTTATAGATATGTGAAATGATTATAGTAGGTTCTGCTAACATCCATCTCTTATATAGCTACAATAAAAAGAAAATAAAGAAGAAAAGAATAAAGGGGGGAAATGTCTCCTTGTGATGAGAATTCATGATTTACTCTCTTAAGAACTTTCCTGTGTGCCATAAGTGAGAGCATACAGGATTCATGTTTCTAAGTTACCATTTCGACTGGAACTGTTCAAAATCTGAAAGAAGCTCTGTCATGACATCTGGAAGTTGCTTTCAAAGGTTTCCAGCTGTGTTTGCAAATTGGAACTTCAGTTTGGTCCGATAATGTAGATGACTTCTATGATCCTAAGCAGTTTTGTGGTTTGCAGAATTATTTTAGCCACAGATCAGCTTTTCTGCCAGCAACTTAGCCAAATTTAGTACAATCACATAAGAGAGGGCTTTTTATCAAACAGTCAACAGCAACAACAATTTCATACTTTGCTGACAGCTAAAAAGCAGGCCTGTAAAATATTGAAAAGCAATGCTTTAGAAACAATTTCCTACCTGGTGAAATATATTTGATGCTATTTCTATTAGGTCCTAGATCATTAAACATTTTCAGAGACTAACAGAGTAGTTTTCTTTTGATGACATGACTTTATAATAACAGGCACTACATTTTCTAAGGGCTGTTCTTTTAGCATCATCATAGGTTATTCACCCATGTGTTTTGGTATTTAGAAAATATTCCAGGTCATTGTTTCTGAATTTAATTTATAGTACAGTCAAACTCCAGCAGCAGGGAAAACAAGTAGAAAAAAATTGAGCAGTATTAATAAGAAGACAGCGAGGAGCTATTAAACATGAAGCTATGGAGTTTTACTTTTTTGTGTGTCATATCACAGTTGGGAAGCATGGTACTACTTCATAATTTTTAGATGTTGCTGAAGTTCTTCACTGCCTTTAGCATTAACGCTGTGATTTTAGGTCTTGTTTATTCAAGTCTTAGCCCTGTGGAGTTCTCCTAATGTGCATGGTTATTTTAATTTGTTCATGCTTTTTCATCTTACATGACTCTTCTTTCTGGCCTGTTGAAGGAGAATATAAGTTGTTCCATTATTTCACAGAGAAACATCTTAAAGAATAATATAATTACTACTCAGGCAACTATAATTTATTAAAGGCATAAAACAGCAGTAGGTTCTATTAAGAATGCAATAGAAATATGTATCAGTTAGGAAGTTTTCAACTGAATATTTAAGTAAGTGTTAAAAACTGAGAAAACTTACATTTTTCTATGTTACTAACAAAAGAAGTCTTGATGCAGGGCAATAGTAGAGTTGATGCGTGCGTGCTCTGTTGCTCAGGGGTGTCTGACTCTGAGACCCCATGGACTGTGGCCTGCCAGGCTCCTCTGCTCATGGAATTTTCCAGGCAAGAATACTGGAGTGGGGTGCCATTTCCTACTCCAGTGGATCTTCCAGACCCAGGGATGGAACCTGCATCTCCTGTGTCTCCTGCATTGGCAGGCAGATTCTTTCCCACTGCACCGCCTGGGAAGCCCAGGAAGATTGATACTAGCTAATAAATATACTCAGAGAACAAGTCCCATTCTTTGTTTATCATCTTCACTCTCATTTTCAAGATGAGTACCACATCTTCATCAACATCATCTTAAGACAGAAAAAAAAAGGGGGGGTTGTATTATCTTTACTTATTTCTTTTTTATTGAGAAAGAAAAGCTTTTCAGACATTCCTTCCTTTAACACATTTCCTCATCAGTTCCAATTGGCCAACACTGTACCACATGTCGGAGAAGGCGATGGCACCCCACTCCAGTACCCTTGCCTGGAAAATCCCATGGATGGAGGAGCCTGGTAGGCTGCAGTCCATGCGGTCGTGAAGAGTCTGACACGACTGAGCGACTTCACTTTCACTTTTCACTTTCATGCATTGGAGAAGGAAATGGCAACCCACTCCAGTGTTCTTGCCTGGAGAACCCCAGGGACAGCGGAGCCTGGCGGGCTGCCATCTATGGGGTTGCACAGAGTCGGACACGACTGAAACAACTTAGCAGCAGCAGCAGCAGTACCACATGTACATGCCCTAGCTGGGAAAGAATGGACCAGGGATTTTCAGCCTCTAGAGGGAGATAGGCTCTGACAATGGGATGAACTGTGCAGTTAGCTGGGGAAGGGGAAGAGTGGATACCAAAGTATTAAGCAGTGATTTTGTTTTGTTGTTTAGTTGCTAAGCTGTGTCCAACTCTTTTACAACCCCAAGGACTGTAACTCGCCAGGCTTCTCTGTCCATGGGATTTCCCAGGTAAGGATACAGGAGTGCATTGCCATTTCCACTCCAGGGTAACTTCCTGACTCTAGGATGGAACCCACATCTCCTTCATTGGCAGGTGAGTTCTTTCCCACTGAGCCACCAGGGAAGCCCAATTAAGTAGTAATATCTGTCTCAAAGGACTAACTGTGTATATGTAAACTGAATCACTATGCTGTACAGCAGAAACTAACACAACATTGCAAAACAAGTATACTCCAATAAAAATTAATTTTAAAAAAGAATCTATAGTAGTATTAGTATATAACAATTCAAAGGATACGAATTTAGACATTTATGTTCAATGTATTGATGTAAATATGTATCATACTGGAACAATTGACCCCTAAGAAAGATGATTCTGGTGAAAAGATACAGGGTGAACTCAGAAGGGACAGGAAGGACTGAGGCATAGGGGCTTACTCACATGAGGCTGAGTCAGAAGCCAACTTTTCTAGATTTCTGCCTTAAGAGATGTGATAAGGAGATGTATGAGCCCATGGTAACTGAAAGTGAAGAAATATTTTTGGATGGAAAAAGAAAGGCAAGATTATATGATGATTAGATATAAGAGATTGAAGAAATGTTTTTTTTTTAAAAAGTTATCTCCTACTCTGTAATAGAACAACAATGACATCTCAGAAAAGGGTCTGTTGAAAAAACTTAAAAGGAAGGTCAAATAATGCCGAGCTTGACATAAGCTAATCTGAGGAGTTGAGTGAAGCTTCAGCTCTAAACATTCAATGAAAATGATGTAGAAGCGAAATCAAGAGTAAGATTCCTTATGACTTATCTATCAAGATGGCATTTTTGGAGGGCAGCAAGGTTAAACAGCACAAGTATACATTAACATGGCAGAGGACACACTCATGTTCAAAAACCCTTAGGTGTGGAACTGTGCCTTCCTCAGTATTCACATTTAAGTGTCCTTATCTGTTGCTGATCAATTTAATTTCTTCAAATGTAGAAAAATAAGTAAATATGAAATTATGTGGAGACTTTATCATCTGGGCACCTAGTACTCTCCCTGGGATCCTGCACTCAGCTCGCGCCACACTGACCTTCTGTTTCCTGAGACACCAAGCTTGTCACACTTGCTTTTGCCCTTGTTCTCCTGCCTGAATCCTCTACTTGAATACCAGCTCTACCACTTTCTAGCTGTGTGAATTTCAAAAAGCTATTTAACATTTCTGTGCCTTATTTTCCAAATTTGAAGTAAGGATAATGTATACATGTGTGGCTTCCCTGATGGTTCAGCAGGTAAAGAATCCACCTGCCAGTGCAGGATATGTAGGAAACACAGGTTCGATCCCTGGCTTGGAAAGGAAATGGTAACCCACTCTAATACTCTTGCCTGGAGAATCCCATGGATAGAGGAACCTGGGGTTATATAGTCCATGGGGTCACAAAGAGTTGGACATGACTTATGGACTGAGCACAACAACAAATACATGCAGTATGTGTGTGTGTGTGTGTGTGTGTGGTACCTATATATGGTAGTATGTAGTTTTACATATTATACACACACACACACACACAGGGGCTTCCCTGGTAGCTCAGCTGGTAAAAAATATCTGCCTGCAATGCAGGAGACCCCAGTTCAACTCCTGGGTTGGGAAGATCCCCTGGAGAATAGATAGGTTACCCACTCTAGTGTTCTTGGGCTTCCCTGGTGCTTCAGACAGTAAAGAATCCACCTGCAATGCAAGAGACCTATGTTAGATCCTTGTGTTGAGAAGATCCCCTGGAGGAGGGCATGGCAACCCACTCCAGTATTCTAGCCTGCAGAAGTCCCATGGACAGAGGAGTCTGGCAGGTTACAGTCCATAGGGTCGCAAAGTGTCAGACACGACTGAGCAACTAAACACAGCACAGCATATATATATACGTATCGATGCGTATATATGTATATATATAGCATGATATGAGTAAATACCCCAAAGTTCTCAAAGACCCATCTACACATACATAAGCTCAAAGAATTCTCTGACATTAGCTTAAGGATATCTTAAGTAGTGCAGTTGTTCAGACCTGGATCAAGATAAGTAAGAAAAGTTTAGAAACATTCAACTCTGTGAGAGCCACAAATTAGTCTTTTTTTTAATCAATATTGTATGATCTGTTTGATGTCAAACCATGCCAGCTGCTACCCACACCACCCCAAATAGTTCTTCCCAATTATTGTCTCTTCTGAGAGTCACCAGGCTGGAATTGATTCCTTCCACGGCAGACACCAAAATCCAGAGCCCAAGGCAATGCTCTGCCTCCCTTGTCAGCAGTCTTCCTTGTTACTAGTGACTTATGTCTATTTCTCTGCTTCATTTGTCCTGCTTATTTGGTGTCTGCACACAGCTGGTTCCTGTTTGCCCAGGTCTTACAAAACCGTCCTACATTTTGGTGTCTAAGACAGCCTGGGCACTAATTGTTCTGCATAGCTGATGCTGAACTTTAAACACCATCCCTCTGTGTGACCTGATTCTGACATCAGTTCTTGGATGAACCTCCTCCTATGGATTGCTTCAGGGATATCAGATATCCATCTCTGCTTTGATGACAGGCTTCTAGTCTGATATATCTAAATCACAGCCATATTTATGTGTTTACTTCTTGGAAGTCATTGTGTTTTTTGATTTGTTATTCTTGTTCTCCTTATGAATCTGTGTATGTTTAACAACTGACTCCCTCCCCCTTTTTGAATTCCAGGTGAAATCTAGTATACAAAAGATAAATGCACTGCTCTGCTTGAATCTGAAGAAGAATGGGAGTTTTGTGCTCTTATGTATATATTCTCCACAATAAATTATTGTGATATTCCTAATTATTAAAGGAAAATTAAACAAAACCTGGCTATCTCACAAGTATTTTAAATATGGTAATTTGCTCAAATCATGTGCTTATCACAGCAAAATTATTCATATTTTTTTTTCAAATGATTTCAGGTATTGTATCTCATTTAATTTCTACAAATGCCTTAGTCATCTATTCATTCAGCAAATATTTGCTGAGGCCCCACTACATCAGGCATTACTCTGGAAGCTGGATGTATAGAATTAATGCCTTTATTAGTCAGACATGAAAGTCTGTGTTGTCCGCTTTGACAGATAATGTAGCTGCGATTCACAAGAGTTGCATAACTCATCCAACTTCACATAGCTAGTGTCGCAAAGTGTAGTGTAGCAGAGCTGGAAGTACAAATGTTCCCTCTGAAGTCTTGTTCTATTCTCTTTTTGCAATATTTATAACACAAGGCCCTTTGAATTCATAAGTAATTCAAATTTACATTATTGATAACTGTTTTTCAAGTGTATTTACCTTTCAGACACCATTATGTGGCTGTAAACAGTAATTCTGTAATTTAGGATAAATAGAATCAATGGTGTCAGAGACCTGGGTTTGATCCCAGGGTTGGGAAGATCCCCTGGAGAAGGAAATGGCTACCCACTTCAGTGTCCTTGCCTGGAAAATGCCATGGACAAAGGAGCCTGGTGGGCTGCAGTCCATGGGGTCGAGAAGAGTCAGGTACGACTGAGCAACTAACACTTTCACTTCACTTTCAGAATCAATGGCTGACATATAGCATATAGCACAATCCTAATAGTCATATTTGCTCATAAGTATTACAAATGTTGTAACAAAACTTGAGTAACCAATGACAATAAAAATCAAATTTGAAGAAGGATGTATCATTTTTCTTCTCATGCTTATACATGAAATGAAACAGCTAATTGTGGTGTTAAGTTGTCCTTTATTTGGCACTGCTGCTGCTGCTGCTGCTGCTGCTAAGTCGCTTCAGTCGTGTCCGACTCTGTGCGACCCCAGAGACGGCAGCCCACCAGCCTCCCCCGTCCCTGGGATTCTCCAGGCAAGAACACTGGAGTGGGTTGCCATTTCCTTCTCCAGTGCATGAAAGTGAAAAGTGAAAGTGAAGTCGCTCAGTCGTGTCCGACTCTTGGGACCCCATGGCCTGCAGCCCACCAGGCTCCTCCATCCATGGGATTTTCCAGGCAAGAGTACTGGAGTGGGGTGCCACTGCCTTCTCCGTTATTTGGCACTACTGATTAAAATTGTGTATTGATAAATAAGCTTGAATCCAACCTATATTTCTTATACCAATACCTGAAAATGAAACTTAACTATTACTTTCATGTAGACAATTGTTCTCCCTGAGAACAGTTTTACTTCTCAGAGAATATTTGACAAAGTGCAGAGACATTTTGGTTGTGCTGCTCGCATCTGGTGAGTGGAGGCCTGGGATGTGCTAACCAGAACAGTTCACAATAAGGAATTATTCTGCCTAAAATGGCAATAGTGCAGAGACTGAGAGAGTCTTATCAAGTAGCATGTATGCCAAATTGTGTGAAAAGCCTAAATTAAAAAACAACTAGCTTTTTAAAATGAAGAATTAGAATAACATCTTGCAAAATAACTTATTCTTTGCTACAGATAGCTATCACTTAGTCTTTACCTAGAAATAGTTTATACACAATAGACATACATTCATTTTTGTTCATTACAGCATCATTCATAGTGGTGAAAATGAAATATAACAAATGCTCATCAATAATACAATGGTTGATCAAATTATAATAGAAGCACATCAAGGAATGTCTTTCAGCCCTTTAAAAATGGGTTAGATCTATACTAATTAGAAAGAGTGAGATTTCTGTTAATTTTAGCACCTCTTTCTCACTTCCTTTGCTTTGATAAATCAATTTAGCAGTATGTTATATATGTGAATAAAAAGGAGAACATTAATGAACATTAATGAGTTTATTTTTAATATAAAATCTTTAAAACCTAATAAATGTTTATAAATAAAATTTGCATAATGTTGGTCTTACCGTATGAAACATAAAACTGAGATAAATTTATACATACTAACTTGTAAAAATTTTCCAGATATTGTTTTAATTAAAAAGAAAAATCACCTGACCATACAATGATTTAATTTCTATTGGGTAGTTTCGCTCAGGGTTGTAAACTAGGCAGAGAAATCAGTATCTTCATTTTTAAGTAACTTGGATTTATAAATTTGTAAATCTTATATAAATGTATAAATTTATAAAATACTTATAAATTTAGATTTCCATTAGTCATATTTTAGGATTGAGTCCTGATAAAAGGATACTCATGTAATTTAACACATTGTCAGAGTTCAGGGCAGATCAAAAATAGACATAAATTATATATTTTACATTATTGTCATTCTCTCAACTTTTGTTTGGTATTTCGAAAAAAAAATATATATATATATGTATATATATACAGAAGGAAGAACTCAGAATAAATATCCTGTAGATATGTTCTTATGAAAATATTGTAACATAGATAGGAGACAGAGTTACTGGCAAATAGAATTGAAATATGGAAATTTTACATCCATATGTAACTATTTATTAAATAATTAAAGATTTTATTTAAGCTAAATAAAGTTGGAGTGAAGAGTTTTCATCTAAAAACAAAAAAAGTGAACTTATCCTTACTTAAAAGCAACTTTCTCCAAAGAACTATGCTTAGCTTGAAAAACACTTTATAACAGATGACTTCTACTTTTTGATTTCCAATTCTTCTCAGAAAAGCACTCTAAAATGAGCTTTTTGTAGGACAAATCATAAATAGAAGCAATGACAAGAAGTGTCTTTCTCTCAGTGTTCATTGCCATTGTCTGACCTTCAAGCATATGGAGAGAATCTGGATTTGTGGTCTGTACCTTTTGACATAAACTATGCTGAACACATGGCCTTTCCAAAAATACTTCAGGGAACAGTTCTCTGAGTATCATTCATCATCTCTTGCCACAATGACATCTCATTGCAAAGGAAAGCGAAATTGTTGCTATGAGATGGAGAGTTGATGGAGAATAGGAAAAAAGTTAATACGGTAGCTAATAAAGGGCATTTGAAGATACTCTTCAATGATATTGATGTATTTCGCTTACAATGCACCACACATTGCATGAGCTAGAGCTTTGTGAACACAAGCAGGGGGGCACATATGCTTCTTTCCTTGGAACTTTGTTTATTTATGTATGTGATAATGCTTCTGCTTACAGAGGAAGTCTGATCAAACATATTTATGAAAATTAGATTTAAATATACATGTCTTGGAAACAGATTAAGTAAACATTATGCCTAATGTACTAATAGGGGCTTCCCTGGTGGCTCAGATGGTAAAGAATCTGCCTGCAATGCAGAAGACCCAGGTTCGATCTGGGTTGGGAAGATCCTCTGGAGAAGGAAATGGCTATGCGCTCCAGTATTCTTGCCTGGAGAATTCCATGAACAGAGGAGCCTGACAGTCTACAGTCCATGGGGTCGCAAATAGTTGGACACAACCGAGTGACTAACACATACACATACATACCTATAATGTACTAATATCTTTTAGGTCTTCAGTTGACAAGGTAAAAAAATAAAATATTTCTTTTCCATTTAAGCTACATATATAACTTTATTTTAAATGTATTCAGAGAAACTGGATTTATTTTTTCCTAAAAAAAGTAAAAATATTTTTGAGTAATTTTTATGTGATACATTCTTCATTCTATTTCCTTCTCATGTGTGCTCAGTCATTCAGTTGTGTCCAACTCTTTGTGACCCCATAGACTGTAGCCCGCCAGACTCCTTTGTCCATGGGATTTCCCAGGCAAAAATACTGGAGTAGGTTGCCATTTCTACTAAGGTATCAACACAGTGTTAGATCCTCAAATGCAGATACATGTTGATGGAGAGTTGTTTATAGTGTTTGATATACTCCCTGGTTCAAGAAGTTGCTAGAACAACTGAGTAGGCAGCAAGGTGTGCATTTAGACTAGAATATCATATCTTGCTAGTTGATTATTTTCATAAAAACTTATTCTCAGAATAACATTCTACCTCTCAAGGTCAAGCTTTGAATTTGAATCATTAATATAAATTATAGTTCAAGATGATCCAAGAAATTTACATTTGGAAGATTTGGGGAAAAAATTGTGTCTATAAACTTTTATACAGTGCAGGGAAGGTGCACACAGAGCAGAATAAAATTCCTTTTTAAGGGACAATGCAGTGAGTACATGTGTGCCCAGTCCCATCTGACTCTTTGCAACCCCATGGACTGTAGCCTGCCGTGCTCCTCTGTCCATGGGATTTTTCAGGCAAGAATATTAGAGTGGGTTGCCATTTCCTCCTCCAGGGGATCTTCCGGACCCAGGGATTGAACCCACATCTCCTGGATTGCAGGCAGATTCTTTACCGGCTGAGCCATCAGGGAAACCCGACAATGCAGAACCTACCTAAGTTAATGAGAATACTGATCTCATCAACTGTCTCTATTTTCTCCAAAATCCAAGTTTTGAAATACTAGAGGTCAACTAGGGATCTTTCAAATCTTTTAAAATAATCAATTATTTTTTCTCTTTTATTCATATATTTATATTATTTCGTATTTTATTCCATTGTCTTTTCCTCTTGTTCAGTCAACTAATTGTTTTTCTCTCACTTTCTTGCTATGACACCTTCAGTTTCAGCATAACTCACATAAACCAGATCATGGTTCATGATGTATTTTTCCCTCATCATGTCTTCTAGTTCTATGAGAGAATGTTAGACACTACCCTAAGCCTTACACAATAGATAGAAAATGTCAGGAAGCAAAGTCTTTTTGTAGTATAATATTTCCAAAGGTGGTATTTTACAATAACCTAAACTCCATAATTAGAAATCTGGGCGAAAGACTCGACATTTTGATTTATTGCATCCACAGTTAGAGTGTTCCAAATCCAGGTTCATTAGTTGCTCTGATATTTTTATAAATAAAGTATATACATCTCATGTTGTACATATAGAAAAGTCATAAACCATGTCTTTGCTTACCTATATCCTCT
Source organism: Bos mutus (assembly GCF_027580195.1). Classification (NCBI taxonomy): domain Eukaryota; kingdom Metazoa; phylum Chordata; class Mammalia; order Artiodactyla; family Bovidae; genus Bos; species Bos mutus. The sequence continues at coordinate 28,327,729 of NC_091639.1, read as the reverse complement.
TCTAGGGGCTTCTAATCACTAGTCTGCCTAGAAATCAGCTGGGAAGCTTATTAAGAATTTAGATACTTTGGATGCATTCCTGGGGACTTGATTAGACTAGAATGGAAAGATCTGAATTTCAGTAAGCAGGACGGGAAATTGTGAAGCAGGTGGTGATTGGAATGGGTTCATGGAAAAATACTTCCCTCTACTCTGATGTCTTAGTCAGACCTAAGGTAAAAGAAAATTCAAAATATTTCTCAAAGAATTTTACTTTGCACCGTAATGTCGTAAGGAAAAGCATAATTATCTCCCCAACCCCCACGAACAACTATGAAAATGGGGAAAATACCAAAAAGATGTACTTGTTCAGATATTTAACAACAGGCGAAGTAGGACTGTGCACATTGAGATAACAGAAACAAAATATCCTTATTTTCTTCCTGGAAGCAAGTTTTTGATGGTGAACCAAGGGAGGAGGATCTCATCCAGAAACTTAAGTTTTCTGGATGTTTTCTTCTTCAGTTTTCCATCAGAAGATGGAAATTGGACTTTGGGGTGACCAGACACTGTGGAACAGAATTCTAGAAACAAAGGGATATTCAGAAAAAATATCCCCAGAAATCAGTGTAGGGTCCCTTTAAGAATCTGCTAAGTAAGAGGCTGCATATTTGTAGCTTTAAACTCTACAAAGTTAGGTGAAGAATATCTGTAGGGTAGAAGGCAAACAATTCCCAGATCACAGATAACGATGATGGTTCTGCTCCACCCAGCCAAAGTGAGACTACTTAGTGATCACCTGAGACAACAGGGGACTTCCCAGAGGAATTCATGACATCCCAGATGAATATATGCCCTGGTAGTGGGGGTGGAACTATCCCAGAGTGCAGGATACTCTTGACCCATCCAAGCAAACAGTTTTGACCATCCAAGCAAACGGGAAAAACAGATCTCAACAGTATCAAATTTATCCACTAGTGACATGTCCCAGTATCTGTGCTGTTGGTTGTATAGCTTGCAAATCTTATTCCTGGTCCTCCTGGAGATTATATTGTACAATTATAATATGTATAATTATAATTGTATAATATTATATTGTATAATTATATTGTATAATTATAATATTATATTGTGTGTGCTAAATCACTTCCATCGCGTCTGACTCTTTGCGACCCTGTGGACTGCAGCCTACCAGGCTCCTCCGTCCTTGGGATTCTCCAGGCAACAATACCGGAGTGGGTTGCCATGCCCTACTCCAGAGAATCTTCGTGACCCAGAGATTGAACCCATGTCTCCTAGGTCTCCTGTATTGGCAGGAAGGTTCTTTACCACTAGTTCCACCTGGGAAGCCGTATATTATACATAGCTTTCTCTAATACAATTATTCCTCTTTTAAGTATCGAATAGCTAGAATGAATTTTATGTCTGACATTAAGAAACTGATCATATGTACACACAGCTCGTTTCCTACCATGAATTTTATGCCTCAGCTGTATCAACTATTAATACCTCAGCACTTTGAATAAGTATATTTCTTATACTTCTGTACATCAGTGTATATCCTTCCCTTGTTAAAGAACAGTTGGTCATTCTTTAAGATCCTGCTCAAATGATGTCTCTCTTCTTTGGTGTTTTTATTTCTGCTTCAGAACTTAGGTTGGCTTCCCTCAGCATCTTTTCATAGTAATGTTTCTGGATGACTCTCACCGCATGTATAAATGCTCTGTTAGAACTTCTCTTCCTCATAGACAATGAGATCCTCAAAGAGCAAAATGATGTCTTATGGCTTTTGTATTATCTCAGGGACTAGCACAGGGGCTGAAACCAAGTAGCAGTAATAGTATTAGTAATAGAAGTAACAGTAATGACAGCACTTGAACGTAAATATGGTGTGGTCCATGTCTGAGCACTTGACGTGTATAAATTATATCATCCAAGATTGAGAGACGTTATACAAATTGAATACTATTATTATTATCTCTGTTTCATAGACACAGAAAGATTTTTAGAAATAATTTCAGAATAAATAGAGAAATTGAACTTAATACTTGGAACAAAACAAAAAGTGACCCCTAGAGGCAAATATGCCCCCACCTAGCCCATATCCTTCCAATATCATGGTTTTAGATGCTCTCTTTTTTCTCTCTGATTAATAACTTGCACTAATTTATCTTCATTCTTCTCCTGTTATACTGAAAAGAATGACTGACCATGTTTTCTCATATCTTTGTGAAATAGCACGTAATATTTCCTATTTCACAGAGCCTTTTACTGAGGGCAATTAAAACACCTAATGTAAAAGTTGGCCCTGAGAATCAAATGCTACTATTCCTCTTCTATACTCAGGCAAGGACAAAGCTGAATCTTCTCTTCATGAAAAGCATAAAATAACAGTGTCTCTTTAAAGACTGGCAATGCTTATTTGTTATTTCTTAAATAAATAGCTTACTAAAACATCAGGTAATGACAAATAAAAAGTTCTGCCATATGATGAAAACATGAAAAAGTGAAACTAGCTCAGTCATGTCCAAGTCTTTGCAACCCCATGGACTATACAATCCATGAAACTCTCCAGGCCAGAATACTGGAGTAGGTAGCTGTTCCCTTCTCCAGGGGATCTTCCCAGCCCAGGAATTGAACCCAGGTCTCCCGCATTGCAGGCAGATTCTTTTACCAACTGAGCATGATTACCATCCAAATTAGCATCCATGTTCTCAGAGAACATACATGTTCTCAGAGACAAAAAGGAACACTAACAAAATCTATGTCTTGTTTCTTTGTGTTTAAGCATGAAGGATAATTTGAATTGTGTGTTTGGGATAAAAATAATCATTTCTGCTCTTTCATGCTTTGGTACTACAAGCAAAATTATATTGTTTTATATAATCATAAAATTATATTGTTTTGGTGCTAGAAACTAAATTATATTTTTTTAATAAAGGAAGTCAATATAACTAAGTCTATGATGTGTAGGGAAAAACGAGCCATGGAGAATTAATAAAATTAGGTGTATCATCATGGATTAGGTGTGATTTACTGAACTGATCTCAAATTAACTTCAAGTTAAGGCCATGTTCTAAAACAAATGTTATTGACCTTATCCCTCTAGCAGAACATGCAGTAGAGTTCTTAAACCATTTCAGCTTTAGTTTCATTGTTAGTGGATCATACATACAAAAGTGACTTCAGGAACCTCTAAACATATTATTAACCAGAATAGGGCTCCCTGAGATTGCACGCAATGCCTATGGGAGTATATTCTAAGAATCTTAACAAAAGTACTTTAAAGAATCTTGGATATCCCTTTAAGGTAATACCTACAGCTTATAATGGAGAAAATAAAAAGTAAAATTGAGGAAGGTATAGCTCAAAATGGAATAATAGAAGTTTTTTGATTAGAAGTACTATGTTTTTCTTTCTATGGTAATGCTTAGCTTTGAAAACCAAGATCATCTTTCACATTGTCAGAAATTATATTATCTTATATTTAATAAGAAAGTAGAATAAACCTCGGATAAGGCAATGGCACCCCACTCCAGTACTCTTGCCTGGAAAATTCCATGGGCGGAGGAGCCTGGTAGGCTGCAGTCCATGGGGTCGCAAAGAGTCATACACGACTGAGCGACTTCACTTTCACTTTTCAGTTTCATGCATTGGAGAAGGAAATGGCAACCCACTCCAGTGTTCTTGCCTGGAGAATCTCAGGGACGGGGGAGCCTGGTGGGCTGCCGTCTATGGGGTCGCACATAGTCGGACACGACTGACGTGACTTAGCAGCAGAATAAACCTTATGTTTGTTTCTTTAGATTTGTTTGGTTTTATCTGTCTGGATCAGTCTCAGATTATTCCTTTGAACTATAATTTTGTAAATGTCTCAAGGGCAAGTTAAACTCATTATTTATGGTTCTTGCTACACACTGGAAACATTTACCTTCGTGCATACAGTCTTCCCACTACGGATTAAGCTAGTGTATCATTTACTATTTCACTTGTTCCATGCATTCAGTTCTCCATTTGGGGTAGAATATGCAATCTGTATTTCAAGCTTCTGTTCTCTGTTCTTCATTGTTTTCATCTACTGTCTAATTTTTTTAGTCTAATTTTTCAATTGCTCTGCTTTCAGGGAAAGTCCCTCTAGTATAGACTCTGTATAACTGATTGCCCCACCCCTTTATAGTAGCAGTTATGCTCTTCATTTTTAATTCTTTTTTTTTAATTCATCTTTAATTCATTTTTAATTCATCTTTAATTCTGAGACTCTTAAGTGACTCAGATTCTTTATCTTCCTCATTCAAGTTTATTTTTGTATTTCTGCTTACATGTTTTATTATGTTGTGTTTTAAGTACCTAATTTCTTTAGATTTATAGAACTAACATGAAGTTAAACCAGTTGAAACTTCAATTTCTTGGGCTTCTAGATATTTAAAAAATGTGTTTTGTTTTAATTTTTTATGTTGCAGAATCTTTTAAAGGATCCAATACTCTTTTATTTCCTGTTTTTTTTTTTTTTTAGTCTTTTGAGATTATGATGTTCTTGGTATTATGAAGGTGCAATCTTGGTGTTATGATGTTCAGGCTTTAGATTTTCTTGGGTTCCCTTAATATTTACTTAAATAAACCAGAACTATTCTGCTAGAAATTAAACCTGTCTGTTGATGATTATAAGTTTACTAGTCCAGTGATTCAACATCCTGAAAGATTTACAAGGGGCCTGGTGCCATGATGACTAGAGATATATTTGAGTCTATATATTTGTTTAGGTTTTGTAGAAGTATCATCCTGAGGCCAATATTTCATATTCACCTTACCTTTTGGCCTAGTCTCCATCCCAGTGTGTGATGCGACCTGCTCAATGCTGAAGCTATGGGTTTATGATAGAACTCTGCTGCTCCGCTAGAGTGAACAAACTCAAGATCCAACCCCTACTTCTGCATTTGGAGTACTCATAATTTTTCTTTAGGACCCCAATACAGCTCCTTTCAAATGCTATTGATTTATAGTGGTAGAGCTATTTGTGTGTTTCCTATCAATTTGGGTGTGTCTCCCCAGCAGATTATGAGTTTCTAGAGAGCATAAATCAAATGCTTTTCTTCCTGGAATACTTACCTGCTAGCATACTGACTGACATAGAGAGAGGAACAAAAAACCTTGGCAAATTTCTATTAAATACTGAATGCTGAATGAAATACATCTTCATGATAGGCTTTAGAATATAATTTGATGAAACATTTCTTAGTAGCATTAAAACTAAGAGCAAGTAATACAAGCAAGCCAGTTGATGATGATGATTTTTTCCATATCTTGTTTCATTTCTTCTTTTTTGTTTAGTTTGTTTTATGTCTCTTAGGTAATATAGTCCACTGTATTATTGCTGAAATTAATAGAACTGAAACTAATTGAATATATTAAATTGCACGAAGTAAATTTTTTAGAAGGTAGCTTATAGATCCCTAACTTTTAATAGTCATAAATAGCCAGGACTTGATATAAATTATTTATTTATTGGTCCTTTATTTTTTATTTTTATTTTATTTTTTTTTTTTTTACTTTACAATATTGTATTGGTTTTGCCATACATCAACTGATCCTTAATATGTAGTTGCTAACATTCAGTTAAAAATGTGTTACTGCTTTTAAAATATTATTGTATTGCCGTATAACTTGAGAGCCAGAATTGGAACAAAACAGTTCAGTTAATTTTTGGCATAAAAAAGAGGAAGAAAAGAAAATATTCATGACAGATTTGAATAGAGGATAAGTTATGAATAAACTGATGACTGCCTGTAGTTTTCTCAAAATCAACTTAGCTGAAATTATACATTTATATTTTCTTAACTTTATGGGCTAAATAGTATCATTTTCAGAGTATAGATGGAGAGATTCACCATTTAAAAATTTTAATTATATGCATAATTATATTATATTTAATTTTATGCATAAAATTTTTAATTATAATTTTATGCTCCAAAATAGCTATTTTAATACCAGTGTAAAGGAAGTGTTTTCAAACTATCTTCCTTATATTCCTCTTTAATGATAGTTTGTTTCTATGAGTTTAATTAAATTGACTATACAAAATTGCTATTTTGTAAACAAAATAATCAAATATTGGCAATTCTATACCATTTAAACTAAATATATTTTATAGTCTAAACTTTTATAGGTAGCTATATATAACTGCTACCCCTAAAAATTGAGAAAATTTTAAATTGTATTTTGTTCATGTATGGGAAGTCCTATTTAAAAAAAGAGAGAGAGAGAGAAACAATCCTAAATTGTATTTTGTTCACATTTGGGAAGTCCCATTAAAAAAAAAGTTGAGAAACAATACTAAATTGTATTTTGTCCATGTCCTTTGGAGGTACAACCTGATGAACTTGATTAATATTTGAAGGATTAAAGATGACTTGGCCTTGACTTAGAGATTTAGATAACACTCTATACCACTTGCAAACTACTTTCAAGAGTAAGTTACTAATGGTTCAGGGAATAATCTTGTATTTACCGCTTTAAAAAATTTTTTTTCTCAATAAAAGGTAATATTTGGGTTTTTTTTAATCTAAAAAAAACCTGGCTGCTGCTGCTGTTGCTAAGTCGTGTCTTTGTGACCGCATGAACTGTACTAGCCTGCCAGGTTCCTCTGTCCATGGAATTCTCCAGGCAAAAATATTGTAGTGGGTTGCCATTTCTTTCTACAGAGGATCTTCCCAACCCAGGGACTGAACCCATGTCCCCTGCATTGCAGGCAGATTCTTTATCATTGGACCACCTGGAAAGTATCTAAGATCTGGAAATGCATATAATTTTTATCTTATTTTTCTGTATATTGCAACAAAGCATCATATTCTTTAAGTACACAATGCTGTGAAATAAGGTTACAGCTCTAATCTGGGACTGATTTTTTTTTTTAATCTCTTACCATTACCACCACATATGCCCAAATCTATCTTCTTCGCTGAGTTGGGAGACAGTGGTGGTTTCCCTGGGGTGTGTTTTGAGCACTTAATACCTGGTAGAAGACAGAATTTAATTACATCTGAGTCATAGAAATAGTCATAGAAAATGTTAAGAACCTAGAAGTATAAGTCACCAAATAGGAGTTCATACTTGACATTAGACCACTTGAGTGAACTGTGAAGATCTAGGGATATTTAATGAAAAGAATGATAAGAGAGAAATAGCAGAAAGAAGAGGCTTTCCCCCAAATTAATAAGTGTTTGTAACAAAGTTGAGCAAGGTAGCAAGTTAAGAACACAAGTATTTTTGCAGGAGCAGAGAGCAACTCTTTAATAATGGAGGGTCATATACAATGTATAATTGAGGAATGCTAAATTTCCAACTGATACTCTGATGTGGGGGAAGAATTCAACACAGATGTTGATATTGTGAGATGTGCTAGAGAATTAGAGGCACAGATAACCTGAATGATTACCCAAATATCACACAGTCAACAAAATCTGTTAGATGGAAATGTATCTCTGGAATATTCCAGTCTGGAGCTTTTTCTAAAAAGAAAAAAATAACTTTTCCCCTAAAGCATTTTATTAGAAGTTCAGATGTTGATAGAGTTTAAGACTCCATACATGACCTATGACACCAGATTGCCGACCTCCTGGGATGAGGTTTTTGATTTTGATCAAAGCATACAGAAAGCTGAATTTCATAGCCTATTTGTAACATGCCTGGAAATACTTGGGAGTCACTACAGTTCACCGTACCTGTAGCTTTGAGACCCCATCTATTATTGCCACAACTTCTATTCAAGTCTACTGTTCTCTGATCTTGTCTGTAGACAGTCAAGTCCTGGACTGGAGTCTGATCAAAGCAGTATTTGAAGAAAGAGCTGTTTGACCTGAGTGACAATGACAGCCAGATGACAGACCATCCGGGTATGCTTTTCAGATTTACTAATCCTCAGTGATGTAGGTTCACATACATTTTATAACAACTAGGGGAAACAGAACTATGTTGTAAAAACTAGAATCTAAAAAAAATTGCATACAGACAATTGAACTGGTACACAACTGTCTAACTTCAATTAACTGTCATGCTTTCAGATGATTCTGCTTGTCTCTAAAACTTTGGCTTCTCCTCTGAATGAAACCAGGATGTGTGGAGATATAAATTGAGTGAATGTGTCATTCTTGATAAAGATGAAAACACTTAGACAAGGAGGGAGGAGCCCCTGTTCTAGACTCAGTTTTATATGCAGGAACAAAGATGAACCCCAAGATTTTTACCTATGATGTACACTCCTTGTATAATCCTCTCCCTTTGAGAAGGGTGGGCCTGGCCTAATCAGGCAAACCCTTTTAAAAGAGCATGTGGAGGTCAGAGGTAGCAAAAATCAACAAACCACCATGTTATGGAGATAGCCACATGTTTAGGAATGGAAGTTGATCTCTAGGAGAAAATAATGGCCCCTGGTTGACAATCAGCAAGATAATACTGACCAAGTTCTATAGATAGAAGAAATTCAATTCTACCAATAATCTTTAGGCTTAGAAGAAGCCTCAAGTCTCAAATGAGATTGTATCCTGTCCAACTTGATTTCAGCCTGAGCAGAAAAATCAATCATGTGGTGCCCAGACTTCTGATATATAGAATAAATGATTAGAGTTATAAGCACCAAATATTCGATCATTTGTTACACAGCTATAGAGAACTAATAACCTAGTATCACTATTAATTAACTGATTGACCTTGAGCAAGATCTTTTCCTCTCTCTGTGTCTCAGTTTTCTCACTTATATCTTAAGGTTTAAGACTATATCTGCTCTATATTTTAAAAATTTTATGAAATGAAGCTACTTATTCATTATAAGCCTGAGCCCGGGGAGAAAATAGACAACTCTGGAATCTACCAGGAGTAAATTCACTACTCTGTCCTTATTGACATTTTATTGTATCCAAATGAGCTACAAAGGACGAAATAGACAGTGGCTCTAGTCCTTCGTTTGAATAGTTAGTTGTACCATGAAAGGCTAATAACAAGACAGGAATGAACATATACTTCAGTATACTTGACTCCTGTGAGTAGCCTGTTTGCTTAATACTTATTGTTACTAAGAGAATTTTGCATTGAAATTCCATGAGACCATTCCATCAAAAAGGAGCAGGGAAAGTGTTTACACTTTGATCCATTAAAATTTCATTTTACCGTCAGGTGTGCTTTTGGGATGTATTTCTTTATTAGACAAATATTCCATTTTTTTTAACTTTTGGTAAATAGTTCTTTTAAAAAGTAGACATGTTAATTCAGTGTATTTTAAGTATAAAATATAATTAATGTTAGGCAAAAATTAGGATTTTTAGTCACCTTTCTGACGTAAAAGCTTCACTAAATATGTACATTGTGTTATTTCATATACAATAAAACATCAACCACAAAAGGAAAATTTGTATCCAAAAAACTGTATTTGAAAAATCTCATAAAAAGTCTAAATTCATTCCTGTGATAGCAGAGAATTGAATTAGCCCACTGACAGAACAGATGAGGTGGCTGAAGAAGTCTTTCTGGGATCAAGAAAGACTAGCAATAGAGTAAATATGAAATTTGGTAATTGCTGTTTTCCCCTGAAATATGTGTGACCAAGACCTGTTGTGACACATCAAGAAAAAATGTTTACTCTGCCAGTGTGAAATTAACTACATGTTACCCATAATTAACTACATGTTACCATAGCCCATACCATTGGGCTTATAGCAGTTACTTGATAACATTTTCTCCAAAAAATAATGATAGACAAACAGGTATAATGAAAGCAGCAAGAAGGAGAGATAAGTGATTCATTACCCAAACCACTGTGAACAGTTATTTGACTTTGGATAAAGTAATACTTATTTTTGCCTTCATTCTCTAAAATATGGTATGAATCCTAGCTGCATTAATGAGAAAATATCTTGATTGATACACAGAAAGCAAAAGTGATAATTGTTATTAATTAATAAGGGAATCAGTTCAGTCGCTCAGTCGTGTCTGACTCTTTGCAACCCCATGAATTGTAGCACGCCAGGCCTCCCTGTCCATCACCAACTCCCAGAGTTCACCCAAACCCACGTCCATCGAGTCGGTGATGTCATCCAGCCATCTCATCCTCTGTCGTCCCCTTCTCCTCCTGCCCCCAATCCCTCCCAGCATCAGAGTCTTCTCCAATGAGTCAACACTTCGCATGAGGTGGCCAAAGTACTGGAGTTTCAGCTTTAGCATCATTCCTTCCAAAGAACACCCAGGACTGATCTCCTTTAGAATGGACTGGTTGGATCTCCTTGCAGTCCAAAGGACTCTCAAGAGTCTTCTCCAACACCACAGTTCAAAAGCATCAGTTCTTCAGTGCTCAGCTTTCTTCACAGTCCAACTCTCACATCCATACATGACTACTGGAAAAACCATAGCCTTGACTAGACGGACCTTTGTTGGCAAAGTAAAGTCTCTGCTTTTCAATATGCTATCTAGGTTTGTCATAACTTTCCTTCCAAGAAATAAGCATCTTTTAATTTCATGGCTGCAATCACCATCTGCAAGTCTGACACTGTTGCCCCATCTATTTTCCATGAAGTGATGGGACCAGATGCCATGATCTTAGTTTTCTGAATGTTGAGCTTTAAACCAACTTTTTCACTCTCCTCTTTCACTTTCATCAAGAGGCTTTTTAGTTCCTCTTCACTTTCTGCCATAAGGGTGGTTTCATCTGCATATCTGAAGTTATTGATATTTCTTCTGGCAATCTTGATTCCAGCTTGTGCTTCTTCCAGAGTTTCTCATGATGTACTCTGCATATAAGTTAAATAAGCAGGGTGGCAATATACAGCCTTGATGTACTCCTTTTCCTATTTGGAATAAGGGAATAATAGATAACAAATGACAATTGACTTTCTTGTTCCTATGTCCATTCAATTAATGTCCATTTAATGAATCCATTTCATGTGATACATTCTTGGAGTGCACATAATTAAGATATATTTCATCCCATGTACATCCATATAGTATAAATAGGGACAGGGTTATTGGGGTGACCTATGTAGCTTTATGCATTAAGCAAATTTATTTTGATTCAAAACAATAGAAATCCCCTCTGGCCAGTTTTTATGCATTAAATTGAGGAAAAGGAAAGAAAGCCATGTACAAAACAGCATAAGAACCAGAAGGAAGAGAGATTTGATAACTTGGAATAACTTGGAATTCAAGGAAAGTGTTTCAGGGTCAAAATAACCAACTTCTTTAAAGATAAACAGGAGACTGGGAAAGGTCAATAGTTTGGAAGAAGAAAAAAAAAAAACAAAACTCTAAAAACTGAGGCCATACTGTTCTCCTGCATCAGTTACAGTCAACTGAAAACTGAGTCCAGAGTAGAAGTTCAACCTGGAAATGGATGGTTAAAAATGGCATGTGAGACAAGTTGTTATATCTTCCCCAGCCAGATGTGGAAACCATGAAAACATTTGACATCAGAGACACCAGAAAGTAAGAAATTATGTATAATAAAGAAAAGAAACAATAAGAGTCATGACATAATTTTGTGAATGGTATAAAATCAGGATATTTGGATAACTTACATTGGCTGTTGTTAGAATGAAGTGAAATGAGGCAAAGCAAAGGCAGCACAGTGCCTAACACAGAGAACTCATTCAATAATGGGTAACTGAGGGTGTTGGAGAAGACTCTTGAGAGTCCCTTGGACTGCAAGGAGATCCAACCAGTCCATCCTAAAGGAGGTCAGTCCTGAGCATTCATTGGGAGGACTGATGTTGAATCTGAAACTCCAATACTTTGGCCACCTGATGTAAAGAACTGACTCATTTGAAAAGACCCTGATGCTGGGAAAGATTGAGGGCAGGAGGAGAATGGTTGGACAGAGGATGAGATGGTTGGATGGCATCACCGATTCAATGGACATGAGTTTGGGTAGACTGGGAATTGGTAATGGACAGGCAAGCCTGGCGTGCTGCAGTCCATGGGGTCACAAAGAGTCGGACACGACTGAGCGACTGAACTGAACTGAGGGTACAACTCTTAGTTTATGTTCTTCATCTGATCCTTTAGTATTAAGGATCCTCATTAAATCCTCATGTCTCACATAATTTTTTATCATGTTTTCTCCATTCCATGAGTGGCAACCAGAGTGAACTGAAAAAGTTTACTCACACACTTATACAAACACACAGTAATCCCTCATCATTAATATAAATCGACCCACAGATTTTCATTAAACATTCTCAAACCTGAAAAATAAAATTGAACTTATAACCCACTGCAAGATAAGGGTGGGCTCAGCAAGTGAGATGGCAACAGCAAAAACCTAATGTGGTGAGTCCATATGAATCTTTATTTTAACTGGATAATCCATTTCATACCCTACCTCCCAAATCAGTTCTCTTAATGTTTTCCAGAAATCCCAAGAATCCTGGCAAAAGGTTAAAACATAAATAATCTGGGTTACTAAAGTCTAAAACTGGTGAACAAAACAACAAAAAAGTCTCAGTTTAAAAAATATTTAAAATTGACAGAACTTTGATTTATTTTTTCGGTCTCCTGAAATCTGACTGCTCATCTGTGAGATATTTTCCCCACACTGCACAGAATTCTGAAACTTATACTTTTATGTACGTCATCTACAAGTTATAAAAAAAAAATCTGTGATTAACATTGTAGGCAGAACTAACCTATAATCAAAAATCAGAACTGGTAATCATTTCAACACTAATATACATCCAGCTGATTATTTTGACATGGATTTCCTGAAGATGACTACATGTCCAAAGCTGAATTCATCTCTTCTTTAAAAACACAAGCTTTTCTTATTTATTTATAATTCTTTTAGTCAGCCAGTTCTAAATTGGGAGCATCTTCATTATTTCTTTTTTGTTCCCTACATCCAAACAGTTGCCAAACTGGATTATTCCACATTCACAATGTCTCTCCATTTATTCTACTTTTTCTTATTTCTATTGATACAGTCCCTGATGTCTTTTGCTAACATTGTTCAGTGAATTATGTAACGTTGGAATGATGGCTATAAAAGTGAACTCCTTGAATGTAGATGGTAGGATGGAAATGTTCCTTATATACCCTTTTATGAGAATTATTATGTGAGTACTTATAACTGTCAGATTTAATAGATCTAAACACTTAAGATCAAAGCATTTATTACTTATAAATTAGACATAACTTATTTAAAATTTCTAACACATCTATCTGAATTTGGTTTTCTTTAGATTTTACTTTCCTACATGGGAACGAATGCAAACCAGAATCTTCAAATAACAACAATAAAAATGTTGACATTACTTTGAATGTTGAAATGGTGAATTACTTTGCTTATGGATTGCTTCAACTGGAGTGTGAAATAGTGAAAAAAGATTTAAAACCTAATTTGTATTTGCAAACACAATTTCCTTAACATCTGAGACATGCATTTCGATTTAATCGTAAATAGATCATCAGATGCAAAGAGCTACAGTTTTTCATTCCTCTAACTAACTATCTTTTTTTTTTTTTGTCTTTTGGAGATAACAGATTCTGTTCACTGATAGTGTTACCTCATAGAGGATGCAATAAAGTTAAGTAAACATTTACAATTCTAACTTTTTTCCTATCCAGGATTTACTATATTAAAAGCTACAAGCTCTGTAGCAAGCAGCTACTGATGGGTATAGATAACGCATTGCTTAGTTTACTACTGCAATAAATCTGCTCCTAGTAAAGCAGGGATTTTCCTGGTCTATTATTTAGTTATCTTGTGAATATGATACACACAGAATTTGATATTCAAATATGATTATTGTTTCCTGTATATGTACACTTATTGGGTCTCTCGGAAGAGAAAATTTTGACTGTGGTGCTGGGACTGTCAGGTCTGAACCTCTTCAGTTCTTGTCATTGGCACCTTTGTATTTAACGCTGGTGTTTAGCTGCTACACGTCTGTAGGCTTCACGACTGTTACGCTGTGGGGAAGAGAAGTCAGTAATATACACATTTAATTGACTAGATATAAACACATCTTTCTTTGGGAGCTATTGTAATGATTATTCCTCAACAATAGGCATGTATATTTAATTATAATTTTGGTGGGGGGCAGCTGTACTTTTTTCAATCCATCTTATTCTCTTGGAAAAGAGGCCCTGAGCTCTGACTTTAATCATGCCCCTCCTGTTTGCTTTAATTTAATGTGACTGTAATTGTGCTTTGTTGTGAATATACTTTCTTCTGGTTGAAATTGAGGAGGTATATGATTTTTCTGGGCTCCAAAATCACTGCAGATGGTGATTGAAGCCATGAAATTAAAAGATGCTTACTCCTTGGAAGGAAAGTTATGATGAACCTAGATGGCATATTCAAAAGCAGAGACATTACTTTGCCAACAAAAGTCCGTCTAGTCAAGGCTATGGTTTTTCCAGTGGTCATGTATGGATGTGAGAGTTTGACTGTGAAGAAAGCTGAGCACCGAAGAGTTGATGCTTTTGAACTGTGGTGTTGGAGAAGACTCTTGAGAGTCCCTTGGACTGCAAGGAGATCCAACCAGTCCATTCTGAAAGAGATCAGCCCTGGGATTTCTTTGGAAGGAATGAGGCTAAAGCTGAAACTCCAGTACTTTGGCCACCTCATGCGAAGAGTTGATGCATTGGAAAAGACTCTGATGCTGGGAGGGATTGGGGGCAGGAGGAGAAGGGGACGACAGAGGATGAGATGGCTGGATGGCATCACTGACTCGATGGACGTGAGTCTGAGTCAACTCCGGGAGTTGGTGATGGACAGGAAGGCCTGGTGTGCTGCAATTCATGGGGTCGCAAAGAGTCGGACACGACTGAGTGACTGAACTGAACTGAAGAATATTTTCTCTCTGTATAAAATATGAGAAGTATCACTCTGGAGTTGACATTGCTTTTGTACTTATGTTTTGTGATATAGTTATTTTTTTCTTCAAGTTATTTATATTTTCAAGTCAAATGTGCTGTTCATTTCACTTGATACATGTTCTAAAGCTAGAACACGTTGACATAGGGACCTAAGATATGTGTTTGGTGTCAAATAATCAGTTTCCAGTTATAAATTTAGATATAGAAAATTTATATGCACTTTTTTTTCAGTCTTTTTAAAACAGTGTCACTGTAGTTACAGGTTTACTCTAAAATCAACCTCATTCTCTTTCAAGCCAGATTTACTGGTAGTAAGCTAAAATAGATTCGAATAACTCCAATTTGTAAGGTACCTTTGAACCGATATGACTTCTGTGGTTTCCCTAAAATGTAAACCATTTAAGCTCAGATCTCAAGTTTTTATCTAAAGCAGACACTCTAGCTTTTTGCACACAGAGGTTGAATTTCTATGGTCCAACTCTCACATCCATGCACGACTACTGGAAAAACCATAGTTTTGACTAAACAGACCTTTGTCAGCAAAGTGATGTTTCTACTTTTTAACATGCTATCTAGTTATGCCATAGCTTTCTTCCCAAGAAGTGCGCTGTGCTATGCTAAGTCACTTCAGTTGTGTCCAACTCTTTCAGATCCTATGGACCGTAGCCTAACAGGTTCCTCTGTCCATGGGATTCTCCAGACGAGAATCCTGGACTGGATGGCCATACCTTCTTCCAGGGTATCTTCCCAACGCAGGGATCAAACCCGTGTCTCTTTTGTCTCCTTCATTGGCAGGCGGGTTTGTTACTCTAGCACCACCTGGAAGCAAGTGTCTTCTAACTTCATGGCCACAGTCACCATCCTCGGTGACTTTGGAGCCCAAGAAAAGAAAATCTGTCACTGCTTCTACTTTTTCCCCTTCTATTTACCATGAAGTGATGGGAGCAGATGCCATGATCTTATTTTTTGTTTAATGTTGAGTTTTAAGCCAGCTTTGTCACTCTTCTCTACAATAGATTTATTATGAATTCACTTGGTAGTTGCTCCAGGTTTTTTATATACAATATTACAAGTTGCTACAAATAGATTGTTTTATTCTAATGATAACTTTCTTTAAGAATAAAATGTTATTGCATTTTTGTGAGAAACTGGGTTGCCTATTAATATCAAAACCTGCTTTTATTTACGGTTTGAAAATAGATTCAGATGGGTAATTTAATTTTTTAAGCATTAATCCAGAAACTAATTAAAGCATTGTTTAGAGAAATATTACTCTAACAAGAAGAATTTTATTTTTGGAAACACATTTTGGGGAAAAGCATTTAAACTATAATTATCAATATATTATCCAATTCTTTATGTTGTTATTTGCAAAATAGCCTAAACCATGCCTGAAACCTTAGAGAAAATTCAGATTCACAGGAATAGAGAAAGTGTCTCTGTAGGAAAATTCCCAAATAGTAGGTGAATTCAGAGAACTGAAAAAGGGAGACCAGTAATATAAAATGTATAATTGGAAATACTGGATGGAAATTCACATTAATTTAGCTGGAAACAAAACAGTCCTGTGCTATAAAAAATAATCAACATGCAGAGTGTTAAACTGGAGAAGGAAATGGCAACCCACTCCAGTATTTTTCCCTAGAGAATCCTGTGGACAGAGGAGCCTGGTGGGCTGCTGTCCATGGGGTCGCACAGAGTCAGACATGACTGAAGCCATTTAGCATGTATGCATGCACTGGAGAAGGAAATGGCAACCCACCCCAGTATTCTTGCTTGGAGAATCCCAGGGACAGAGGAGCCTGGTGGGCTGCTGTCTATGGGGTCAAACACAGTCGGACACGACTGAAGCAACTTAGCAGCAGCAGTAGCAGAGTGTTAAATGGCTATGAAATAAAAATAAATCATTTAACTTTAGGTTGCTGTCCAACCAAAAGTCAATGATACTAGTCACAATATTCTCCAATGAAAATAGCTTTCAAAGAAAAGCTCCACATAAATCACTTTTTCCTTATAACACTATGATGAGATAAGTAGGGTACTAAAGTTATTCTCACAGGGCAAATTTTAAAGAAGATTCTGATGCTTTATTATCCAAAGCTGGTAGAAACAATGAGGTTTAGAACCTGGATTTCATATTTTCTTGTTTAGATATGATTGGGCCTTGTCTTACTGCATTGGTGGTTCTGTAAAGACAAAAATCAGTAATCACCAAATTAAAAATCTCTAAGCAGGAGCATCTCTTTTTTGGGGTGTTAGTTCTAAAAGGTCCTGTAGGTCTTCATAGAACCATTCAACTTCAGCTTCTTCAGCATTACTGGTTGGGGCATAGACTTGGATTACTGTGATATTGAATGGTTTGCCTTGGAAACGAACAGAAATCATTCTGTCATTTTTGAGATTGCATCCAAGTACTGCATTTTGGACTCTTCTGTTGACCATGATGGCTACTCCACTTCTTCTAAGGAATTTCTGCCCACAGTAGTAGATATAATGGTCATCTGAGTTAAATTCACCCAACTGGACATGGAACAACAGACTGTTGCCAAATAGGAAAAGGAGTATGTCAAGGTGGTATATTGTCACCCTGCTTATTTAAATTCTATGCAGAGTACATCATGAGAAACGCTGGGCTGGAAGAAGCACAAGCTGGAATCAAGATTGCCGGGAGAAATATCAATAACCTCAGATATGCAGATGACACCACCCTTATGGCAGAAAGTAAAGAACTAAAGAGCCTCTTGATGAAAGTTAAGGAGGAGAGTGAAAAAGTTGGCTTAAAGCTCAGCATTCAGAAAGCTAAGACCATGGCATCTGGTTCCATCACTTCATGGGAAATAGATGGGGAAACAGTGGAAACAGTGTCAGATTTTATTTTGGGGGGCTCCAAAATCACTGTAGATGGTGAATGCAGCCATGAAATTAAAAGACGCTTACTCCTTGGAAGGAAAGTTATGACCAAACTAGATAGCATATTCAAAAGCAGAGACATTACTTTGCCAACAAAGCTCCGTCTAGTTAAGGCTATGGTTTTTCCAGTGGTCATGTATGGATGTGAGAGTTGGACTGTGAAGAAAGCTGAGTGCAAAAGAATTGATGCTTTTGAACTGTGGTGTTGGAGAAGACTCGAGAGTCCCTTGGACTGCAAGGAGATCCACCAGTCCATTGTAAAGGAGATTAGTCCTGGGTGTTCTTTGGAAGGAATGATGCTAAAGCTGAAACTCCAATACTTTGGCTGCCTCAGGCGAAGAGTTGACTCATTGGAAAAGACTCTGATGCTGGGAGGGATTGAGGGCAGGAGAAGAAGGGGACGACAGAGGATGAGATGGATGGATGGCATCATCGACTCGATGAATATGAGTTTGAGTGAACTCCAGGAGTTGGTGGACAGGGAGGCCTGGTGTGCTACGATTCATGGGGTCGCAAAGAGTCGGACACGACTGAGCGACTGAACTGAACTGAACTGAAGCAGAAGCATGGACTGCTGGCCGGGCTGCGCTCAGTCTTGGCCCGGCTGTGGCTGGGTCGCCCTCGGGGTGGAAATGGTTGAGCACGCTGGGGCCAAAGGCGATGGTCAGGACTGTGGGCACGGTGGGGAAAAAGACCAGTGCCCACTCACGTACAAGGCAAGCACCTGCCGCAGTATCCTCCACCAGGTCCAGTGACAAAGGAAACATCACACCCCCTCCTCTCGTCACAACAGCCTCAGGATCGCCCACCTCGGGGTCCCAGCACTGCCCACCCCAGTGGTCCCCACCATCCCTCCGGCTTTCGCCTACCCTTCTGGCGCAATTGCTTTGACAGGTTCTTCCTAGGCACAGGTCTTTCCACTTTTTCATACACAGCAGCAAGTGCTACAAGACAGCAAATTCTTGAGCTGCCAGCTTCCTGCCACCCCACAACCCTGCTCATGCCCACTCTTCTTTTCCAAATCTCTACATCCATGCAACTCACCTGCCACCCACCCATTCTGCCCAGTCACCCAGCCTCTTCGATGGAGATGGCGGGTGCGGAGCCAGTCCTCCTGTGTGGATTCCTCTCTGCCCTAATCAACTGTGGTTGTTTTAGTCTCTTAAGTCCTGTTAGAGTAACTCTTTTGCAACCCCATGGCCTGTAGCCTGCCAGGCTCCTCCGTCTATGGGATTTCCCAGGCGAGAATACTGGAGTGGGTTGCCATCCCCTTCTCCAGGAGATCTTCCCCACCAGGGATCCAACCCATCTCATCATTAGCAGGCAGATTCTTTACCATAGGCCACCTGAGAAGCTCCGCAGTTCCTAACTGGAGGTCTGTAAAAATGGAACTCCATAAAAATGTTAATAAGTACTGGACCAGAGGAGGTCAGTATGTAATGGGGGAAAAAAAAGTAGAAATAAGCTGTTTAAAGAGGAGTAGTTTTTTGGTAACAAGTTTTTCCCCATCTCCTCCCTTGGCAAGGAAATGGAGGAATGAGTAAGATGACGGTGAAGGCCAAATAAATAAGGGACTTTTTAGAGATGAAGAGACTGGTGGAAGGTGGACTTAACAAGGTAACTTTGAACTTGTTACAGTATCTTCCACTTACGAACTTTGTTTTGATGACCTGAAGCAGAGAGGGCTGTGCTGCATTTCTGAGCATTCAAATGCACTCGCTGCTGCTGTTGCTGCTGCTAAGTCGCTTCAGTCGTGTCCAACTCAGTGCAACCCCATAGACAGCAGCCCACCAGGTTCCCCCGTCCCTGGGATTCTCCAGGCAAGAACACTGGAGTGGGTTGCCATTTCCTTCTCCAATGCAGAAAGTGAAAAGTGAAAGTGAAGTCGCGACCCCACGGACTGCAGCCTACCAGGCTCCTCTGTCCATTGGATTCTCCAGGCAAGAGTACTGGAGTGAGTTGCCATTGCCTTCTTCTATAGGTACTCAATCCTTTGTGCTCTTCAGGACTATAACGTTTATAGTTTTTTTTTTTTTTCTATATGTGTTGCATATAAATATAGTACTATAGCATTTATTATCTTTGAAAATTTATCTCTGTTAATAAAATCTAAATTTTCAAAGATTAAATGTAACTTTTGAATACTTTATGGTTCTCAATAGTTCTTACCATCAATATCTATTAGTTCATCTACCCTGATCCCTTCAAGTTCAACAATATGCCCCTTTTCCACTCACTTCCCCACCACACCTTCTGCATGTCTCATCCTCTGATACTGATATCTGTTCCTGTCTGCCTTCTGAACTGGATGGAAGGAAGGATTCCTGGGCAGAGTCCATATTGTCTAAATTTGTGTCATTGGCTCTTACTACAATACCTAGGACTATATCTGTGAAGCAAAATAAACTAAATTTTAGGCCAGATTTTCTTTTAAAACAGGAGAATGTATCTATTAAGAACACCTCAGCCATTGGCTTAGGTACCGAAATTGTTCTTTGTGGCTGGTGCGATCTGTCTCTCTTTCTGTTTGTCCTGTGTCCATTCTTACCGTTTTCCAAATATCTCTGGGAGTCTGACCCTTGCCTGGGCCCTCTTTGCCCCACTCTCCTTACCTTTTCTGCCATTTGCAGGCCGTCTGACACTTCTCATTCTGTCCTGCACTTCTATAACAGTTACTATGAATGGGTTTACGATTTTTTTTCTCTTCTTAGTTCTTTTTAGGACTCTAGGTCCATAGATTGGATGGGCATGTGTCAAAAGTTAAAGAGATGGTTGTAAAAATGAAAGGCCTTATAAAAACATGCTTCTTCAAAATAGTTAACAGACACTATTTATTGTCCACATATTCTGTAGGAGGCTTTGGAATGGGCAGAAGTAGTCCATATTCTCAGGCAGTTTACAACAGTGTTAAAATGTTGGGTTTCAACTAATGGCCCTTAGGGACAAACTGAAGGAGTCTCAGTCTATGAGTGACCCAACAAGATTTATATTCTAGAAAGAAAGGGTTTGCTGCAATTAAAGAATTATCTGGAAGATGCAAAACAGAAGATGGGACTGCCAGTGTAGAGGATTACTGAATTAGTTTCAGGAAAAGATTATGGCTCAGGGAATAACAAAGGAGAAATAGAGAAGATTGAAAGAATGTGAGAGTTACACAATCGGCCCTCCATATCCATAGCCATGGATTCAATCAACTGCAGGTTGAAAATATTAAAAAAAAATTTTTTTCAGAACATTCCAAATAGCAAAACTTGAATTTGCTGCATAGAGGCAACTATTTACAGAGTATTAATATTGTACTTGGGCATCCCTGGTGGCTCAGATGGTAAAAAATCTACCTGCAAGGCGGGAAACCTGGGTTCTCCTTGGTTGCGAAGATCTCTTGGAAAAGGGAACAGCTATCCACTCCAGTATTGTTTGTATAGTATTTACATCGTATTAGGTATTATAAGTATCTAGAGATGATTTAAAGTATGCAGGAGGACTGCATAGTTTACATGCAAATACCATGCCTTTTACATAAAGGACTTGAACATCCACAAATTTTGGTATCTGTGGGGGTCCTCAACCAATGCCCTGCAGATACACGGGATAACTGTACAAGAAAAAACAGATAGGGCTTGGTGATTATCAAATGTGAGTGTGTGCATTGAAAGCAAAGCATGGTAATTATTAAATGGATGAAGAAAATGTGTTATATATATATATATGGAAATATCTTAACTGTAAAAAAATAAAGAAAGAATGCCATTTGCAGCTACATGGATGGATCTAGAGATTATGATACTAAGTGAAGTAAGTCAGAAAGAGAAAGACCATATAACTTATATGTGAAATATAAAATATGACACAGATGAACTTATCCAAGAAACAGAAATAGACTCACAGACACAGACAGCAGACTTGTGGCTGCCAAGGGAGAGGGGAGCAGGGGAGGATTGGATTGGGAGTTTGGGGTTAACAGATGCAAACTCTTATATATAAAAGGGATAAACCACAAGGTCCTAAGGTATAGCATAGGGAACTATATTCAATATCTTGTAATAAACCATAATGTAAAAGAATATGAAAAACTATATGTGTGTATATATATATATCTCTCAAATCACTTTGACATACACCTGAAACTCACAGAACATTTGTAAATCAACTATACTTCAATAAAAATAGAGTGAACAGAGATTGAAAGTGTAGTGTAAGTTAGAGGAAGAAAAATATGATTGAAAATTAAGAATTAATTAATTAAAACTTAGTTGACTAGAAATTTAACAGCACGAATTTTGTTACATCCTTAAATAGGGTCAGTGGTTGTGAACAAACTGTGAGGCAGGAAGGAAAAGGTGTCTCTTAGTAACTATTTCTGAGCACAGAGAAACGGAGAATAGATATCAGATGATATTAAGTGCCAGGCTAGAAGCTGAGGTCCTAAACAGCATCCATCACAAGACAGCTGCCAAGTACACAGGACCTCCCTGATTGGGAGGGTCTAATTCTACCCTTAACGGTGCATCATTTTGCTCCAGTCACTATTTCACAAAATTATTAACAAACTGAAGGAAGAAAATACAAAATTTCAGAAATTAAAAAGTGACATTTTAGATCAAAGAAAGCTCTAAAATAGGTACAAGCTAAGTTTATAGAGAGAGGTAAATGGAAAGCTCTCAACTGTGAAATTGCCATCCTTTTTCGAAAACATAGTAGCCTTTAGAGCTGTAAATTGCCACCTAGTACTGCATGAAAGGTTAATTGTTTTCACAAAAACCAGTCAGTCTGTTCTTCGGGAACCTTGGTTTTCTACCCAAATAATGCCTGAAGATCTGAAATGCCAGAGGAGATACTTTAAATAGTAGAAACAGAACATATCATCCATATAAAGTATGCTTGAACATTGGAAGTTAAATTACAGATTGTGCAACAGAATTAGGCCAGTAAGGTTGTTTTGGGCTTCCCCAGTAGCTCAGTGGTAAAGAATCCACCTGCAATGCAAGAGATTCAGGAGTTGCGAGTTGGATCCCTGGGTCAGGAAGATCCCCTGGAGGAGGGAATTGGCAACCCACTCCAATATTCTTACCTGGAGAATCCCATGGATAGAGGAGCCTGGCGGGCTACAGTTCATACAGTCACAAAGAGTTGGACATGATGGAAGCGACTGAGCATGCACACATGCAAGGTGTTTTAAAATAGTAGAATATGTTTTATAGGCTCATAAGAGTTGGTAGAAACAGATTTTTTCATAAAAAGATTAGTGAATCTAATTTTTCTCCCCCATTAGAGAATATTTGCAGCTATTTCTCAGTCAGTTCAGTTCAGTCGCTCAGTCATGTCCAACTCTTTGCAACCCCATGAATCACAGCACGCCAGGCCTCCCTGTCCATCACCATCTCCCGGAGTTTACCCAAACCCATGTCCATTGAGTCAGTGATGCCATCTGACCATCTCATCCTCTGTCATCCCCTTCTCCTCCTGCCCTCAATCTTTCCCAGCATCAGGGTCTTCTCAAATGAGTCAGTTCTTCACATCAGGTGGCCAAAGTATTGGAGTTTCAGCTTCAGCATCAGTCCTTCCAATGAACACCCAGGACTGATCTCCTTTAGGATGGACTGGTTGGATCTCCTTGCAGTCCAAGGGACTCTCAAGAGTCTTCTCCAACACCACAGTTCAAAACAATCAATTCTTCTGCATTCAGATTTCTTTATAGTCCAACTCTCACATCCATACATGACTACTGGAAAAACCATAACCTTGACTAGACGGACCTTTGTTGGCAAACTAATGTCTCTGCTTTTCAATATGCTGTCTAGATTGGTCATAACTTTCCTTCCAAGGAGTAGGCATCTTTTAATTTCATGGCTGCAATCACCAGCTGCAGTGATTTTGGAGCCCCCAAAATAAAGTATGTCACTGTTTCCACTGTTTTACCCATCTCTTTGCCATGAAGTGATGGGACCAGATGCCATGATCTTAGTTTTCTGAATGTTGAACTTTAAGCCAACTTTTTCACTCACCTCTTTCACTTTCATCAAGAGGCTCTTTAGCTCTTCTTCACTTTCTGCCATAAGGGTGGTGTCATCTACATATCTGAGGTTATTGATATTTCTCCCAGCAATCTTGATTCCAGCCTGTGCTTCTTCCATCCCAGTGTTTCTCATGATGTACTCTGCATTTAAATTAAATAAGCAGGGTGACTAATATGGGGGCATAAAAACTCCTCTCTTTCATTTAAGAGGATATTTCCTTGCTGATAATAATGAGATAAACATAGCTAACATAAACAGAATTCTGACTTATGATACTCACTTGAGGAGGCTCTCTGAACCTTAGATTCTCAGGAGAGTTCTATCAATCAGTACAACGCCAGTCCTCAACAGAGCAAGGGGTTTCAGCTCTGAAAATAGGAGTTTGATGGACATCTGATCAAGGTTCTCTCAAAAAAAGATGTAAAAGAAATATAACTAAAGTGCTGAAATTCCTCCAAACTATGCTATTCAATCCTAGCTTTTCCCAAAAGTGTCCCCAAACAGCCTTTTTTTTCTTCCTTTCAAAATTACGAATATAGAACACCAATATCTAGTGCCTTTTATATGTGGCAACAGAAGTGTGCCATTTATATGTGGGACAAGTTAGAGTTGGAAGAGAATAGGACTGGAAATGTGGAAAATGAAACTCACCCCATTGTCACCATTTGCACAGAATCCTGGTACAAAGACGTCTCCTTCATTGTGATGGGCAATTATGCAACTGGATAGAGAGCTTGCAGAACTAAGTGAAACAGAAGCAGCATCAATTTTGAGTCACCACTAAGGACTAGGAGTCAGGACTGATACAAGGTGTCATCATAAAAGAGATTTGTAACTGTGTGTAAATCCCCTTGCCTCTGTAGAATTCATTCTCCTTAATGTAAAATGAAGACAAAACAAATTTCAGGGTATTGTCCACTTAGGAAGTGACAGCAATATATTCTTGATGATATTTAAGGTGAGAATGCAAATTGGTGAAGTCACTATGGAAGACAATATGGAGGTTTCCCCAAAGGCTAAAAGTAAAATAACCATGTGATCCAATAATTCCATTCTTTCTGCCATATGAGGATACAAGAAGTCAGCCATCTGCAGCCCCCAAGAAGATATTCACCAGAATCCAACCATGCTGCCATACTGATCTTGAACTTCCCACTTTCAGAACCATGAAAAATAAATTTCTGTTGTTCATAAACCACTTAGTTTATGGTACTTTGTTATGACAGTTCAAGCTGACCAAGGCAGTTGGGATCAGCTTCCAATATTTTATCCTCTGCACTTTTTTATGTTGTGAAATCTCTCTGAGGCTTCCTTTAGTTATAAGGTTTTTTGACATTTCCTATAGGAAATCTTTAGCCTTTCATCACAACCACTTTCCTCATTTTGTCTCCATGCGTTCACCTTTACTAAATTCCTCTGTCCGTATATCTCATGTCTATAGAAGGGAAACATCATCAACACTCCCACGTAAGTTATATCTTCCATAATTCCATTAAAGTATGATCTGAGTTGCACTTCTAACATCATCACTTTTATTTCTTAGTGGCACTTTTTCTTTGCTGGCCAACTTTCTTTTTCAATTATGCATTTTTTGTATTTAAAATGTCATGTGAGTTTATCACTGGGAGGCAAGGATGCAGTGTAATTACCTGCTTTGCTATCAGTACATGAACTGAATTAAGAGACAAGCAGTCAATGACAGACATTGGGAAAAGCAGGCACATTTGTTATTCACAAAACTGTTTGTGGATTAAAGAGTTAGCAGTCATGTTTGTACTTCTGTAACTTTTTCCAGTTAATCCATGCTAGTAACTGAAATGGAAATTGTGTTGTTTGGGGACTGGTGTTATCTAACTAATTTCAGTGATAATTAAAATTTTTACATGTTGGAGCTATGAGAAGTGAGGACTGTCTGTACTAGACTCTGTGTGTGTGAAACACAGAGTCCCTGCCTTCACGAAGGAAAAAGCAGATATTAAGTAAAACAAAAGCAAAAACAATGAACTACAAAGGGTAGTAAGTCCTCTGAAGAAAAAAGAAAAAAATTAAGGGAGTGTAAAAGAGCCTATTAACAGTGGGAAATGATGTATTTAAAGAAAGGGTCATGAAGGGGTATTTGATAATTTCTTGGGAAGATAAATTGTAATGAATATGTCAAAGAGGGTGTGAGAGAGACTTCCCTGGTGGTCCAGTGGTTAAGACTCTGAGCTGTCAATGCAAAGGGCATGGGTTCAATCCCTGACTGAGGAACTAAGATCCTACATGGCATGCATGGCAGCCAAAAGATTTTTTTAATTAATTAAACTATACTTCAATGAAATTCATTATTAAAAAAAAAAGAGAGAGAGAGAGAGAGAAAGAGTGGGAAAAGCATTTCAAGAAAATGGAACCCAAGGCATGCACAAAAGTTATCATGAGTAAGGGATCAATGCATTCCAGTAAGTGAAGGAAACCCTTCCGACTGAGCAGTGTGTATATAGGAATGTGTGTTGGGAAGATGTAAAATACAATAAGTAAAGGAAGCAGGCGGTGGTCAGAGAATACTGGATATATAAGGTGTGCTATGCGAGAAGTCAACGGCAACCCACTCCAGTACTCTTGCCTGGAGAATCCCATGGACAGAGGAGCCTGGTAGGCTGCAGCCCATGGGGTCGCTAGGAGTCGGACACGACTGAGCGACTTCACTTTCACTTTTCACTTTCATGCGTTGGAGAAGGACATGGGAACCCCCTTCAGTATTCTTGCCTGGAGAATCCCAGGGACAGGAGAGCCTGGTGGGCTGTAGTCCATGGAGTCGCACAGAGTTGGATACTACTGAAGCGACTTAGCAGCAGCAGCAGAGGTGTGCTATGAAGAAAAACGAAGGCAACATGGGAGTTTTGAGCTTATAAATGATACATTTGCATTTGAAAAGAAAAATATTATTTCTGTTCTTGCCTTGACAAATTAGATCATCTTCTGACTATACACCACTATAAAAGATGGACAAAATATACAAAATACCTTTTATCTGCATGTTTGAATAGTAATCAACACAAGACTATGATCCTTGATGGAAAGAAAGCTCAGAAAATAACTCCAACTGAGTTATCTCCCTGAGGGTATTTTGAAGGTTCTATTCAGGGAAATAAGATTCAGAGTTTCACTCTTGCTGCATAAAAATGTCAAACATTCACAGTTTAGGATGAAAGACAGCTTTGATTTTTGTGGGTGGGCAACGGGCAGTAAGCTGAAGCTTTAATGTACTTGGCTGGTTCCTATGCTGACTTTGTACAAGGAGGTACTTGAAGCTTAGTACAGTATCAGCTGTTTTCATAAGCCACAAAGTACTGAAGAGATGCTAGAATTTAAGAGTGGCAAAGTGAAGAAACCTTCTTCTTTCAGTCAAATGGCCTGATACCTAATTGTGCACCTAAAAACCGCGTTCTTCAATGATTCTGGGAAAAGTGTCATAAAGACATAAATACCTGGTAATGAATGACTCACAATTAACAGGGACTTTAAATGTCACCAACACCAATGAAGAACCGGGACAAAGACTCAGTTATATGCTTACAGGAAGCAAAAGCTCACATACTTGAATTATCAGGGTATTTCTCACAGTCACTTTTATTATTGGGAGATCAAAAATCTAGAGTAGAAGCTAATATTTATTGAAACTTCTCTGACATTCCACATGCTCAATGTTCTGAATGCTTGACTTGTATTGATTTATTGAGTATTCACAAGAGCTCTTTACACATTTTTTTTAGGAGAATAGGATACACAGAAAAGCTGAAAAAACAAGCCAAATATTGCACATCTAGGCAGTGAAGGAAATGGGATTTAAATGCAAAGAGTCTGGCACCAGCATTCAGCTGCTCTTCCATGCAGTTCCTTATTACACAAAACCCTCTCAACTGCCACCAAAGCAGCCCTCTGGAGCAGAATAACACAAGCATGTTCTCCCTTACGGCTCTGCAGATATCTGAATTTGGCTCTCAGTTATCCTCTCGATTTTCTTTTGTCCAGATTGGATAGCACTGGTTCAATCAATGCTTATTCATACATCCTGGATTCCCAATCATCATTCTGATTACACATTTGAAATGTTAATTGTTCTATTAAGACAATGTGCCTTGAATTTAAATCATTGCTCTGTATTTGGCTACCCTCTGCAGAATAGTTAAGAGCAATTAGCTTTACTGATCTAGTGATTGCACTTTTTTTAAAGAGGTCTG
Organism: Bos mutus; assembly: GCF_027580195.1. Taxonomy (NCBI): domain Eukaryota; kingdom Metazoa; phylum Chordata; class Mammalia; order Artiodactyla; family Bovidae; genus Bos; species Bos mutus. The sequence goes on along the minus strand of NC_091639.1, from coordinate 28,299,747 downwards.
GAAGTCATACATAGGTTTTGATAAATTTGGTTTCAATGTTTGCTTTAATAGAATCTGAGATTGGTCAGATGAAATCTCCTGGCTACATTAATGTGGAAACGGAAGGCAGACCACCTCTATTATCTGGGCAACTGCTTTTATTTTCATCTGAATGCATGGCATAATTTTTAATACCTGTGAAATTCCATCATGTTAGTATTCATGCGGTATTTAAAACACTATTTCTTAAAAGGATGCTAGTCTTCCTTCCCAGTTTATGTCAATCTTATATTTGAATGTTATCCCTTCTACATTTCCATTCGTGTAACTGGTAATATTGTTAAAGACAGGCAAAATCAAACAAATGACATTTTAGTAGACTTATAGCAAGTCAGTATTCTTTTCTTCATATCTTCAGTGTAGTGTGCATTTAAATATGAAGAATCTTCAATTTTGCATCAGAAAAAAAAAGATTTAATGTAAACTGTGGAAAAAGGATCTCTGTGGCTTCAGTTTGTAAAGAAAGCAGAATCTACATAAAACATCTGAAATCTCACAGTAATTATATGGCTATGCTATTAGCAAAACACTATCTCTTATGGAAATTTTCTTTGTAGAATTTTGAAATACATTAGTCTGTATTATTGCCTAACAACTCTGAGTATATTGATGTTTCTGTTTCCTGTTTTATAAAGTGAAACTCAATAATATTGCAATAAACAAGCTCCTTGGCTCCAGGGCATTTTCTTGCAATTGCATTAAAGCTTTTATTATAAAGATTACATATATGGTTTCAAATCAATCAAGAGAGTTAAGAGAGTGCATGCTTCTAGGTTTCTCTTGGATTCCCGTTTCCATCACAAAGCTTTACCTTATTCCTTCTCTCTCCTCTTAAACTCCCTTATTTATAACCAGCTAATTGGTTATATAAGTCTTCTCTAAGCCCTTTTATTTAATACATTGTCTCAATGTCTTATCCAGTTTGAATAAATGTTCTTGCTTCTGTACAGCATTTTCACATCAGTATGCAACCTCACTAACCAACCATGACAGAGGAAAAATGAAAAGACATAAAGGTGGGAAGAATTAAATGAGAGAGGTGGATTTTCCTGCACTGGCAGGATTGAGTGACTGACTAGGTACCAAAAATTTTGCTTTTTTTTTTTTAACTTTTCTTCCAGGAAATAATCTAACGGTTATGACAAACAACTGATTTTACCCAAAGACACATCTAGAACACACAGGCACTGAGGTCAGCTGACTATCTTTCACAGAGTATGCGTTGACTTTTTCCCTAGCGTATGAAATTAAGATGCATGGAGTTTGGGGGAAAAGTAAGTGCCACACTTAATATCCCCATATTCACCATTTATTTAATTGCCCATTCAGGGCTGGTATCTCATTGTAAATAGATGATCAAGGGAAATCAGTAGATGTAAAGTTACAAACGACAATGTGTTTACATTCCTATAGTTATTTTCCTTTATAAAAAGAGAAATCTCAGCATTCTACAGTATTGTATCTTCTTTGGGGCAACTTAGTGGAAGCTGGGGGCTTCCCAGATGACTTGGTGGTAAAGAATTTGCCTGCCAAGGCAGGAGATGCAGATTCCATCCCTGGGTTGGGAAGATCCCCTGAAGGAGGAAATGGCAACCCACTCTAGTATTCTTGCCTGGAAAATCCATAGACAGAGGAGCCTGGCGAGCTATGGTCCATGGGGTTGCAAAAGAGTCAGATACAACTTAGCGACTCAACAACAACAACAAAGATGGGGCTAGAGGCTACTAGGGACACTGCATTGTGAAAACACCCCTAGATTCCCACGTGGACCTTTGTCTTCTTTCCCTAGACTTATGTCTTCAGCACATAAAAAACTTGGTTCTGCTTCTCTTTCTGCAAGAAGCATAGCACTAAAAGTATCAGGAGGTGTATTCCAAGAGATATTCTCATTTGCTATTCAAAGGTGAGTGAAGGCAATAGGAAAGGTGTACTATGGTATCTTACAAGGGAAACTTAAAGACGGTGCTTACAGATGCATTGCTATTTGTAGTCTGTGACACCAGTTCCTGCATTATACTGGAATTTCCCTGGGATGCCAGTATCATTTTAGAATCTATGGACTCTGAAGAAAACTATGAAAGAAAAAACAAGAGAGAGAAAAGAAAATCAAATGTCAATTCCCAACATTTTGCAGTTTCAGGAGATTTCTGAAACTTTGAGACTCACACACTCTACTATACTCATTAAATCCAGGCTAAGAATTCATTTTCTACTGTAACAGGAAAGGGGAAGTTGTCCTTGAGGAGAGAGTGCAATGGAAAAATAAATTGTCATCCATTCAGAATAGTTTTAAAACCAATGAAATGTAGATGTGTTATCACTAATAGCATACACAAAACCCCACAGCCCTCCACAGGTTCTGCTAATGAAGAAACTGGCTATGATAAAAACAATTTTATAAATTGGTGCCATTTAGTAGTAGTGATGCTGAGATGAATACTTTTATCGGTCAATCTGCGCAGGAAAAGATGGCTTAGGAGCATAGATTTTATGCCTTTCAGTTATCTTGATTTTTTTAAATAAAAGAGAGGAACACTATGAAAAAAATCTTGTGCACTGGTTAGCATAACAATGAATCCAGATATAGCATTCCACTTTGATAATCTTCATTGAGAATGACACTAAAAGAGCTCTGGGGAAAATGACAAAAATGCATCATGAAAGCTAAAGATTGAAAAGGAAGAACAAAGGATAGTATAACACAGAATCTCCTTTTTCCCCCTTTCTGTTTAAAAGGTGTATTGCGTTACAGCTCCAATGAGTCCAGTAATCCCACTATGACCCATTATTATTCTATAAAATGTTCCCATCACTTCTGTCAGATCCAGTAAATGATGGCAGAATTAAATCACTAAAAGTGATTTAATTTAATCTCTAGTCCTAGGAGTCTTACCCTGAAAAAGTTGCAAATAGCTGCTGAAAGATTAAGTCCCACCTAAAGAGTTACCTGTGTAGTCAGGTATTTCAGAAATATAATTTCTTTAACACCAGTTATAGTGTATGTATATGTGTGTGTGTGTGTGTGTGTGTGTGTAATATTGGATATTGATACACCAAACTCTAACAGGCTTAGCAGTGGCCAAAGATGATTCTGTAAATGAAGTGAACTTATTGAAGCATTGTCTAGGTCACACGCATCTCTTTATACTCATTTCTGCAGGAAATACTAATATGTTATTTCCTGGTATACACTGGCTTGATCAGGCACTTTCCTACCATAGTCTTGTCCTAGCTAGTGAACCTGTCTGGGAAATTCTTCCCTAGAATTTCACACAGCTAACTCCTTTACCTTCTGCCTGTCTTAGTTTTGGCATCAAGCTTTTGTTAATACCTAACCTGGTTGCAAAGAGTCGGACATGACTGAGCGACTGATCTGATCTGATCTGAACCTGACTGCTGCTGCTGCTGCTAAGTCACAACTGAAAGTTGTGTCCAACTCTGTGTGACCCCATAGACAGCAGCTCACCAGGCTCTGCCATCCCTGGGATTCTCCAGGCAAGGACACTGGAGTGCCTTCTCCAATGCATGAAAGTGAAAAGTGAAAGTGAAATCGCTCAGTCATGTCCGACCCTCGGCGACCTCATGGATTGCAGCCTTCCAGGCTCTTCCGTCCATGGGATTTTCCAGGCAGGAGTACTGGAGTTGGGTGTCATTGTCTTTTCCAACCTAACCTGACTACCCGGTTGTAATATTTCAGCTTGCACCTCTGGATACTCACCATGTGTATCAAATCACCTTTATGCTGTTCTCTTTCATTATTCTTTAGTACTTTCCAATTTACTATAACATACACTTACTACTGTATGTATTGCTTGTCTCTCTACATATACAAACTGATATGTAATCTGTTCAAAGATTGAGATCTTTTGCTGTATGTATCATAAATATTTAAAACAGTTTCCGCACACAGAAACATTAAAGTATTTTTTACCATAACTTCTGTATATAGTTAATAAAATTTTAAAGAAGGAATTACTGTTTCCCTTTAATATGTTAGGAAGAAAATCATGAGTCCTGAGAAGGGTAGCAGCAGTAGTGTTAATGAGACCATACATATTTAATACAGTTAATGAGAGGGAAAAATGGTGTCAGACTTTTTTAATAGGTCAGGTAAGTGGTTCCATATTTGCCTTAGTCATTTTAATGATACTTCATGAAACATTTAAGAACAAACACTTCAATTCCATGTTCTGGAACTAGGGTGTCTGTAATCGCCAAGGACTACGTCACAATTTGGAAGAGATAATCGGGTACAAAGTAAAGCTAGCTCATCTCCTGAACCAAATTCATTTGAAAATTTGTATAAAATATATTTTATACCAAAGCATTACTTTGCCAACAAAGGTCCGTCTAGTCAAGGCTATGGTTTTTCCTGTGGTCATGTATGGATGTGAGAGTTGGACTGTGAAGAAAGCTGAGTGCAGAAGAATTGATGCTTTTGAACTGTGGTGTTGGAGAAGACTCTTGAGAGTCCCTTGGACTGCAAAGAGATCCAACCAGTCCATACTAAAGGAGATCAGCCCTAGGTGTTCTTTGAAAGGAATGATGCTAAAGCTGAAACTCCAGTACTTTGGCCACCTCATGCGAAGAGTTGACTCATTGGAAAAGGCTCTGATGCTGGGAGGGATTGAGGGCAGGAGGAGAAGGGGACGACAGAGGATGAGATGGCTGGATGGCATCACCGACTGGATGGACATGAGTTTGAGTGAACTCCGGGAGATGGTGATGGACAGGGAGGCCTGGCGTGCTGTGATTCATGGGGTCGCAAACAGTCGGACATGACTGAGCGACTGAACTGAACTGATACAAAAGCAAACATGAACTTAGTAAAAGTGGAATAGAAAAAAATTACTTTTCTGAAATAAATTTGAAAAATCCAAAAAGAGACATTTTACTCCTCCATTTTGGTCTAAACAACCAGTACCTACTGATATGTCAGTAAATCTTTTCTGCTATTAAAGCATTAGAGATGAGAATACCATCTCATGTAAGAAAATTCCTTAACTTTGATATTTCGTACTTATTAAAGCATATGCACCTGACTATTGGTATTTTTTATTGTAACCTAAGTGTCTGACATTAAGCTTTTGATTCTGAGGCATCTTCTTCAAAGACACCCATCTGGAACGAACACTTTGCCAGCTACACAACCAGATAAAGAGCCAGGCCACCTCATTACTGAAGATCCCTTTTGTTTAGAAAGCTCTGACCGACCTAGATAATTTACCAGGTGACTGACTACTTTTTGTCCTCCCATACTTTAGTTCCTGCTCTTATGTTTTAATTTCACCAATAAAGAGTGAATCCAAAGAACCCTAGGTACTATATCCTGGACCCCAATAAAGGGAGAACCCCAGGTCTGCCTGCTCTCTCTCTGTCTACATGCAAGTTGCTCTGTGGCCTCAGATTTGGCATGAATTCTCTAGAACTTGTGAGTAATAGCACCTGTCTTTTCAAGGTTCCCTAATGATTGTTGCTGAGTTGCATCTTGCAGTCATGACCACAAAGGCCAGTTCAGTGACAAGTTTGTCTCCGAAAGTGGAGATGTCTATGGGGGCTCCTACGATTAGTACGGACGTAGGTGGGTGCCCTGCATCTTTAGCTGATAGCATGACTCTGTATGCTGGGATTGACCCAAAACACCTATCTTATTTTTTCTTAAAGGTGAACTACTCTATTTAACTATTGTTTGTTTCAATACAGATTTTTCTGGCATCTGTTAGCATTTGACAGATATCTTGAAGGAATGCTTGCCGTTGTTAACATAATCATTTTTTTATAACAATGAAGACTGGACAAAATAAGTAAACCATGATATTTTATACTTTACTAACCAGAATGAATGGTTTAGTGTTGAGGTGAAATGCCTTATATTTTCTTTAATTATAACCACTGTGAACAAATGAAGATATTTTATTATATACACTATAATAATTGGGTATATCAAAATTTACATAAATGCAGATCTTAAGAACCACCTTTTTCACTAAACAAGCATCTATTTAATCTTAAGAACCATCTGTTTCACTAAACAAGCATCAATATTCAACCTTAGAAGAGTGAAAATAGCTTTCTGTTTATGAGTAGATTTAACTGTAAATGTAATACTCAAGCCATGAAATTACCAAAATCTAATTAGTGAATCACTAGTATTGGTCATCAAATCATTTTGCCTTTAATTCACTTTAACTATATTATATATATCCAGTCCATAAAACTGCCCCTTTGCCTCTTAGATCCTGTTTGAAGGATTCCTAAGGATCAAAGGTTTATTTCTGTTGGTTTCACATGTGCTGTGAGAGTGTCATAATATATTTGCACTTTATAGCTTGATGAACCAAACTGTTCTGACAATTCTTTGCATCTTTAGTCACAGAGGGATTAGACATAGGCTGTTATCCAAATCTCATTTAGAAAAAACATATCTTGTCTAAAATAACTCATCCAAACTGTTGCACACCTTGTTGCATCCTGATAAGTAAGAAACAGAAGTATGTATGGTCTCTGTTTGCCAATAACTTATTTTCCAAAATAGGAAAACATAGACTGATTAAGCAGTGGCATTTCAGGGGACTTGAAAAATAATTTTATATGGACTCCTTATTGGTATTTTGGACCTGCTTTATATTCTTTCGGGAAAAATAAATTTTTATAAAAAGCAGGGAGAAGGAATATTCACTTCTTATTTATAAACAGCTTATACAACTTAACATCAAAAAATCAGTTTAAAAAATGTGGAGAAGAACTGAATAGACATTTTTCCCAAAGCAGATATGCAGATGGCCAGAAGGCACACGAAAAGATGCTCAGCATCACTAATCATCAGGGAAATGCAAATCAAAATGAGATACCACCTCATACCCGTTAGAATGGCTATGATCAAAAAGAACATAAATGTTGGTGAGGACATGGAGAAAGGACAATCCTCCTACAACTGTCGATGGGAATGTAAGTTGGTGAAGCACCTGTGGAAAACAGTACAAAAGATTCTCAGAAAACTAAAAATAGAATTACCATATGACCCAGCAATTCCACTCCTAGGTATATATCAAAAAATATATATATACATCCCTGCTAATTTGAAAAGATACATTCATCCCAATGGTCATAGAAGTTTTATTTACAATAGCCAAGATACAGAATCAAACTAAATGTCAATCAACAGATGAGTGGATAAAGAAAATGTGTATATATATATATATATATATATATACACATCTATATATACAGGCTCCTCTGCCCATGGGATTCTCTAGGCAAAAGTGCTGGAGTGGGTTGCCATTTCCTTCTCTAGGGGATCTTCGTGATCCAGGAATCGAATCCGGGTCTCCTGCATTGCAGGCAGATTCTTTACTGACTGAGCTATTAGGGAATCCCATATATAAAATAGAAGAATACCAAGCCATAAAAAAATAAAAGAATGAAATTTTTCCATTTGCAGCAACATGGATGTACCTAGAGATTATCATACTAAGTGAAGTAATCCAGACAAAGACAAATTTCATATAATATCTCTTATGTGTGGACTCTAAAAATAAATGATACAAATGAGCCTATATACAAAACAGAAATAGACTCACAGACATAGAAAGCAAACTTCTGGTTACCAAAGAATAAGGGGGGATGAGGAATAAATTAGGAGTTTGGGATTAACATATACACACTACTGTATATGGCCTTCCCAGGTGACGCTAGTGGTTAAGAACCCACATGCCAATCCAGGAGACATAAGGGAGGCAGGTTTGATCTCTGAGTCAGGAAGATACCCTGGAGAAGGAAATGGCAACCCACTCTAATATTCTTGCCTGGGGAATCCCCATGGACAGAGGAGCCTGGCAGGCTACAGTTATAGGGTTGCAAAGAAGAGTCAGACACGACTGAAGCTACTTAGCATGCATGCACTACTATATAAAAAATAGATAACCAACAAGGGCCTGCTGTATAGCAAAGGGAACTATACTCAATATTTTGTAATAACCTATAAAGGAAAAGAATCTGAAAAAGAACATATATACATATATATGTACATATATGTATAACTGAATTACTACTGTACACCTGAAACTAGCAAAACATTGTAAATCAACTATACTTCAATTTTTAAAAATTAAAAATTAAAAATCTTGGGAAAAATGGTTTTCAGTAAAAAAAAAAAAAAAAAGGAACATATACAATGTGAAACAAATTAACTAGTGCACTGATTCTGATGCTAAGGCACATAGAATTTCTTACTTTGTTCTCATTGATCAGCGAGTTTGTAGATTTTCAAATATCTCTTCCTTTGAAAAACTTTCTCTTATTTTCTGGTAAAACATTTCCTTCCCAGTATACTGCATGCATGCTTAGTCATATCCAACTCTTTATGATCTCGTGGACTATAGCCTGTCAGGCTCCTCTGTCCATGGAATTTTCGAGGCAAGGATACTGAAGTGTGTTGCCATTTCCTTCTCCATCAGTATACTGAGAGCATGATTTTTATTCTATGATTGCTACTTTTACCATGTTTTCTTTTTCTTATTGGTGTCTACCTCAAATCTATTTAATTCATAGTGAACAATTGTTGAGACCTTTCCACAGGCCAGAAATGACAATTCCTTCTAAGGATGAATTTTTGTTGTCATCTCAACATATCCATTAAAAATGTTCAAAATTACTTGAAGGAATAGATAAAATAATAATGTAAACATACAATGATAAGACTTCCAAGTGCAAAAAGTTATTTAAGTCAATAGTGGGCCATGCAAAGTGGACTCATTGCATTAACTACTCTGAATTGCCACTCTCCTTTACTGATTTCTGGTTCAGAGTATGTCTGATCATCGGACAGAATCCTTGTGATACATACATACCTGAATGTGAATGAGATTGGGATGGATCATTGAATTTGGAAAATTCCAAGCACATGATGACATCATTGTATTTGAAGAATTCTGTGTGTAGGCTTCCCTTATAGTTCAGAAGATAAAGAATCTGCCTCCAAGGCAAGAGACCTGGGTTTGATCCCCAGGTCAGGAAGAGTCCCTGAAGAAGGGAATGGCAACCCACTCCAGTATCCTTGGCTGGAGAATTCCATGGGCAGAGGAGCCTGGTGGGCTACGGTTCATGGGGTTGCGAAGAGTCAGACATGACGGAGTGACTAACACTTCTAACACTATGTGTAAGCTTCCAAAAGGTCTGAGTTTGAGGCGTTATTATCAACTATTATCTGCCAGTGCGTGCTGACAGCG